>NC_069499.1:575888976-576233976 GCF_027579735.1 Bombina bombina
ATAGGCACAGACAAAAGCTGTGACTGACATTTTCCAAAGTACAGACCTTAGTGAAGGACATCAAGGTACATTTAAAATGATAAACATTATTTTATAGTGCTATACCCATGAGCCAGTGTCACTACTGTGTCATTATATAATGCTTGGTGTTATTATACTGATGCAGATACCACTGATCCTATAACCAGCCCTCCTCTGGCTATACCCATGAGCCAGTGTCACTACTGTGTCATTACATAGTGCTGGGTGTTATTATACTGATGCAGATACCACTGATCCTATAACCAGCCCTCCTCTGGCTATACCCATGAGCCAGTGTCACTACTGTGTCATTACATAGTGCTTGGTGTTATTATACTGATTCAGATACCACTGATCCCATAAACCAGCCCTCCTCTGGCTATACCCATGTGCCAGTGTTACTACTGTGTCATTATATAATGCTTGGTGTTATTATACTGATGCAGATACCACTGATCCTATAACCAGCCCTCCTATGGCTATACCCATGTGCCAGTGTCACTACTGTGTCTTTGGATAGTGCTTGGTGTTATTATACTGATGCAGATACCACTGATACTATAACCAGTCCTCCTCTGGCAATACCTATGTGCCAGTGTCACTACTGTGTCTTTATATAGGGCTTGGTGTTATTATACAGATACCACTGATCCTATAACCAGCCCTCCTCAGGCTATACCCATGTGTCAGTGTCACTACTGTGTCTTTGTATAGTGCTTGGTGTTATTATACTGATGTAGATACCACTGAACCTATAACCAGCCCCTTGTCTGGCTATACCCATGACCCAGTGTCACTCTTGTGTCATTATACTGTACTGAGTGTTATTATACTGATGTAGATACCACTGACCCTATAACCAGCCCCTTTTCTGGCTATACCCATGAGCCAGTGTCACTACTGTATCATTATATAGTGCTGGGTGTTATTATACTGTTACAGATACACATCCAGTATTTCACTCAGGCTTTATTTATTCCATAACTTATCACCCAATATCTCTCTTGACATTTTTTTTTTATTCCTATTATTTAATCAGAAAATATATACTAAGGTTGTGGCGGACACTGCAAGGGCTAGTCACGGACACCAGTGTCCATGTACGGACACCTTGCCTATCCCTGCTTATGATTGGCCATGGGGCGGGATAAGAACACACTCTAGCACAGCCCTTTTGTCTGGGCGGTCCAGGTCATTAAGCAGAGCAGACGAGGGAGCAGTGAAAAAAAGTAAAAAACAAAATAATCATCATAATTATGCTTGTCATCTACTTTTGTTTTTATTTTATTTAGGAGTTATAGCTGCGTATCAACCCAATTAGCCATGAGTAAACTGGTCCTTTAACATATTAAGCAAAACATGTTTTTTGAAAATGCATATCGATTTGTAACACATTCGTTTATTAAAAGCCACAATGTTTTAAAAATTAAAATTCAAACTGAGGCTAATATGAATGTTGGGTTGCTTTCCTCCAATTTGAATTTTTACATTTAAAAAAAATGGAAATTAAAAAGAGAGTGTACTGTGAAAAAATTCTCCCCTTTAATGTGACCCGATGAACCATTGTATCTGCCTATATTAAACATTTAAAAAAACTGCATTAATGGCTACAAAAGAGCTATGTAAACAAATGGCATCAGAAGAAATCAACTTCTCTGAGAGGGTTGGAGAGAGGCCAAACATTTCTAAATGGTATTTAAAGTGGATGCAGAGACACCAGTGTTCTCCTTTGAACGTTTTTAACGGGTGCACCACCCGGCTGATTTTACTGACCATCCGGCTAAAATGTTAGTCAATATTAAAGTGATGGTAAATGTCACACTTTAAGAATGCTGTAATTAAAAATATATTAGTATACAAGCAAAACTGCATAATAATTTTTTTAATAAAGAGTATATATATATATATATATATATATATATATATATATATATATATATATATATATATATATAAATATAAATGATTATTCGAAGTGGGATTATAAATCTTTTATTATAATATATATATATATATATCAATGAAAAAAGTGTATGAGAGAGTAGATAATACTGCTAAACCAAAAAAAGAATAATTATTCTCTGGTGCCACCCTTGAAAATGAATATTACAAAGATCAAACAGAGAGAATGTATTCACAACATACACTACTGTTGTGAAAAAGCAAGGGATTAAAAAAAGGGCACACAGAATTTTGGTAAATACTCAAATTTATTAATTCCTATTTAAATCCCAAACCACGTTTATGTGGATCACAGAAAATGACAAAGTCAATCATGCTTTGAAAGTGAGCAAATTATAACTAAAACAGCAGAATTCAAAAACTAAATGTTACTAAAAGGCCAGTAACCTCTAAGCATACGTATGCTAATTAACTAGGGGTGCAGCCTAACCTACTATCTATGACACAGACAAATATCTATAACATAGGCAGGTAACATATAGTAAGCAAAAAACGTAAGTAAATTTACATAGCGGTTACAAGTAAAACCATAAAAAAGACAATTTCACTTAATCCTAAATAGATCAAAATAAATGACCGGCAAATGTCTTAGTATAGCATCTGAGATACAGACACTGGTGATTGCTGCTGAAAGTACAAGTTCAGTTATTTTACTTAGCTGCTGTATGTAGATCCATTATTCCAATTCAGAAGTGATGCAGCATTCAGAGCGTGTGATGTCACTTGCAGCCTAAGGTGTGGTTGTAAGCCTGCTGGCAATAGGTTCGATTGCAAGGGGTGTGTCCCAAAGGCCGAGAATCCGTCCACTGGATTGGTCAATTGCTCAGGTGAAAGAAACCAGGCTTCCACCGATGTTATGTAGCTAAGCACATACCAGGATGCACCTTGTACTCCGGAAAGTAAGTTAGAACAGCCACACACAAGAGAGCCAAAAGATTTCTCAGTAAAAGGGATCTCTTATCTTTAACCACCTCCAGGTGGATGTTGCACATTCAGTCCAGCGCAAATAGGGAAACCACAATCTCCAAACCTTAGCCGCTTTTCAAGCACACACGCTCTTTCTCAGCATGTAATGTCAGCATAAAGTCAGTTCCAGGACTAACAATAAACTTGTACCGCAATGCCTTTTCTTTGCTTTCTTTGAAAAATGCTTAGAAGAAAGACAGGAGTTGGTCGACCTCACTCCTGGCTAGTATAGCACATAGGTGCCAGAATTACACAAAGTGCCAACGCACGTTTCACCCCTGCAGCAAGATTTGTGTCTAAGGGGTTCATCAGGGCATAATATTCCATACCGGATATCCTCTATTTATGGACCTACCTGTGACTCCACAGGTGATCTACTTGCTGAACACCTGCTATTTTCTTAAAGCTGTATACAGCAAGGAGCCCTATTTTAATAATACTTGTGTTCATAGTTAAAAAGTGCCAAAATATAAAAGCTTTGTTATTATTTATTAAATAGAAAAACTCAATTCCTAAGCTTTTCTAAACAAAGCTAAAAACGGCCTTTTAATGATCACTTCCAAAAATAACGGCGCACACTCTATCAGCCTAATACCTATAGAAAACTGGCAAATTCCAGCTTTTCATTTAAACCTGTTGGATATCTCGTTCCTAGTTTATAAATCCATTTTGCTTCTTTTTGCAAAAGGATTTTTTCATTATTGCCACCTCTACCATTAGTGATTCCTTTATCAATAATGATAAACTTTAAAGATTCCACATTTCCTTTATGAAACATTTCGAAATGTCTCGCTACACTGGTGTCATTGCAATGAGCAATATCATCACGATGTTCCTGTACCCGGTCCTTCACAAGCCTCTTCGTTTTTCCTACGTAAAAGGCCGGGCATGAACATCTAAGAAGATATATTGCTCCCTCAGACTTGCAATTAAAAAAGTATTTTATATCGTAAGTCTTACCATCCTGTACTGAGAATTGCTTTGCGCTATCCATGTGGACACAGTATACACAGTGTCCACATGGATAGCTGCCTTTGATCCCCCTGTCCTTTCTAAGCCAGTCTGCATCAGAGGGACCCCTGGAAAATTGACTTTTTACCAGGATATCCCTCAGACTTTTTGATTTTCTGGCTGTCATTAGAGGTTTCTCTCCAATTACATTTTTTACCTTGTCATCCAAAGTCAGAATGTTCCAATTTTTATTCATCACTGACCTAATATTGTTCCATTGATTATTAAATCTAGAGATAAATCTAATGTTTCCCCCATCTAATTTAGATTTACCTACATACAAGAGGTCGTCTCTCTGAGTCTTTCTGGCCTTCCAAAGTGCCTTTTTAAGGGACTTATTGGAGTATCCTCTTAGTAAGAACCTATCCTTCATCATTTTTGCATGTATATCAAACTTGGAAAGGGATGAACAATTCCTCCTTAGACGGAGGAATTGTCCATAGGGAATACCTTTCTTTAAATGTGAGGGATGGCTGCTCTGAGCATGAAGAATATTATTAGTGGCATTTTTCTTCCTGTAATTCTCAGTGACTAATCTATTACCCTCTTTTTTGATGGTAATATCAAGGAAATTAAGTTCCTTGGGATTGGTCTCAGAAGTAAGGATGATGTTCCTGTCATTATGGTTTAATTGGTCAACAAACAAGTTGAACTCTTCTTCCACACCATCCCACAAGACAAGAACATCATCCACATACCTAACCCACATTAGGACCTTATCATTGAAAATATCACCGAAAACCTCAAAGATATCAGACTCCCATGCCCCCAAGTGCAGGCAGGCATATGTGGGGGCACACACTGCCCCCATAGCCGTGCCCCGCAGTTGACGATAGACTTGTCCATCAAATGAAAATACATTATTGTCTAGGACAAATTCCAGCAGTGAAATTACAAAATCTGAGTGTTCAGAGAAGGATGGACCCCTTGTTTCAAGGAATTTCCTAATAGCCTGTAGACCTATTTTGTGAGGAATTGAGGAGTACAACCCTTCTACATCCAAAGATGCCAGAATTGTTTTTTCATTGACCATTACTCCATCCAATTTTCTCAAAAGGTCCGCCGTATCTTTTACATACGATGGTAATGTTAAGAGGAAAGGACGTAGATATTTATCTACGTACTCTCCGATGTTCTCCGTGATACTGCCTATTCCGGAGACTATGGGTCTCCCCGGAGGGCATTTCATATTTTTATGCAATTTTGGCAAGATATAAAACACTGGCATAACCGGATGTTCTGGAAATAGAAATTTAAATTCTTTTTGGTCAATAGTCCCTTTTCTTCTCGCCTCATTTAACAATTTAAAAAGGGAATTCTGGGTATGTTCTAAAGGGCTACCTCCAAGTTTTATGTACTGATTTTTATCATGTAACTGACGTTTCACCTCGTTGATATAGAGGTGTTCATCTAACAGTACTAGGTTGCCGCCCTTGTCGGCAGGCTTTATCACCACACCCCTAGCCATACTCAGTTCTTTTAGAGCTTTTCGCTCTCTTGGCTTCAGATTGTCATCTAATTGTTGAGGTACCAAGCTATCTATATCTTTTTCCATTTGTTTCACAAATAGATTGACTGCTGGGACCAATGAGAGAGAGGGCATATAGGTAGACTTAGGTTTAAAACACGGTTTTTCACAAACTATTGCTTGTGTAGTATCTGTGTTTTCATCCTGAATATTCTCAGCTAACAAAGATTCTAGATCTGCCAGAGCTGACTGATCGTCCATATCCAAATTATGTACTTTTTTTGATTTCATAATAATGGATAGGACAATTTTTCTGGCAAATAGATGTAAGTCCTTAATTAGCTCAAATTTATCAACCATTGCAGTAGGGCAGAATGATAACCCCTTTTTCAGGAGTTCTACATGAGCCAAATTTAGGGGAAATGAGGAGAGGTTAACAATCTGTAATTCATCATCATTATGGCTATTCAATAGCCCCTGCGTGTACCCCTTCTCCTGGATCTCCCCCTGCTCTGAACATATTGGTCTCCTCTCCCCCTGTTCTGCCTCGTTTGGTATCTCTTTTCTTTTACTGGAGTCCCAAAGGGATCTTTTCCTTTTTCCCCTTCTGTTCTTTCTCCTCCTTCTTTTTGACTGATACCAAAAGAGTTTTTTGAATTACTTAATTCTGAGTCTGATACATCTGTACCTGAGTCATATGTGCCTTTCTGGGATTTGTAAGTATAAACCCTTCCATTTTTGTAGTCATCCTGATCTCTCCTAAGTTTCCTACATTTCCTTGCCTTAATGTCATTTTTTAATTTAGATACATTCTGACTTGTCTCACCATTCAATTTTTCAAAATTGGGATCATTCTCAAAAGAATTTACTTTAATTAAAGCTTTCTCAGCTTCCCCTTTAACTTTCTCCAATCTTTTATTATTTCTTTTCATCATCATATCCATCAGATCAAGAGAGGTTGTGGAGAGTTTCTCATTCCAATCCTCCACGAATGAGTCACCCTCCTCATCCTCTCTTGTATTTGCTCCTGGATCTAATGAAAGTCTTAGACCTCTAGGGATAATTTTTTTGTCAATATAATTTGCTAAACTGGCATTTTCAGCCTTAATTTTTAGTTGCCGGCCTAGGAGATAACGATATCTCCTAAAGGCACTAAAGATTGTAACATTTTCTTCATCCTGATCATCCCCTGCTACATTATCATTGGCTAGTGAGTCTTTTAACTCAGCTTCCCATAAGTCATCTGATAGAGTGTACGCCATATTACTGATTAACTGAGTCAAAAAATGTGAAAGAATGGGATAAATTACAGGGGCTAGATAGCCACCCCTGCAGCAGTCTACTTCAATCTCAAAAAAGATAGGATAAAGGAATCCTCAATTTAATATCCTCAAAAATAAGTATCAATGAAAAAAGTGTATGAGAGAGTAGATAATACTGCTAAACCAAAAAAAGAATAATTATTCTCTGGTGCCACCCTTGAAAATGAATATTACAAAGATCAAACAGAGAGAATGTATTCACAACATACACTACTGTTGTGAAAAAGCAAGGGATTAAAAAAAGGCACACAGAATTTTGGTAAATACTCAAATTTATTAATTCCTATTTAAATCCCAAACCACGTTTATGTGGATCACAGAAAATGACAAAGTCAATCATGCTTTGAAAGTGAGCAAATTATAACTAAAACAGCAGAATTCAAAAACTAAATGTTACTAAAAGGCCAGTAACCTCTAAGCATACGTATGCTAATTAACTAGGGGTGCAGCCTAACCTACTATCTATGACACAGACAAATATCTATAACATAGGCAGGTAACATATAGTAAGCAAAAAACGTAAGTAAATTTACATAGCGGTTACAAGTAAAACCATAAAAAAGACAATTTCACTTAATCCTAAATAGATCAAAATAAATGACCGGCAAATGTCTTAGTATAGCATCTGAGATACAGACACTGGTGATTGCTGCTGAAAGTACAAGTTCAGTTATTTTACTTAGCTGCTGTATGTAGATCCATTATTCCAATTCAGAAGTGATGCAGCATTCAGAGCGTGT
Organism: Bombina bombina; assembly: GCF_027579735.1. Lineage (NCBI taxonomy): Eukaryota > Metazoa > Chordata > Amphibia > Anura > Bombinatoridae > Bombina > Bombina bombina. The sequence goes on from NC_069499.1 coordinate 575,896,467, forward strand.
GATGTCACTTGCAGCCTAAGGTGTGGTTGTAAGCCTGCTGGCAATAGGTTCGATTGCAAGGGGTGTGTCCCAAAGGCCGAGAATCCGTCCACTGGATTGGTCAATTGCTCAGGTGAAAGAAACCAGGCTTCCACCGATGTTATGTAGCTAAGCACATACCAGGATGCACCTTGTACTCCGGAAAGTAAGTTAGAACAGCCACACACAAGAGAGCCAAAAGATTTCTCAGTAAAAGGGATCTCTTATCTTTAACCACCTCCAGGTGGATGTTGCACATTCAGTCCAGCGCAAATAGGGAAACCACAATCTCCAAACCTTAGCCGCTTTTCAAGCACACACGCTCTTTCTCAGCATGTAATGTCAGCATAAAGTCAGTTCCAGGACTAACAATAAACTTGTACCGCAATGCCTTTTCTTTGCTTTCTTTGAAAAATGCTTAGAAGAAAGACAGGAGTTGGTCGACCTCACTCCTGGCTAGTATAGCACATAGGTGCCAGAATTACACAAAGTGCCAACGCACGTTTCACCCCTGCAGCAAGATTTGTGTCTAAGGGGTTCATCAGGGCATAATATTCCATACCGGATATCCTCTATTTATGGACCTACCTGTGACTCCACAGGTGATCTACTTGCTGAACACCTGCTATTTTCTTAAAGCTGTATACAGCAAGGAGCCCTATTTTAATAATACTTGTGTTCATAGTTAAAAAGTGCCAAAATATAAAAGCTTTGTTATTATTTATTAAATAGAAAAACTCAATTCCTAAGCTTTTCTAAACAAAGCTAAAAACGGCCTTTTAAAATTCCGTGTGCCTTTTTTTAATCCCTTGCTTTTTCACAACAGTAGTGTATGTTGTGAATACATTCTCTCTGTTTGATCTTTGTAATATATATATATATATATATATATATATATATATATATATATATATATATATATATATATATATATATATATATATATATATATATATATATATATAAAATTAGGGTTGCACCGATACTGATACTAGTATCGGTATCGGTGCCGATACCAAGTATTTGCATGAGTACTTGTACTCGTGCAAATGCACCGATACTTAAACCGATACCTCCAATTCCTACCCATATGCCATCTTGTGGCGTTTTTCAAACTGTATGTTCCCATTTAATTTTAAACTGGAGTGGAGACTTAACTAAAAATTGTTCACTTCTGTTCTGCCAATACAAATTGCTGTTATTTGTATTATTTTACTTCAGAGCAGTGCTTTAAAAGCTGCTACTTTACAGCTGGAAGCCCCTCATCTTGCACAATTATGCTCAAAATATACTGTACTCTGAGGAACACCCTTAGCCAGGGCTGGACTGGGAATAAAAAGCAGCCCTGGAAAAATATGAAGACCAGCCCTATTTTCTGTTGATTCAGTAGAATACAAATGCCCCATTTTTCTCAAAGGTGATTACTGGGATACTCCTTCCTCAATATTATTTTCAGAATTAAATTATACGACTTTGTATTATGTACAAGTGTCAGATTTATCAGTTATATAGGCACCCTACAACCCAATTGCATCCAGTAATCGCCCGTTTAAATTGTAGCTTTCCAGTCCCAGCTGCTGCAGCTGTTATTTATTGTTATTATTATGTTATTGTAATAATTTAATTTATAAACATGTTCTATGAACTTTGTGACAACAAGCACATAAAACTGTTTTATTATTTCCAAATGTCTTTTGAGATACAGTTCATAATTATAAAGAAGCGGTCTTAAATCATTAGTCTGTATTGTGCTTGGTAAACTGTCATGACATTAAAAAGTATCGGTAATTGGTATTGGTGAGTATTTGAAAAAAAGTATCGGTACTTGTACTCGGTCTTAAAAAAAATGGTATTGGTGCAACCCTAATATATATATATATATATATATATATATATATATATATATATATATATATATATATATATATATATATATATATATATATATATATATATATATATATATATATATATATATAGTAAAGCAGTTATGGATCCCACGGACGGACTCCGTGTTGCAGCAAGGACCCAAGAAAAGCAGGCACACAGGTTTTTTCAAAAACACTCCGGTTTATTTGCAAAGTTGATTACCAAACGTTTCGGCTCACACACGAGCCTTTGTCAATGGTGTACAAAACCAAATGTATATAAAAGAAACAAAGGGTTAACAGCGCTATAAAGATATTCCTAAATATTGTATGAGTCTCTGGAGTAAAAATAAACTATATATATATATATTATATTATATATATATATATATATATATATATATATATATATGTATATATATATATATATATATATATATTCTTTGATTAGAGAACAGAGTGGTAAGATCCAAGTGTAGTAGGAATGTATTAGATACCCTTACCAAAAGTTACCCCAATCGTATGAGGTAAGTTTGCCGCATTGGAGGATGTATCTGGTGGTTAGTGTATCCTGGATGATATGATCTGTGTTATTCGACTGCCTCTTGGAGTAGAAGGAGGTGTAGGTCCTTCTGTACTGGTCTCTCTAGGAAACTTCCTGTGCTTGTTGCCTCTTGGAGCTGTGCTTTTTTGTCTTGGTATGAACTTTCATTGAAATAGGCTCCCAGATAAAGGTGTTCGTCCAAAACGTCCTCCAAAGGCTTTTTCACTGGTTAGATAAACGTTGGGAATCTTTAAATCCTCTCAGGGGTGAAAGTATCCTGAGACCAAAAGGCATGCAGACGGCTCACAGCGTTCAGGATATTTTCACCCCTGAGAGGATTTAAAGATTCCCATCGTTTTACCGCTGTTATGCCGTTGTATTCTGTCCAAATGGCATTGGGCTTTAGCGCCGTTAGGACGAAATACAACGTCATAGCCATTGGATGTCCTGAAGCCAACTGCGCTTCCTGGATTTGATCGCGGTCTGGAGTCATAGGGACGCCCCCCAGACACGATCCCATAATTGAAATCTGGCGATCGCATCACATTATGACCCTGTCATGAAACAGTTAAAGGGACACTGAGCCCAATTTTTTTCTTTTGCGATTTAGATAGAAAATGCAATTTTAAAAAAACTTTCTCATTTACTCCTATTATCAAATTTTCAGTTAATACACTGAATTAAAGTAAGCAAGACACAGTCACTGGAGGATATCTGTGTATTCTGCACCTGAGTGGCTCCCAGTTGTGTCCTCCTTAGAAATGCCAAAGCAGTGAATATGGTTCAATAAAAGAGAACATTTCATTTTACACCTTTACATTCCTTAAAATTTGATAATTTGATCTTCTATTAAAATAGCTAAACATGTAACCCCTTAAAATATAATTTGGACATGGATTATACATAACACTATCTTGGGCTTTAAAGGGCCATAATACCCAAATGTTTAAACACTTGAAAGTGATGCAGCATAGCTGTAAAAAGCTGACTAGAAAATATCACCTGAACATCTCTATGTAAAAAAGAAAGATATTTTACCTCAAAAGTTCCTCAGTAGCCACCTCCCATTGTAAAGGATTTCTAAGCAGCATTTTAGTGTGTCTGTCCTGGGACAGCTGAAAGGATGAGCCTTGTGAACTATCATATTATTTCACCAATCAGGTAAAGGAAGCTTACTATGAAATCTCATGAGAGTTAAGTCAAATCTCATGAGATCACAGTAAGAGTTCATGACCTCAGCACTGCTGATGCTGATTGGCTGCTGTTCATTTCTTCATTTTATTTTATTTTTACCTGCAGCTGGGAGCAGGTGAAGTATAACTTTTTACACAGAACGTACTCTGCTGAGCTGAGGAGATTGTGAGGTAAAATATCTTCCTTTTTTATATAGAGATGCTCAGGTGATATTTTCCTGTCCTTTTTACAGTTATACTGCTTACCCCCCAACTGTCCCGATTTTCGCGGGACAGTCCCGATTTTAGGGGTCTGTCCCTCTGTCCCGATTTTCCCCAGGCATTTAAAATAAAAAATAAAAATTTTTATTTTTTTTTAAATTCTATTGGGCCCATACTCAGAATCAGCTGGCTTTGCTCTCACATGGTTAGATACCTGTTATATTCCCTGTGGAAAAGGAATGGTGTGTGGGTTAAGCAGGAGTAAGAAGGCTGTATACACTCTGACCACGGGTAATGGTGACCTCTCTAACCTACCTCTGGTAATGATGATATCTAACCCCTGGTGATAATACTAGCATGCCTTCAGTTTTATACAATGAGCAGTGCTAATACCAGGGTAACGAACAGTGAAACGAACAGTGGCAGCCGCAGACTGCCAGCTAATGTGCTTGCCAACCCCAGGACCCCATACAATGAATTACAGATACCCATATATGATGTAGTGTGTGTGTCTATCTGTATCCATAACTGTGTGTGTATATATGTATGTATAAGTTTATGCTATGTAGTGTGTGTGTGTGTCTGCATGTATAAATGTAAGCTATGTAGTGTGTGTATGTGTATCTGCATGTATAAGTGTATGCTATGTAGTGTGTGTGTGTCTGCATGTATAAGTGTATGCTATGTAGTGTGTGTGTATCTGCATGTATAAGTGTATGCTATGTAGTGTGTGTGTGTATCTGCATGTGTAAGTGTATGCTATGTAGTGTGTATGTTTATGCATGTATAAGTGTATGCTATGTAGTGTGTGTGTATCTGCATGTATAAGTGTATGCTATGTAGTGTGTGTGTATATCTGCATGTATAAGTGTATGCTATGTAGTGTGTGTGTATCTGCATGTATAAGTGTATGCTATGTAGTGTGTGTGTATCTGCATGTGTAAGTGTATGCTATGTAGTGTGTGTTTCTGCATGTATAAGTGTATGCTATGTAGTGTGTGTGTATCTGCATGTATAAGTGTATGCTATGTAGTGTGTGTGTGTATCTGCATGTGTAAGTGTATGTTATGTAGTGTGTGTGTATCTCCATGTGTAAGTGTATGCTATGTAGTGTGTATGTTTATGCATGTATAAGTGTATGCTATGTAGTGTGTGTGTATATCTGCATGTATAAGTGTATGCTATGTAGTGTGTGTGTATCTGCATGTGTAAGTGTATGCTATGTAGTGTGTGTGTATCTGCATGTGTAAGTGTATGCTATGTAGCGTGCTACTGTGCAATTTTGCTGACTTTAAAGGCCAGAATCTAGAATATTAATGGGGAATGCAGAGAGTAGTTTTAAAGAATTTATTAATAAATGTGCAATGAAGATAAAAATATTTAGCAAGGTCTTTGCAAAGGCTAATTAAATACAGAAACAATGGGGCTCTACTATATCTAAGTAGTGTGTCCAGAAATAAGGTGCGCCTAATTTATGCTATTTCAAAAAAGTGATAATATGGATAGATCCTAAGTTTTATATCTTACAAAAAATAAACAATATGAACTGTATAATTATAAATACAAATACATAACAATAGTCACCACAGTCATATGGTTAGGAAATATACATCCATAGATGCAAGTGAAAGTCCCAATATAGAGTGATGTCCAATCTGGAAATGATGTCCCAAACGATAGCTGCTCTCTCCAAAGATGTTGAAAAAGAGATGACTGCGTTCTGTATAGAAACAAAAAAAGAAGAGGCGCTCTGGTGCAGATGATCCTTGGCTACAAATGATTCTAAACTAACAGTTCAGAGTAATACTCACAAAGATGTTTGCACATGCAGTGCAATAACAGGTGAGCCGAAGCTTCAGAGCCGCTCGGCTGACTCGCTAGAGGGTGAAATCAGCTGTTCACTGGGTAATCACTTCACCAACGATGTGGGGAAAAAAGATACCTATGACATAAAATATAGATACCGCCCTTGGTGCAGATTATCCCAGCAACAGAATACACATACAACAGATGTCGAGAAGTTATACTCACAAACGGAGTTGCACAAGCAGTGCAATATCAGGCGTGCCGAATCTTAAAGAGCCGTTCGGCTGACTCCCTGAGGCCTGTACAGCTGCTCCTGGATCGTTGGAGGAGTGGTGGAAAATAAAGGTGGATATGCCGATAGAGGTTAATCCAAGCAAGGGATCAATAAGGCAAATAGAACAATTCACCAGCAAGGTAGACAAAATAAAAGTATTTATTAAAAATATAAAAATTACTTAGCAAACATGCCGTTTCATCAGGCTGATGAAACGGCATGTTTGCTAAGTAATTTTTATATTTTTAATAAATACTTTTATTTTGTCTACCTTGCTGGTGAATTGTTCTATTTGCCTTATTGATCCCTTGCTTGGATTAACCTCTATCGGCATATCCACCTTTATTTTCCACCACTCCTCCAACGATCCAGGAGCAGCTGTACAGGCCTCAGGGAGTCAGCCGAACGGCTCTTTAAGATTCGGCACGCCTGATATTGCACTGCTTGTGCAACTCCGTTTGTGAGTATAACTTCTCGACATCTGTTGTATGTGTATTCTGTTGCTGGGATAATCTGCACCAAGGGTGGTATCTATATTTTATGTCATAGGTATCTTTTTTCCCCACATCGTTGGTGAAGTGATTACCCAGTGAACAGCTGATTTCACCCTCTAGCGAGTCAGCCGAGCGGCTCTGAAGCTTCGGCTCACCTGTTATTGCACTGCATGTGCAAACATCTTTGTGAGTATTACTCTGAACTGTTAGTTTAGAATCATTTGTAGCCAAGGATCATCTGCACCAGAGCGCCTCTTCTTTTTTTGTTTCTATACAGAACGCAGTCATCTAATTAAATACAGCGCTCACATAGCCATACCAGTGGTTTGAGCTTGTGTTTGATTTGCTGCCTAAGTGTATTAAAATATATGACTTTATTTAGAATTTTATTTTTATTACTTTGGTCTTATGAGTTTTTTAAGCCCCTCTTTTGAATTTTAAAATGTTGGGAGGTATAGTTTCAAGTGATTTAGCATATGAGTATTATGTCCCTTTAAGGAGTATGTTGACATGCCAATAAACAGCCCCTATAGAAAAAAAACAACTGTCAACCTGTCCAGGTATATGCCACTGCTACAGACCCAAAATCCATCAAGGTGACCAGAACACAGCATATTATTGACCAGTGTGTAAAACGCTGCTGAACGTAGCCAACAGAGCTTGTGAAGCCTGAAATATTTCATATTATATTTGATTATTTATTGTAATAATTGAATACGTTTGTAATTGATCGTCAAGAATAACACTAAAAGCAAAAGTTACACTCCTTGTAGCGTAATTGACAACCCAGTACTGACAGCGTCACATTCACACTCCTCCCCTTACGTATTATCATATGCCCCGCCCCAACACGTTAACCAGAGTATTTAGTTCCTGCCAAGACAGTCGTCACTCTCCATGTAGACAGCTGTTAATATAATATTTTACAAAGCACTTTATGTTCGAAATATACAGACTTTTTCCAACATCATATTCGTAACATTAAATGCACTTACCATCCGGAGCACCTCAGCTCAGTTTCCAGCTCACCCAGCGCTGCTCGCGTCCTGCTCCATACAGCTATTTGTTTCATGGTTTCCTTAGGTTCGTTCCCAGATCTTACCCTCAGCGGCATTTTTAGTTTGAGTACATTGAGCTAACAGGCGAAACATACACGGGAAGCAGGCTAAAGCTCCAACTTCAGAAATGGCGCCAAAGTGCTAAGGAGGCGAGGTCTGTAATACTGACCGCCCCTTGTGCCTCTTTACCCTAGTAGTATATTTATGTTTCATATTCCATGTTTAGGATCTGTTTTAATGCAAGACCTTTGTACTTGATTCATAAGTGCAATATCTGTTGATATGTTCACAATGATTTGTTAATACTAAGACCATGTTGGAAGGGATGTGTACATTTTTTCAATGATCCTTTATTCATACTAAAAGTTTGGGTCCAACAGAGGCCCTTTTTTGCTTTCATATTTGAACATTTTGCTAATGTTTACTTCCAGTCTATCCCTAGTATTATATACACCTTGTCTTGCTACTTAGTTAAGAATCTGGGGCCCAAAAGAAGCCTCATTATTGTTAAGAGGATATATCAACATTTCTATAATATTCAATGAGGAATACTTAACAGTATTATGTGGTTATCCTTCTTTTCTTGGTAGTTCTTAAAGGGACATAAAACCCCAATTTTCTATCTCATGATTTAGAAAGAGAATGCAATTTTGAACAATTATCTAATTTACTACTTTTATCTAATTTGCTTAATTCTCTTGATATCCTTTGCTGGAAAGCATATCTAGATAGGCTCAGTAGATGCTGATTGGTGGCTGCACATAGATGTCTCGTGATTGGCTCACCTATGTTCATTGCTATTTCTTCAACAAAGGATATCTAAAGAATGAAGCAAAATAGATAATAAAGGTAAATTGGGAGGTTATTTAAAATTGCATTCTATATCTGAATTATGAAAGAAAAAAATTCTGGGTTAAATGTCCCTTTAAATATTAAGAGGTCCAAGAGTGACCTCATCTTTGTTTGAAAGGAATTTCAAAATATAATAACTAAAATGAGGTAAACTTAATTTGCAAATAAAAAACTGCGGGTGCCCCCAGGGCATCTTTAGACAAGTAATGTACCATCTGAAATTGTAGAAAAAATGATTACTGCTGTTTTTGACTCCGGTTTCCAGTTCTGTCTGTTCTACAGCATTCTAGCTTATGACCGTTGGCTCCTGTGACTTTGCTTCTGGTTTATGATTTCTTACCTCTGGATAGATTTCACCCTTGTCTAATGTGACCCTGATTTTTTTTTTTTTTATGACTGGTTTTGCCATTTGCATAGTTTACTACGTCACTATGGGACTTACTGTACCTTCTACTTCAAGTTACTGGTCACTCCCTGGGGCTTATCCAACTCAACCTGTTACTGGCTCCATACGTGGGCTGGAAGTTACCGGACATATACAGATGTGCAAAAACAAATGCTAAAATCACTAAACGTGTTATTTGTTGCAGTTGTTTATGAGGGAATGAACAGATCACCATATGAACAAAGAAGTGTTTAAATGAGCATTTTTGTTAAAACTTTTATTTTGTTCATATAGAATACAGTCAAACACTCACAGCCCTAAATAGATCAGGAAGCCCAGAATTGATTGATTGCTTAAAGGGAAGGTCTAGTCATAATTGAACTTTCATGATTTAGATAGAAAAAGCAATGTCAAACAACTTTCCATTTTACTTTTATCTTCAAATGTGCTTTGTTCTCTTAATATTCATTGTTGAAAGCAAAACCTAGGTAAGTTTATATGCTCATTTCTAAGCCCTTGAAGGCCACCTCTTATTTCAGTGCATTTTTACAGTTATACAGTGCTAGTTCATGTGTGCCATATAGATAGCATTGTGCTCACTCTTTTGTGGTTATTTATGAGTCAGCACTGATTGGCTAAAATGCAAGTCTGTCAAAATAGATATAAGGGGGCAGTCTGCAGAGGCTTAGATACAAGGTAATCACAGAGGTAAAAAGTATATTAAAGGGACTCTGAACCCAAATTCTTTCTTTTGTAATTCAGAAAGAGCATGCAATTTTAAGCAACTTTCTAATTTACTCCTATTATCAATTTTTCTTTGTTCTCTTGCTATCATTATTTGAAAAAGAAGGCATCTAAGCTTTTTTTTTGGTTTCAGTACTCTGGACAGCACTTTTTTATTGGTGGATGAATTTATCCACCAATCAGCAAGGACAACCCAGGTTGTTCACCAAAAATGGGCCGGCATCTAAACTTACATTCTTGCATTTCAAATAAAGATACCAAGAGAATGAAGAAAATTTGATAATAGGAGTAAATTAGAAAGTTGCTTAAAATGTCATGCTCAATCTGAATCACGAAAGAAAATTTTTGGGTACAGTGTCCCTTTAATATAACTGTGTTGGTTTTGCAAAACTGGGGAATGGGTATTAAAGGGATTATCTATCTTTTTAAACGATACAAATTCTGGAGTAGACTGTCCATTTAAGCAGCCTGCCCGTGTCAAACCTTACAGTGATTTATGAGTAATGTATGCAATTTCTTAGCCAATTCTGTCTTCCCAGTAAAAAATACAGATTTTAACCCCTTAACATTACTCATGCTGTCAGCATTTATCGATGTGCAGCGGACATGATACGCTACATCGTATCATGTCTGCTCGCACTTTGATAAATATGTCCCTTAGACTAAAGCTTAAATTGAGATATATTCTTTTAGAAGTTTATTTTAAAGGATTTATTTTTATTTAGGATAATTTGTTTAATTGCAGCTGCCCCTGGAATCCAGTACGAGAAAGCTACTACTATAGGCTAGACTTGCTTGCTGCAAGTGCTTTGGACTTTTTTTTTTAAATTATTTTAAATAAGACTTTTCATTTATTTAATTTCTTTTTGTGATAGTCATCAATAATATAATTTTAAACTGTAAAAAAAATATTTTTGCAATTCCGAGTGTTGTATATACTGTAGCTGCAGTAGTTTTTGCTAATTTCGGGCTAAATTACAAGCTTTGCGGTATGGCTATACCGCTGAACTATTTGCCCTTTGCGAGTGGAATGGCAGGTCTCCTGTATTAAAAGTCGCAGCGGTACAGCTATACCGCATGCGTTTTAGCTTGTACCGCAACTCTCCATTCCGCACTCAAAAAATGGCTTTTGAGTATGGAATTTTCATTGCACCTGTATTACAGGTTGTGCGGTCCAGCTATAACAATTAACTTTTCGGACATTACCCTTAAAGGGATAAAAGAGGGAAGAGTAGAAATGGAGTTATACAGATAACCCATCACAGATAATACACTCCTCCATGCCCAGAGCTGTCACCCAAAAAGAGTTTTTAACGCTGTGCTAAAAGGACAGTTTACTCATTTGAGAATAAACTGTACCAGTGACAAAAGTTATGAGTCTCATGCAGAGGAGCTATCTGAAAGATTTCAGAATAGAGGGTATAAGAAAAGATATATAAGGAAAGTGCGCTTTGCGATTTTGGATAGGACCAGGCTAGAATCGGAGAGTAGTTGGTCATTTACACGCAATAAAGAGTTTTGAATAGGTAGCAGTAGCGGGTGAAGTTACCTCCCTGAAATTAGTTTTTGCAGGTTGGGATGTCTGACAGCATAAAGTGTAAGGGTTAAAAAAATGTTCATCAACAACAAATTAAAATAAAATATTACACCTAGATATACACTTTCTGATAAAAAATATTTCATTAAATGTATTTGTATTTGGCTTGACAGGACAATAATGTGTTCATATACAGTGTTTTTCACAAATAATTTTGCCAGCCGGGTGGAGGCAGTGTAATATTTTCTAATATTATATAATTTTCTATTATCCAAAGCACACATTTATTGCATAATTTAAGAAATGTAATTAATGATTATTAATGCAATAAAAATTGAGCATTTTTAATGTTAGCTGATTTTAGCTTAATAGTGGCTAAAATTTTAGCCGTGTGTGATAAGTAAAATCAGCCAGACTTGCTGAAGCACCCCCAGATCACCCATCCTTCACCAAATTTCACAGTGGGTGTGAGACACTGTGGCTTGTAGGCCTCTCCAGGTCTCCGTATAACCATTAGATGGCAAGTTGTTGGACAAAGCTGAAAATTGGACTCATTAGAGAAGATGGCATGGAATCAGTTAGATTTATCTATGTAAAGAACGTATGAATTAAGCCACGTACAAGGTTATCCTGGACGAAAACGTGCTTCCTTCTGCACTGACAATGTGCCCCAAATATGAGGATTGTTTTTCCAGCAGGACAATGCTCCATGCCACACAGCCAGGTCAATCAAGGTGTGGATGGAGGATCACCAGATAAAGACCCTGTTATAGCCAGTCTAATCTCCAGACCTGAACCCTTTTGAAAACTTCTGAAATGTGATCAAGAGTGAGATGGATGGTCATAAGCCATCACACAAAGCCGAGCTGCTTGAATTTTAATTAACATTAATATTTTTCAACCAACCCCCACAGCATACTTTTAAATAACTTGTTCTAACAATTTCTCCATTTTCAATGTTAAAGGGACTGTATACACCAATTTTCATATAACTGCATGTAATAGACTACTATAAAGAAGAATATGCACAGATACTGATATACAAATCCAGTATAAAACCTTTTGTAAAAACTTACTTAGAAGCTCCCAGTTTAGCACTGTTGATGAGGTTAGACTGGGACACCCACTGAAAGGGGCTGGCAAAGCAGGAAGGGCAGACACTCCCTCCTACCCTGCATATGTAAAGACCCATTACACAATCAGAAGTCTGTAGACACGAGTATACATCTAAAACTTTGGGGCTTGGTTATGAGTCTGAAAATCAGCGCAATGTTATTAAAAAAAAAAAATAAGCAAAACTATACACTGTTATATTTATATAGCCCATCTGGGAATGTTTATGTATCATCTACAAAACATTTATTCAAAGAAAAATCTAGTTTACAATGTCCCTTTAATATAGGTAGGGAAAATGTATGCTACAGTTATATGCAGTCAGACCCACTGTGAAGAACACTATACGTGAAAATGTAAATGGTGAATTGCATTGCACCTCTTTTTTGGGACATGGTAGTGCACATCATGGGGGCGATTTATCAAGCTGAGGCGGACAGGTGCGCACATATGCGCCTCTGGCGGGCTGAATTCCCCTGGTGGAATTCAGCATTGCACACGAGCATGGGCAGGAGCTGTCAATCTTCCCAATCGGAATATACTGGGGAGATTAAAATTTGCCACTTTAGAGTTGGTGAAAGGTTAGGAAAGCAGCGGTCTGATGACTGCTGCTTGTTAAATACGGCGTGTAGGTTCTCGTGAGAACCTGTAGTCGTATAGGGTCAAAAGGCTTGCGAAGCCTTTGCTAAATTAACCCCTATGGAGGTTTTTTGTTCAGTTGTAATGTGAAAGTAATGAAACTTACTAGAAAATCTTGAATAAGGCCTGGTATAGGCCGAAACGCGTTGACATACTGGTGAGCTTATTTTCAATTAATCTTAAAGAGACACTGTACCCGAAATTTTTCTTTCATGATTCAGATTGAGCATGAAATTTTAAGCAACTTTCTAATTTACTCCTATTATCAAATTTTCTTCATTATCTTGGTATCTTTATTTGAAATGCAAGAATGTAAGTGTAGATGCCAGCCCATTTTTGGTGAACAACCTGGGTCTTCCTTGCTGATTGGTGGATAAATTCATCCACCAATAAAAAAGTGCTGTCCAGAGTACTGAAACCAAAAAAAAGCTTAGATGCCTTCTTTTTCAACTAATGATAGCAAGAGAACAAAGACAAATTGATAATAGGAATAAATTAGAAAGTTGCTTAAAATTGCATGCTCTATCTGAATCACAAAATTAAAAATTTGGGTACAGTGTCCCTTTAACTGTGTACAAACGGCTTTGCACTATTCTTTGTTTGTTTTCTTTTTTACCGTTTTTTTTAGGCCTTTTTTTTGCATTGTTATATTTTATTTTTTATTTTTTCCATTTGGATTTTTATTGTTATTTTTCTCTGTATATTTTCATCGCAACATGTTTTAACATATGGAAACACTTTTGGCCACTAGTTACTTTCACATTTTTGGTTTTGAAATTTGACACTCACTATTTTTTATATTTTTGGATTTCCATATTTCTGGAGTTTTGCATTCACATTTTTGACCACACTGTTGGAGCACTGTTCATTATCATCTAACACAACACCACGGCACTTGGAAGAAAGATAAACCACACACCAGCTCCACTAGCTCCACACTTAGACTATCATTTTTTTGGACTATTTTTTGGACCCTTTGCCCACACTATTTGTGTCATTTGTTTTATATATTTAATTTTATTGTTACACCACGGTTACAGGCCAACTGTATTTTCTGTACCATTTCATTCTTGCACCACTGGAATGTTACATTTTACTTAGGACATCAGTGTATATACCGATTATACTGGTAGTTCTCAGCTGTCTAGACTGTACATGGATCCATGTTTATTTTAACATTGTTTTATTGTACTTGTTTTTATATGTTTTCATATGTTTGACTGCTTTTAATATTACATTCTTTATTAAACTATATACTTTTATAAAGCCTTTTTAGCTGTCCAGCGCTCACTCTCTTAGCTTTGTACTACAGTTATATGCAGTCAGACCCACTGTGAAGAACACTATACGTGAGAATGTAAATGGGGAATTGCATTGCACCGCTTTTTTGGGACATGGTAGTGCACATCATGGGGGCGATTTATCAAGCTGAGGCGGACAGGGGTGCACATATGCACCCCTGTCTGCTGCAGCTCGCCTCTGGTGGGCTGAATTCCCATGGTGGAATTCAGCATTGCACACGAGCATGGGCAGGAGCTGTCAATCTTCCCGATCGGAATATACTGGGGAGATTGAAATTCGCCACTTTAGAGTCGCTGCTTGTTAAATACGGCGTGTGAGAACCTGCAGTCGTATGGGGTCAAAAGGCTTGCAAAGCCTTTGCTAAATTAACCCCTATGGAGGTTTTTTTGTTCAGTTGTAATGTGAAAGTAATGCAACTTACTAGAAAATACAGAGAGAGTATTAATCTATCTAAATTTTATGATAAAAGGTAATTGATTATTGCCATTGCTAACAGGTGCATAAACTTTAGCACAAAGCCATGAAACCTCCATAACAAATGGCAGTACAATCTTACTGAAAATCTCACTGGCTTTAGCCATAGCACTATTATAGGATGCCACCTTTGCCACTAGTCAGTTTGTGAATTTATACACTAATTAATCTGCCAATGTCAACTGTAAATACTGTTTTTGTGAAGTAAAGCATCTAGAAGCAACAAAGTGGTTGACCACACAAACACTTAGAGTGGGGCTACCATGTGCTGAAGCTCATAGCACATAAAAATCATCCGTTGCAACTGTTGCATTACAATAACAAGCATCAGCTGGAGTTGTGTAAAGCATGCCAGCACTGGATTCTGGAGAAATATAAATTTGTTCTCTGGAGGAATGAATCACGCTTCACTATCTGTCAGTCTGATGAAGAATCTGGGTGTGGCAGATGCCAGAAAAAACACTACTTACCAGAATCCATAGTCCCGCATTTGGCAGTGAATAAAACTGACACATGCACATATCTAAGAAAAAGTGGAAACAAGCTATGGTTTTAGATGTCACAAGTGGTCACCCAAGATCTTTATCCACAAACACATGTCAGGGACAAGGAGTAGAAAAAGAATACCAGTTACATGTATATGGTTTTAAGAGGAATGTGAAAAGGCAGGTGGATTTTTAGATCAGATAGTAAGACGAATTGATAAGCAACCAGATTGACCCAATGTATGACACTCAAGGCACCTTTATATCAAGGACCCAATTTTGATTTTGGTTGTTTGAGTTTGATGTAGACATGTGCATTTCGTTCTGAATCGAAATTCGGATGAATTTGTCAAATTCAGGGCTTCCGATTTATTTGAATTTCTGAATTACCCTAGCAACGAAACTAAACTTATCCGAATGCATTTGTAACAAATAAATCCGAATTAGTTAGGATTTATTCGTTACATTCAAATGGTCATGGACTAATCACAATTACACTAGTATTGTACAGTATATTAGGCTATATCATTCTGCTAGCTCTGTGCAGGGCACATTATGTACCTGGTACCTGTGAGGTTGGTACTTTGGTGGGATGTGCTGTTTATTACACTAGTATTATGTACTGTATATTAGGTTATTTACAGTAACTCTGTTATCTCTATGCATATTGTGTGAGGTTGGTACGTATGTTGATTCAGATGGGTTACACCTAATATACAGTACATGATACTAGTCTAATACACAGCACATCCGACCTAACACATACCGAACATCTGAATTTACTAATCGAATCCGAACCGAATACCACCACATTTATTCAAATCCGAATGAATCCGAAACAAATACATTCAAATGTATTGTTTTTGTTTTTTTTCTAATCGATCCGAAAACTAAATTCGGAAAAATCCGAAACGAACCAAAACAAAATGTTTCCGCCTCGCACAAGTCTAGTTTGATGTGCTTTGCAGAGAAACGAACATGGGCACTAACACGAAAAACATGGGGAGGTCTCCATAAATGATTAGTGGAGCGATAATTCTGACAGGAGAGTTTCAGGAGTCATTAAATGTGCTGTTAAAGTCTCTGAAGATGTATTACTCCAGAGTTTGGAGGATTTAAATGAAGAGTCTGTGGGTGATATATAAGGGCTTTCCAGACTCTTAAAACAAACTTTGGTCCTCTGTCTGAAACTACAGGGAGTGCAGAATTATTAGGCAAATGAGTATTTTGACCACATCATCCTCTTTATGCATGTTGTCTTACTCCAAGCTGTATAGGCTCGAAAGCCTGCTACCAATTAAGCATATTAGGTGATGTGCATCTCTGTAATGAGAAGGGGTGTGGTCTAATGACATCAACACCCTATATCAGGTGTGCATAATTATTAGGCAACTTCCTTTCCTTTGGCAAAATGGGTCAAAAGAAGGACTTGACAGGCTCAGAAAAGTCAAAAATAGTGAGATATCTTGCAGAGGGATGCAGCACTCTTAAAATTGCAAAGCTTCTGAAGCGTGATCATCGAACAATCAAGCATTTCATTCAAAATAGTCAACAGGGTCGCAAGAAGCGTGTGGAAAAACCAAGGTGCAAAATAACTGCCCATGAACTGAGTAAAGTCAAGCGTGCAGCTGCCAAGATGCCACTTGCCACCAGTTTGGCCATATTTCAGAGCTGCAACATCACTGGAGTGCCCAAAAGCACAAGGTGTGCAATACTCAGAGACATGGCCAAGGTAAGAAAGGCTGAAAGATGACCACCACTGAACAAGACACACAAGCTGAAACGTCGACTGGGCCAAGAAATATCTCAAGACTGATTTTTCTAAGGTTTTATGGACTGATGAAATGAGAGTGAGTCTTGATGGGCCAGATGGATGGGCCCGTGGCTGGATTGGTAAAGGGCAGAGTCCGACTCAGACACCAGCAAGGTTGAGGTGGAGTACTGGTTTGGGCTGGTATCATCAAAGATGAGCTTGTGGGGCCTTTTCGGGTTGAGGATGGAGTCAAGCTCAACTCCCAGTCCTACTGCTAGTTTCTGGAAGACACCTTCTTCAAGCAGTGGTACAGGAAGAAGTCTGCATCCTTCAAGAAAAACATGATTTTCATGCAGGACAATGCTCCATCACACACGTCCAAGTACTCCACAGCGTGGCTGGCAAGAAAGGTTATAAAAGAAGAAAATCTAATGACATGGCCTCCTTGTTCACCTGATCTGAACCCCATTGAGAACCTGTGGTCCATCATCAAATGTGAGATTTACAAGGAGGGAAAACAGTACACCTCTCTGAACAGTGTCTGGGAAGCTGTGGTTGCTGCTGCACACAATGTTGATGGTGAACAGATCAAAACACTGACAGAATCCATGGATGGCAGGCTTTTGAGTGTCCTTGCAAAGAAAGGTGGCTATATTGGTCACTGATTTGTTTTTGTTTTGTTTTTGAATGTCAGAAATGTATATTTGTGAATGTTGAGATGTTATATTGGTTTCACTGGTAAAAATAAATAATTGAAATGGGTATATATTTGTTTTTTGTTAAGTTGCCTAATAATTATGCACAGTAATAGTCACCTGCACACACAGATATCCCCCTAAAATAGCTATAACTAAAAACAAACTAAAAACTACTTCCAAAACTATTCAGCTTTGATATTAATGAGTTTTTTGGGTTCATTGAGAACATGGTTGTTGTTCAATAATAAAATTAATCCTCAAAAATACAACTTGCCTAATAATTCTGCACTCCCTGTAAGTCAGAAGGTAAGCCATGATGACAGAAGATATTTTCAATGAATAAAGAGGATAGTTGTATGGCTGAAGGTAATCAAGGAAGTGCAAATTGATGGGCCATCTTAGAAAATCTATCCGCGTTGACCCAAATTACTGAATTTCCGTTTGATAATGGGAAGATGAGTGATAGAATCCACAGGTGAAACAAGCTGTAACATAATCTTTAACATCTCTCCTAAGGGTAGGCTACCAGAAAGGGGTCTGAATCTTCTCATAAGCATGATCCATTTCTTGATGTACAGGAGATGATCATGTGCCCAAAGGAGAATCAACATATTCTGTATCAAATACCCAACCAGTAGTTGAGTGCCTGTTGGAATTTAAACTTTTGCTGCCTGCAAATTTTGTAGTAATGACTGCCATTATGCAAGAAGTTTGTATTATAAAAGATGATTGTTCTGAATCTTTATTGTAAGTTGTCTAGATAAAGTGCCAGCCTTTATGTTCTTAGATTCTGAGATGTAAGACAGTATGCAGTTAAAGTGGGGTTTTAGAGACTTTGAGATAATAATGTAAAATAAACATTTTATCACCCCCACACACACACTAGGAGTTGAATTTCAACAACCCCCATTTTCAGCCTTTAGGAAAGGAAATTCACTTGGGATACAATTGGTTAGGGCAAGCAATACACCTTCTAAACCTAAACAGAGAGTATTCAAACCAGTGGAAAATGGGACATTCCCATGTTTAAATTGTTCCCACTGTAACAGTATTATTAGGGGTAATTACATTAGCCATCTGTTTTCAGGGAAGAAATTTAGTATTAAGGGGCACTACACTTGCTAATCGACTTATGTGGTTTATGCGCTCAAATGCCCATGTGGTTTATTATATATAGGGGAGACTTTCCAGACAATAAAAAAAACGCACAATCCAACATAAATCGACCATTAGAAATCCTAAAATGAGACATTTACCGGTCCCTAATCATTTTTATGAAAAAGGACATCAAGTTAACCAATTACGTTTTATGATTCTTGATCATGTCCCTAGGGGGAATATAGGCTTTGACAGAGGTAAGATGTTACTTAGAAAAGAGGCTATGTGGATACATAGGCTTAGTACTATGCATCATAAAGGCCTCAACAGAGATTATAATTGAGCTATCCTGTTTTTTTCATTATTATTTTTTTCAAATATTAATAGAAATGTATATAGTGATAGCTTCTTTTGTTCGAAAATTTATGGAGATTAAAAACAAAAAACTATAAACTAAATATTGATATATTTAAAAATGTAAATTTAAGATTTAATAAGGGATAATGTATGAGTGATTATTTAGATTTTTTGGCTTCATAGACAAATTTTGTTTAGTTGATATTTCTAATGTTTTCATTATTTTGCTTGGTGTATAATCATGAATTTGTATATTTGACACACCTGTCATATTGTGGGTATTGTCTATTATGTCAGAGGGGGGCGTGATCTATGGCTATTTAAATATTGATGATTTGTTCATTTGTATTGCGCCTGGGGGGGGGGGGGGTGAGCCCTGAAACGTTGCTCTGTACTGCTGCCCATGAAGTAAAATATTTCTGGATTTGAATTACCGAGTGTCTGCCTGTTTTTCCTATCAAAAATATTAAATGTAAATATATATATATATATATATATATATATTAATAATAATTATTAAAAATTATTATAGCTACTGTAAAACATATTCATTCTTTGGATTATTTAGAATTGTTTAATACATCTATAATAATTTAAAATATATATTTTACGTTTAAAATGTCAATAAATGTAACTTTCAAATATTGAAAGATAAGACAATAGGTATATGTACCACAACTGCAGAGTTAATTTCTACTTCTCAGTAAGTTAGAGATTGAAGCTGATTGATTGTTACGAGTAGGACATACATTACTTTCATTTGTAATATGCTCTGTCCTCAACAAACATAAAATGCAACATTAGTATTTGGTTCCTTATGTGTAAGCACTATTGCTGCCCTAGCTGTTCCAAATTAAAAATTTGCAGCAGTGATCACAAAAGCCAAGGTTCCAGTGAATTGCTTATAAGCGAAGTGTACAAAAGTTAAAATTTTTTTTTAATAAACTTGACTAAATAACACACAGGATTAACCTGAAAACTGTGAGAACAGAATTCTAAGAGTTTACAGAGGCTTACTATGTCTGCAGCTAAGTTAGCTGAGTATCTGCTGTGCGGTCCGTTCCAGCGTTGAGCAGTTCAAGACTAGTAGAGCTGTGAGGAAGAGATCTTCAGTAGCGGGAGCTTTGGCGCGTGACGTCACTGCAAATACAGGTGAAGGTTCAGCTAAACGTCAGGCAGAGAGGAACTGGAGGATGGTAACGTCTAAAAGAGGGAGGTCAAATGCATGCAATGTGACCCCAGAGGGAGATAGGCGTATCAGCTACCCGCTATAGGTGGAAGTTCAGTCGTTAAGCAGGTAAAATGTAGAAGTAGGTATCAAGCTGGGTGAGTAAGGCTTGATGAAATCCTTTAGAGGGAGGAAACAAAATTACCAAGCAAGTAGGATGTCGGAAGACCTCTTACTTCCTTAAAGGTATATGAGCTACATATGACGTTACAGTACACCCCCTCCAAGAGACAACTCCGCAACTCAAGGTTTCGGTCGATCAGGATGTCGTCTGTGGTACAGAGAAACTAGGCGAGGAGCGTAGATGTTAATTGCAGGCTTCCAAGAGTCATCATGTCTGTAACCTTTTCAGTGAATGAGGTACTGTAGAATACCGCAGTAATATCTAGAATCAATAATTGAGTGAATCTTGTATTCAATGTCGGGTTCAATGACGTTTTGCAAAGGAACATTAGATAAACCCTGATCTTGGACAGTTCTATAAGGCTTAAGCAGGGAAACGTGGAAAGTAGGATGAATTTTCAGGTTATCAGGTAGATTTAGCTTAACCACATTTTCATTGAGGATAGATTGGATAGGAAAAGGTCAGAGAAGATTGTGGACAATTTCTTACATGGAGTTGGAAGTTTTAGATTCTTGGTAGATAACCAGACAAGGTCTCCAATGGCATAGGATGGAGCTGGCCATTTCTTTCTGTCATAATACTTCTTCTGTAGAGTTTTAGCTCACTCTAGGTTATCTTGAATAATCTTAAAATGATCTGAGATGGAGTTTATCAAGTCATTAACTATCAGACATGTACTTTCAATGCAAGGAAGAAGGTTAAATGTGGGGTGAAACCCATAGTTGATGTAGAAAGGTGTTTGGTTGAAAAATGGACTGCAATATTATAAGCAAACTCTGCATAGGATAGAGACTGTGTCCAGAGGTGTTGTTTTGAACTGCAGAAACATCTTAAATATTGTTCTAGCCATTGATTAGATCTTTCTGTCTGTCCATTTGTCTCAGGATGGAAGGCAGTACTTAATCTTTGTTTGATTCCCAAGGTTTTACATAGTTCTTTCCAGAATTTGCTAGTAAATTGGGATCCTTGATCCAAAGTAATAGAGATAGGTAAGCCATGAAGTTTGAAAATGTTGTTAATTAAGAGTTGTATGGTTCCGATGCAGTAGGAAGTTTTGTACATGGAATAAAATGAACCATCTTAATGAATAAATCAAAGGTAACGAGTATGGCAGTGTTGTTGGAGGATTTTGGAAGGTCCACAATATAGTCTATGGTGATTTCTTTCCAAGTCCTGTTTGGAATAGGTAATTTTTTATCTTTCTTCGAAATTACACAAGTTTTACAGGAGTTCACATATTCGGTAGTATCTCTGGTAAGTGTGGGCCACCAATAGGATCTGTTTAATAGATGTAAGGTTTTGTGTAGCCGTGGATGACCAGCTAATGGAGACTCGTGAACAGACTTTAGTACCAATTGTCGCAAGGAGGGCGGTATGTACAACTTATTTTCATGGTAATATAACCCATCAGTATGCTTGAAGAGGTTTAGTAAGATTATCACGCCCGGCCGCTGGGAAGCTCCGGCGGACCTCTCTGTGTGCTTGATTGGCAGGTAGTCTGAGCCGCCCCTTCCTGATGATGTCACTACCAGGCTTTTAATTCCGGGCTTCCTGTTTCTTCAGTGCCTGTTTGTTTGTTACTCTTTGTGGCTCCTGTGAGGACTTCGCTGTGAAACTCTCTAACTGCTGATTTTCTGTTGCCAAACTCTGCAAAGATTGACTATGCTGGGTTAACCCTCAAACTTCCTGATAACCTGTTTCCAAATACTGCAAGTACTGTTTATTCTGTGAAACTCTCAAACTGCATGTTAACCTGTTGCCAAACTCTGCAAATACTGTTTATTCAGTGTAAACCTTCAAACTGCTTGATATCCTGTTGCCAAATACTGCAAGTACTGTTTATTCTGTGAAACTCTCAAACTGCATGATAACCTGTTGCCAATCTCTGCAAGTACTGATTAATCTGTGTTAACCTTCAAACTACCTGATATCCTGTTGTCTAACTCTGCAAGTACTGACTATTCAGTATTAACCTTCAAACTGCCTGATAACCTGTTGCCAAACTCTGCAAGGACTGACTACACAGTGTTAACCCTCAAACCGCCTGATAACAAGTTACCTACTCCTGCATTATTAACTGTTTCTTGTTTTATCCTTCCTCTGTTTGAGTATAAGTGGATTATCCCTGCTCTCCTGATTCTGTGGAAGACATTTCCTGAAACCAGTTCCTTACTCAGAAGTTTTTTGGCTGATATCTTGTATTACTTTGGACTCAGGCTAACTCTGCTCCATATTGTGAGTACATTGTTTTTTTAGAGGTTGTCGTGGGGATAGGTCCTGGATTAAACTCAGAGTGCAAGGGTGTTGTTTAAGTTCGCCCTAGCATTTGGGTCTTCTTCTGGACATTTCCTAACCTGACAGTACAAATGGGCCATAATATGGACCCTGATGAGTTATCCAGGGCTGTGGCTCTACAAGGCAACTTCTAGGAAACCATTCTGCTCATCTGCAATCTTTGGATTCCAAGCTTGAACAGATTACTGCTCTGCTACATAACCTCTCTGCTCCTTCTCAAGCTACGGCGACTCCTACTGCAGCTGCTTCTAGCTCCAATGTTGTCTTTAACCCACCTCAACCTGTTGGACAGTATATACCACGAATCCCACTTCCAGATAAATATGACGGTAATCCTGAAGAATGCTGTGGATTCCTTAATCAATGTAATTTACACTTCAGAAACAATCCTCAAGTTTTTTCCAATTCTACTTCCAAAATCACCTTAATTATATCCCTCATGAAGAGTAAGGCTCTAGCCTGGGTGTCTCCTCTTTTAGAGAAGAATGATCCTTTACTACAGGATGTGGAATTATTTGTGTCCATTTTTTCTTCTGTTTTTGACAAGCCTGGGAGGTCTGCAGCTGCAGAGGCAGGATTGTTGGATTTGAGATAGGGATCCCTTTCGGTGGCTCAATATGCTATTGAATTCAGGACTTTAGCCGCAGAAACTAATTGGAACCATGGAGTCTTACGGGCAGCCTTTCGCAAGAGACTTTGCGAACACCTTAAGGATGAACTTGTATTTCGGGAACTCCCCGATTCTTTGGAGGGTCTTATCAATTTGTGTATTACTCTTGACGCCTGGCATTCTGATCGTCTTCAGGAGAAAGATAGGAATCGGAGATCCTTTGTTAAATCTTTTCGTCCTCCTATTCGAACCTAAAGTCTGTCTAGTAATAATTCCCAATCTCCTGAGTCTGTGGAACCCATGGAAGTAGGAGCTATTAAATTGTCAGAAGCTGAACGCCATAGAAGGCGTACTCTTGGATTATGTCTGTATTGTGGTACCAAAGGACATTTACTGAAGGACTGTCCTATCCGGCCAGTAAAAGCCAAGGCTTAACTTTTGATAGAGGGACAGAGTTAAGCCAGAATCCCATGTCTTCCCTCAATTCTAAACTTTTTGTTCCTGTAACTATCACTTTTGGAAACACCAAGTTTCGAGCTCAAGCCCTCATTGACTCTGGAGCTGCTGGAGTTTTCATTGATTCAAACTTTGCTGACTCTCTCAGGATTCCTCTTCAAGCCAAGAAACTGTTAATTAAGGTAACCACTGTTAGTGGACAGCCTCTAGGTTCTGGTATCATACAAAATTCTACCATTCCTCTTCTTTTGTCTGTGGGCATACTCCATTCTGAAATTATCCGTTTTGACGTCATCACTTCTCCCCACTTCGTTGATTCTGGGGTTACCTTGGTTGCAGCTTCATGATCCAGTCTTCTCATGGTCTAAAGGAGAACTTATTTTCTGGGGAACTACCTGTTTCAAACATTGCCTGCAAAATCCCTCAAAACCATCTTGTCCTGTCGTAGCTATGGTGGAAGTTCCTGATTCATTGCCTAATTACTATCATGCCTTTAGTGATGTGTTTTCTAAAAAGGAGGCTGAGACGTTACCTCCACACCGGATATTTGACTGTCCTATTGAATTGTTTTCAGGGGCTCCTCTACCTAAGGGAAGGACCTATCCCCTCTCTTGTCAAGAAAATGTCTCTCTTGAGGAATACATAAAGGACAACTTAGCCAGAGGATTTAATCGTCCTTCCTCATAACCTGTGGGTGCGGGTTTTTTCTTCATTGGGAAAAAAGATGGAGGTCTCCGTCCCTGTGTCTATTATCGGGCCTTGAATCAGATTTCTGTCAAAAACAGCTATCCTCTGCTGCTCATTCCTGAGTTATTTGATCGTGTTCAAGGTGCTTCTATTTTTTCCAAGTTAGATCTCCGTGGGGCCTACAATTTGGTCAGAATCCATAAAGGAGACGAATGGAAGATGGCATTTAACACTAGATTTGGTCACTACGAGTATCTAGTAATGCCATTTGGATTGTGCAAGGCACCATCAGTATTTCAGCACTTTTGTAACGAAATCTTCAGAGATTATCTAAATCAATTTGTTATCATTTATCTCGATGACATTCTGATCTATTCCAAAACATTACAGGAACATGTACATCATGTAAGACTGGTACTTCAGAGGTTACGAGATAATTCCCTGTTCGCTAAATTGGAAATGCTCTTTTCATCAGAGTTCCATTCCCTTTTTGGGTTATATCATTTCAGAAAAAGGTTTTGAGATGGATCCTGCTAAACTTTCTGCTATCAAGGACTGGCCCAGACCAACTACTCTCAAATCCCTGCAGAGGTTTCTTGGCTTTGCCAATTACTATAGAAAGTTTATTAAGAACTTTTCTGACATCACGTCTCCGCTCACTTCTTTTACTAAGAAAGGGCAAAATTGTAAGAACTGGTCCACTTCGGCAGTACAGGCTTTTGAAACGCTAAAATCAGCATTTTCTTCTGCATCTCTTCTCAGTCATCCAATTCCTGATCTCCAGTTTATTTTGGAGGTTGATGCTTCTTCTATAGCAGCTGGAGCTGTTCTCTCCCAACGTGATCCGACTACCAGCAAGATACAACCTGTGGCGTTCTTTTCAAAAAAATTCAATCCCCCCAAAATAATAAATATCCCTACCCTACACTAAATTACAAATAGCCCTTAAAAGGGCTTTTTTGCGGGGCATTGTCCCAAAGTAATCAGCTCTTTTACCTGTAAAAAAAAATACAATACCCCCCAACATTAAAACCCACCACCCACACACCCAACCCTACTCTAAAACCCACCCAATCCCCCCTTAATAAAACCTAACACTAACCCCTTGAAGATCACCCTACCTTGAGATGTCTTCACCCAACCGGGCAGAAGTGGTCCTCCAGACGGGCAGAAGTCTTCATCCAAGCCGGGAAGAAGAGGTCCTCCAGACGGGCAGAAGTCTTCATCCAGGTGGCATCTTCTATCTTCATCCATCCGGAGCGGAGCTGGTCCATCTTCAAGACATCAGACGCGGAGCATAATCTTCTGTCTTGATCCGACGACTAAATGATGGTACCTTTAAGTAACATCATCCAAGATGGCGTCCCTTCAATTCCGATTGGCTGATAGAATTCTATCAGCCAATCGGAAATAAGGTAGAAAAAATCCTATTGGCTGATCCAATCAGCCAATAGGATTGAGCTCGCATTCTATTGGCTGATTGGAACAGCCAATAGAATGCGAGCTCAATCCTATTGGCTGATCCTATGTTAATTGTAGTAATTTAATTTAGATTTATTTAAATTATATTTAAGTTAGGGGGTGTTAGGGTTAGGGTTAGACTTAGGTTTAGGGGTTAATAACTTTATTATAGTGGCGGCGACATTGGGGGCGGCAGATTAGGAGTTAATAAGTGTAGTTAGGTTGAGGCGACATTGGGGCGGCAGATTAGGGGTTAATAAATATAATGTAGGTTGCGGCGATGTTGGGGGCAGCAGATTAGGGGTTCATAAGTATAATGTAGGTGGCAGCGGTGTCCGGAGCGGCAGATTAGGGGTTAATAATATAATGCAGGTGTCAGCGATAGCTGGGGCGGCAGATTAGGGGTTAATAAGTGTAAGATTAGGGGTGTTTAGACTCAGGGTTTATGTTAGGGTGTTAGGTGTAAACGTAAATTTTCTTTCCCCATAGGAATCAATGGGGCTGCGTTAGGAGCTGAACGCTGCTTTTTTGCAGGTGTTAGTTTTTTTTTCAGCCGGCTCTGCCCCAAGTGCATTATAAAAACATGATAAAACATATGCAATATTCATATTTAATAAAGATTTTAACAGTTTTTACTGTAAATATTTCACATTTGTTAATACGAATATGCTATGTTGTATGTATGGGTTTTGTTTTTTTTCTTTTAAAGTGAGAAAAAAAATCAATGAGCAAATATGCCCAGTAAAAACCCACCATGCCAATATACAAATAACATTCAGATTATTTAACATTTACCAGGATGGTTTTGGAATGCAAAAGGTGAATTTAACACGTGTAAATGTTTATTCCCCTTAGACATTGTACAAGGGAATCATTCCAAATATGTCAATGGTTTTGTTTCTTATTTGTTCTGCGCAATTTTGCCACATATTTTGCCCTACTTTCTCTTTTTGTGAAATTTAATATTTGGGTAAAGTTTGGCAATGGTTATATGATAATTTGTGCAGTGTGAACTTGGTGCAAATTATTATTTATTGTTTTTCATTGATGTCAAAGGGAGACGATAATAGTAAACCATTGCCGATATTTAGGAAGTGGCAAGTGGAAAAAAATGTACTATGCAGACTTCCGGTGGGCGGGCTAACCGAGCAGTCGCAGCAGAGAAGAGCTACATAACAATTGCGGAGATTCTGCCAAAAATCGCTCCCTTCACTAAGCCCAGATACCTCAATTCCTTGGCATTGTCCACAAACATTTGCCCGGAACCAGTGAAGGCTAGGAGTCACAAATTGGCTCCCCCGTCGGGACGGCCTAATTCACACAGGCCACGTGGCAGCCAAATTGAGCGGCCACAGGAGAAGTGGAACAATGCACAAGGCTCCACAAGGTGTCTGCACGCAACCCAGAAAGATAGATCCACCGTCAGATAAAACTGGTGATCAGTCACAGAGGAACAACAGATAGGCCTACCATGTGGCGCACTGTGATGAACCTAGAAACCACGAGAGTTAGACCGCTCAAGTAACTGGAGCCTCACTACACCACCTGCTGTTGCTTCTTGGATCCGTTTGAGGGGAAATACATTGGCTGCTGACGAGGGGTAAGGTGCTACTAATTAAATGCTTCTGCTGCAAGCAGGACAGCAAGCCCCCACAAAGTTCATAAACACGCCACAGTCTGTTACTCACACTGGGCGCTTGTAAATCTGGGCTACTGAACCACCAATATTGCAATAGAAAGTCAATAACGCTGCATGCGGACCCCACTTTCGCGCTATTTTCACTGCCCCATATAAAACCACAGTCTGTGGGTCCCAAAGAAAAACAGACATTTAAACCTAGAGCTCGACCTAACTCTTACCCCTAAAATAAACTTACATTACAAGCACACAAATTTTGAGGTCTAAAGAGCAAAAGAAGTAAAACCGAGCACACGTGAAGGCCTCAAACACATTTTCAAACAACATCATTGGGTGCCTTGTAACATTTTGGCCTGCTTACCAACAGAACTCGGATAAAACACCAGCCCGCTATCTCCCTAAAAGGGCGAAGAGTGAGAAAATACACACAAAACAGAAACAGACTTTCAGATTCAGGGCTGTATTTTTAAGATGTAATATGGGCCTTGTCCAGATGAGTGGGTAGTTTCGACCCCCACAAACCCTGTCCCCCCGCCGCACATTATCCCTCAGTCTTCTTAACAAAAAGACGCACAAGTTTCAAATAATCTTAACACAGCTTTCCTAACTGCAGCTAGAGAGAGTAAAACAGGTTTTGTATGCAAAAATGCTACACTCCTTATACTAAGAAAACAGACAAGATGTCTGAAAAGTAGAGCTGATATACACCCAGTAGCAGCCGGAGCTGCAGATATGCTTGACTTTTCCCAGCATGACACACACCCTATTGTATCACAATTGTCAGCACTATTTTTGCCTAAAATCCAAACAGGCCTAGATGCTTTAACCTCAGACTTTAAGATATTCTCCACCAGACTCACAGCTGTGTAGCAGAAAGTCACAGATAATGAAGCTCAACATAGAGAAGCATGTAGTAACATAGCCCAATTACAGAGACAAAACAAAATCTTGCAAGATAAGATGGATGACCTGGAGAACAGGTCCAGGAGAAATAACATCAGAGTGGTTGGCCTACCAGAATCTATCCCTGGATCTGAACTCCTAGAATTTCCTGAGAAAATCTTGCCAAACTTACTTAAAATATCCCCACACAATGTACCCTGTATAGCAGAGAGGGCGCACAGGATAGGAGCCCTTAGGCCAGGATCTGAACAATCTGCTCCACCCAGACAAATAATGATCAAATACCTTAATTTTAAGGACAAAATGCTTTTACTGAAGGCTTACAAACAGGCACCAGAGCTGACATATGAAAGGAAAAAGTTTTATCTCTTCCAAGATTACTCGACTGAGGTGGTGAAGAGGAGATGAGAGTTTTCACCATATTGCAAGGAACTTCTAGACAAGGAAGAAGCTGCATCTCTGCTGTACCCGGCACGCTTAAACTCCAAACACAAAAGAGACCAAAGTTCTTTGACTCTCCCAAACAGCTTCAAATCTTTCTTCAAGGAAACAAACTTCCAAGGCACAGAGAGAGAGAAGAAGACCTAATTGAAGAGGCTGTTTCTGGAAAACAAGAGAAGAAAGTGACACAAATACTGTAAAAGACTGAGGACTACTTTCTCTAGTTGAAGGTCTTATTATTATGGCCCTGATATCCTTTTGAAGGTGGGGGGGTTGAAGTAGTTTTATTGTTAGCAAAGTTATATAGTGTTGTCGTTGTATTGTTGTACTGTTGCTTTACATTGAGATTCTTGCCTATTCATTTGTGTTTTAACTGGACTATAACTATCTACTGTTTTCTATCTCTGATTAGATAGCCCGAATAATCCTACAACCATTGCTCGTCTCTAGGATTCGGAACTCCAGAGTGCCTGACAGTGAGTAACTTCCTCCCCACACACGCAGTCATTAAACACACAAACCATAGGCAGACAGCTGATCAAGCTAGCTGTGTAAAACACTTCCCCAAATTAATCAAAGAACGTCTGATAAGATATGGGAGTTAAGATCATATCGTGGACCGTAGGGGGGATTACATCGCCCATTAAAAGAAAAGTGATACTAAAATACCTGAAATCCAAGAATGCGGATATTGCCATACTGCAAGAGATGCATCTAAAGCCAGCAGAACACCAGAAGCTTAAACAGGGTTGGGTGGGTGAGGTCGTATACACACAGTACGAGAGTAGTAGAGCAAGAGGGGTAGCTATACTCTTTTTAGAAGTATAGCTACCCCTCTTATATAGAAAACATATATATAGAACTACAACATAGCACAAACTATAACAGACCCGGAGGGTAGGTTTATACTCCTCAGACTGACATTAGAGGGTTTTCCCTTGGTGTTGGGAGGGATATACGGTCCACATACCCAAAAAAATGATTTCTGTAGCTATTTACGCACCCGCCTAATACAAAAAACAGATTTACCGTTGATTCTGGGGGTCGACTTTAATATAGCCCCGCAGACCCCTGCGGACAGATATAAAAACCCAAGCATGTTACACACCACAAGACTGCAAACACCAGATGCAAAAAGAGACCCTTTGATGCTAAATAAATTTTAAAAAGCCCTCACACTGATTGACATATGGAAAAATAGAAACCCAGAGGTGAGGGATTACACATGTATCGCCCCTGCTAAAGACACAATGTCTCATATAGACCTATTCTTGATCTCCAAATTCTTGAGCCCCAAAGTACTAGACGCCAAAATAGATGCCCCAAGCATTTCTGACCATGCCCCAATATCACTTACATTGCTTCTGGAAAATAGCCAGAGGACATTTAATATGTGGTCTTTTCCCAAATACTTATTCCACAATGTTAATCTAAAACTGCACTTAGTGGGGGAATGGTTGGCATACAAAAATTTAAATCAACAACACACCAATAATCCTGTCCTCTACTGGGAAGCGGGTATAGCCGTTCTCAGGGGGGTGATAACCTCATATGTTATTACTATGATAAAAAAAGGAAGCAAAGAGAGAAATTAGCCCTGAGACAGCTACTTAATGCCAGAAATAGGTACCTGAGACATCCTACAGTAGAACACAAGTCAATATATAAAGAGACCAAAGCACGAAGGGACACTATGTTGACCCAGACAGCAGCAAGGGACTTCAAATCAACAAATGCCAGGTACTATAGACATGGTAATAAGACTGGGCGACTTTTAGCGAAACAAACAAAACTGACCACTGGGAGGCGTAATATCACAGCTATAACTGAGGTGAATACCATACACACAGACAATACAGAAATATGAGTATTTAGAGATTACTACGCGTAGTTATACAAAGGGCAAGAAACAAAAGAGAGGGCGCAACAGGCATTCTGGAACAACATAAACCTCCCTACATTACATAATGAACAGTTACATATTCTAAACCCACCCATTAATCCACTCGAAATATCCAAGACAATAGGAAACCTGCCACTAGAAAAAGCACCAGGGCCTGATGGCTTATCTAGTAAGGGAATTACCGGAATATTCGCTGCAGTAATCAGGTCCATATATAGTCACCCACAGGCAGCGATACTAGTGAACGGTGCCCCATCCCAACCCTTCAAACTTGAAAGGGGAACGAGACAGGGTTGCCCTCTCTCACCCCTCTTATTTGACATGTTCCTAGAACGCCTAGCCCTTAAAATTAGAACAGAAAAAGAGGGTCTACTTGTAGGAAATAAGAAACTCCAACCTCTCATTATTTGCAGACGATATGGTGCTTTACATACAAAACCCTGCAATTAGTATTCCCAAGGTAATGGCAATCATAGAGGATTTTGGAGCAATATTAGGATACAAACGGCTAGATTACGAGTTGTGCGTTAAGTTAAAAAAGCAGCGTTAACAGGTCCTAATGCTGCTTTTTTATGCCCGCTGCTATTACGAGTCTTGCAGGTATAGGTGTACCGCACACTTTTTTGGCCTTACCGCAAACCAACTTACGTACATTTCGTAAAGGCTTTTTTCTATGGGACTTCCATTGCGCCAGTATTACGAGTTTGTCCTGGGAGGCCAAAAAGTGAGCGGTACAGCCTCTACCAACATAATTCCTAATGCATTTTAAAGTCAGTAGTTATAAGTTTTACGCTACAAAGCTGTAGCATAAAACTCATAACTAAAGTGCTAAAAAGTACACTAACACCCATAAACTACCTATTAACCCCTAAACCGAGGCCCTCCTGCATAGCAAACACTAAAATAAAATGATTAACCCCCGACATCGCCACCACTATCATAAACATATTAACCCCTAAACTGCCGCACTCCCGACTCACAATCACTAGTTAAATAATAAATCTGCTGCCCCCAACATCGCCGCCACCTACATTATACTTATTAACCCCTAATCTGCCGCCCCTAACATCGCCTCCACCTACCTACATTTATTAACCCCTAATCTCCCGTCCCCAACGTCGCCGCCACTATTCTAAATTTATTAACCCTTTAAACCTAAGTCTAACCCCTAACACCCCTAACTTAAATATAATTTAAATAAATCTAAATAAAATTAATATCATTAACTAAATTATTCCTATTTAAAACTAAATACTTACCTGTAAAATAAACCCTAAGCTAGCTACTATATAACTAATAGTTACATTGTAGTTAGCTTAGGGTCTATTTTTATTTTACAGGCAAGTTTGTATTTATTTTAACTAGGTAGAATAGTTATTAAATAGTTATTAACGATTTAATAACTACCTAGCTAAAATAAATACAAATTGACCTGTAAAATAAAACCTAACCTAAGTTACACTAACACCTAATACTTCACTACAATTAAATAAATTCCCTACATTAAATACAATTAAATAAATTAAATACAATTAGCTAAATTACAAAAACAAGCAAACACTAAATTACAGAAAATAAAAAACAAATTACAAGATATTTAAACTAATTACACCTAATCTAAGAGCCCTATCAAAATAAAAAAAGCCCCCCCCCCAAAATAAAAAAAAAACCCTAGCATTTAGCTCTATTGCTGCCCAAAGCCCTAACCTAAAAATAAAACCCACCCAATACACTCTTAAAAAATCCTAACACTAACCCCCGAAGATTCACTTACCAGGAGAAGTCTTCATCCAAATGGCAAGATGTCCTCAACGAAGCCGGCAGAAGTGGTCCTCCAGACGGGCAGAAGTCTTCATCCAGACAGCATCTTCTATCTTCATCCTTCCGACACGGAGCGGCTCCATCTTCAAGACATCTGGCGCGGAGCATCCTCTTCAATCGACAGCTTCTTCGGAATGAAGGTACCTTTAAGTGACGTCATCCAAGATGGCGTCCCTTAGATTCCGATTGGTTGATAGAATTCTATCAGCCAATCGGAATTAAGGTAGAAAAAATCCTATTGGCTGATCCAATCAGCCAATTGGATTGAGCTTGCATTCTATTGGCTGATTGGAACAATAAAATGCGAGCGCAATCCTATTGGCTGATTGCATCAGCCAATAGGATTTTTTCTACCTTAATTCCGATTGGCTGATTCTATCAGCCAATCAGAATCTAAGGGACGCCATCTTGGATGACGTCACTTAAAGGTACATTCATTCCGAAGAAGCCGTCGATTGAAGAGGATGCTCCGCGCCGGATGTCTTGAAGATGGAGCCGCTCCACGTTGGAAGGATGAAGATAGAAGATGCCGTCTGGATGAAAACTTCTGCCCGTCTGGAGGACCACTTCTGCTGGCTTCGTTAAGGACATCTTGCCGCTTGGATGAGACTTCTCCCGGTAAGTGAATCTTTGGGGGTTAGTGTTAGGATTTTTTAAGGGTGTATTGGGTGGGTTTTATTTTTAGGTTTTAGGTTAGGGCTTTGGGCAGCAATAGAGCTAAATGCCCTTTTAAGGCCAATGCCCATACAAATGCCCTTTTCAGGGCAATGGGGAACTTAGGTTTTTTTAGCTAGGGTAGTAAAGTAAAAGAGCTGATTTCTTTGGGGCAATGCCCTGCAAAAGGTCCTTTTAAGGGCTATTGATAGTTTAGTTTAGGCTAGGGTTTTTTTTTATTTTGGGGGGCTTTTTTTGATAGGGCTCTTAGATTAGGTGTAATTAGGTTAAATATCTTGTAAATTGTTTTTTATTTTATGTAATTTAGTGTTTGTTTTTTTGTAATTTAGCTAATTATGTTTAATTGTAGTGTAGTGTTAGGTGGTAGTGTAACTTAGGTTAGGTTTTATTTTACAGGTAAATTTCTATTTATTTTAGCTAGGTAGTTATTAAATAGTTAATAACTATTTAGTAACTATTCTACCTAGTTAAAATAAATACAAACTTGCCTGTAAAATAAAAATAAACCCTAAGCTAGATACAATGTAACTATTAGTTATATTGTAGCTATCTTAGCGTTTATTTTATAGGTAAGTATTTAGTTTTAAATTGGAATAATTTAGTTAATGATAGTAATTTTATTTAGATTTATTTAAATTATATTTAAGTTAGGGGAGGTTAGGCTTAGGGTTAGGGGTTAATAAATTTAGAATAGTGGCGGCGATGTTGGGGACGGCAGATTAGGGGTTAATAAATGTAGGTAGGTGGCGACGATGTTAGGGGCAGCAGATTAGGGGTTAATAAATATAATGTAGGTGTTGGCGATGTTGGGGGCAGCAGATTAGGGGTTCATAAGTATAATGTAGGTGGCGGCGATGTCCGGAGTGGCAGATTAGTGGTTAATAAGTATAATGCACATGGCAGCGATATCGGGGGCGGCAGATTAGGGGTTAAGTGTAAGATTAGGGGTGTTTAGACTCGGAGTTCATGTTAGGGTGTTAAGTGTAAACATAAAATGTGTTTCCCCATAGGAATCAATGGGGCTGCGTTTTTGAGCTTTACGCTGCTTTTTGGCAGGTGTTAGACTTTTTCTCAGCCGGCTCTCTCCATTGATGTCTATGGGGAAATCGTGCACGAGCACGTATAACCAGCTCACCACTCACTTAAGCAGCGCTGGTATTGAAGTGCAGTGTGGAGCACAATTTTGCTCTACGCTCACTTCTTGCCTGATAACGCCGGGCTGATAAAAACCCGTAATACCAGCGCTGTAGGAAAGTGAGCAGTGAGGAAAAACTGCAAGTTAGCAACGCACCCCTCATAATGCAAAACTCGTAATCTAGGCTAAAGTTAATACGGATAAAACGGAGCTAATCTGGTTGTACCCAAGCCATCACCCGCTGACACTGACATATAACTTCAAAGTGGTAAAAGGTCATTTTAAATACTTAGGTATCAGACTTAATCTAGACCCTAGCAAATGGTATGAGGCCAACTACATACCACTTAAGAAGTAAGCTCAGGATTTAATTTCACACTGGACTAGGCTTCCCCTTACAATGACTGGAAGAATTAGCCTAATAAAAATGATTCTATAACCCAAACTTCTTTACTTATTAAAAATAATACCTTATGTAATAAATAAATCGGACCTACGGTTGTGGAACTCCCTAATCCTTTCTTTTTCTTGGGCAAAATAGAAACATAGAATTAAATTCACACTTATGGTCAGCTCAGTCAAGGTGGGAGGTCTGGCGGTACCTAATATACGCCTAGATTACGAGTTCTGCGTTAGCTTTAAAAAGCAGCGTTAAGGGGTCCTAACGCTGCTTTTTAATGCCCGCTGGTATTACGAGTCAGACAGGAAAGGGTCTACTGCTCACTATTTTTCCGCAACTTTTCCATACTGCAAATCCCCTTACGTCAATTGCGTATCCTATCTTTTTAATGGGATTTGGCTAACGCTGGTATTACAAGTCTTGGAAAAAGTGAGCAGCACAGCCTCTACCTCCAAGACTCCTAACGCATATAAAAGTCAGTAGTTAAGAGTTTTATGGGCTAACGCCGGAACATAAAGCTCTTAACTACAGTGCTACAAAGTACACTAACACCCATAAACTACCTATTAACCCCTAAACCGAGGCCTCCCCACATCGCAAACACTATAATAAAATTATTTAACCCCTAATCTGCCGACCGGACATCGCCGCCACCTACATTATACCTATGAACCCCTAATCTGCCACCCCCAACGTCGCTGCCACCTACCTACACTTATTAACCCCTAATCTGCCAACCAGACATCTCCGCCACTATAATAAATGTATTAACCCCTAAACTGCCGCACTCCCACCTTGCAAACACTATAATAAATTTTATTAACCCCTAATCTGCCCTCCCTAACATTGCCGCCACCTACCTACAATTATTAACCCCTAATCTCCCGCCCCCAACATCGCCGCTACTATAATAAAGTTATTCACCTCTAAAGCTAAGTCTAACCCTAACACCCCCCTAAGTTAAATATAATTTAAATAAATCTAAATAAAATTACTATAATTAAATAAATTAATCCTATTTAAAACTAAATACTTACCTATAAAATAAACCATAATATAGCTACAATATAACTAATAGTTACATTGTAGCTATTTTAGGATTTATATTTATTTTACAGGCAACTTTGTATTTATTTTAACTAGGTACAATAGCTATTAAATAGTTAATAACTATTTAATAGCTACTTAGTTAAAATAATTACAAAATTACCTGTAAAATAAATCCTAACCTAAGTTACAAATACACCTAACACTACACTATCAATAAATTAATTAAATAAATTAACTACAATTATCTAAAATAAAATACAATTAAATAAACTAAACTATAGTACAAAAAACAAACACTAATTTACAAAAAATAAAAAACAAGAAGTTTAATCTAATTACACCTAATCTAAGCCCCCTAACAAATAAAAAATCCCCCCAAAATAATAAAATTCCCTATCCTAAACTAAATTACAAAGTAATCAGCTCTTTTACCAGCCCTTAAAAGGGCTTTTTGCGGGGCATTGCCCCAAAGTAATCAGCTCCCACACACCCCTACTCTAAAATCCACCTGATCCCCCCTTAAAAAAACCTAACACTACCCCTTTGAAGATCACCCTAACTTGAGCCGTCTTCACCCAGCCGGGCACCGATGAAGTCCTAATGCAGAATGAAGGTTCCTTTAAATGACATCATCCAAGATCGCGTCCCTCGCATTAAGGTAGGAAAAATCTGATTGGTTGATTTAATCAGCCAATCGTATTGAACTTCAATCCGATTGGCTGATTAAATCAACCAATCGGATTTTTCCTACCTTAATTCCGATTGGCTGATAGAATCCTATCAGCCAATCGGAATTTGAGGGACGCCATCTTGGATGACGTCATTTAAAGGAACCTTCATTCTGCGTTAGGACTTCGATTGAAGAGGATGGCTCCGCGTCGGCTGGATAGAAAATGGCTCCGCTCAGCTCCGCTCCAGAAGGATGAAGATAGAGGATACTGCCTGGATGAAGATGTCTGCCGGTCCGGATGTCCTCTTCTGACCCATCGGTGCCAGGCTGGGTGAAGACGGCTCAACGTAGGGTGATCTTCAATGGGGTAGTGTTAGGTTTTTTTAAGGGGGGATCGGGTGGGTTTTAGAGTAGGGGTGTGTGGGTGGTGGGTTGTAATGTTGAGGGGGGGTATTGTATTTCTTTTTTACAGGTAAAAGAGCTGATTACTTTGGGGCAATGCCCCGCAAAAAGCCCTTTTAAGGACTGGTAAAAGAACTGATTACTTTGTAATTTAGTTTAGTATAGGGAATTTTATTATTTTGGGGGGCTTTTTTATTTTATTAGGGGGCTTAGATTAGGTGTAATTAGATTAAACTTCTTGTAATATTTTTTATTTTTTGTAATTTAGTGTTTGTTTTTTTTGTACTATAGTTTAGTTTATTTAGTTGTATTTTATTTTAGATAATTGTAGTTCATTTATTTAATTAATTTATTGATAGTGTAGTGTTTTTGTAACTTAGGTTAAGATTTATTTTACAGGTAATTTTGTAATTGTTTTAACTAGGTAGCTATTAAATAGTTATTAACTATTTAATAGCTATTGTACCTAGTTAAAATAAATACAAAGTTGCCTGTAAAATAAATATAAATCCTAAATTAGCTACAATGTAACTATTAGTTATATTGTAGCTATATTAGGATTTATTTTATAGGTAAGTATTTAGTTTTAAATAGGAATAATTTATTTAATTATAGAAATTTATTTAGATTTATTAAAAATAGATTTAAGTTAGAGGGTGTTAGGGTTAGGGTTAGACTTAGGTTTAGGGGTTAATACATTTAATATAGTAGCGGCGACGGGGGCTGCAGATTAGGGGTTAATAATTGTAGGTAGGTGGTGGCGGCGACGTTGGGGGTAGCAGATTAGGGGTTAATAAATATAATATATGTGTCGGCGATGTTAGGGGCAGCAGATTAGGGGTTCATAGGGATAATGTAGGTGGCGGCGGTGTCCGGAGTGGTAGATTAGGGGTTAATAGTAATAATGCAGGTGGCGACGATGTTGGGGGCGGCAGATTAGAGGTTAATAAGTGTAAGGTTAGGGGTGTTTAGACTCAGGGTTCATGTTAGGGTGTTAGGTGTAGACTTAGAAAGTGTTTTCCCATAGGAAACAATGGGGCTGCGTTAGGAGCTGAACGCTGCTTTTTTCAGGTGTTAGGTTTTTTTCAGCCGTCTCAGTCCCATTGTATCCTATGGGGAAATCGTGCACGAGCACGTTTTTCCAGCTTACCGCTACCGTAAGCAACGCTGGTATTACAGGTAGAAGTGGTGCTAAATTTGCTCAACGCTCACTTTTCTGAGGCTAACGCAGTCATTCAGAAAACTTGTAATACCAGCATTGTTTAAAGTGAGCGCTGGAAAAAAAAGGAGCGTTCGCTCCGCAAGTTTTTACCGACAAAACTTGTAATCTAGCCGATCGAATTTTACAGTTAGGCGACTCTGGCAAAATATGCACTAGACTGGTTGACAGGACACGAACACTTCACAATTCCAGACCTTGAGAAACAGGCGGTAGCCCTAAGGTCCTTTTCGATGATCCCAACTAAGGCAGATAAATACCTTGCTCAATACCCCATGCTATAACAACCAGCATATGCATGGAGGAAGATTTGTCAAAAACTAAAAGTGAACCACAAGGTCACTAGATTTCTCCCACTCCAGGGAAACCCCTACTTTATACCAGGCTTCACCACACAGACGTTCAAACTTTGGAAAACACTAGTTATAGACAAGATTGCGAATTTACTAGATGACGGGATCACTCAATTCATACTTTTGTGCACTTACAAACCTTAAAAGATATACCACGTAACCATCACATTATTTAACTGAAGTGTTGAATTCCAACCATCTTCCCATAACAGACAGTAGTCTTTATCATGTCGTCAAACTTTACCTACAGGGGAACACCTCAATCTCACTGACATATAAGACTCTAACAGCCATAGAGAATGAGCACACATTACAATACATTAGTGGTAAATGGTCACAATTGTTGGACACAGAAATCAACCCTGATCTAATTCAGCAGAGCATAAAAAACTGACGCATTGGGTTAACACTGTCACCACAAGTTGACTAGCCATCAATGCCTGAACCGCCATATTCCTTGATCTCCAAAAACTAAATTCACAAGAGAAACTATTTATCCACAACTCAGTACTACAAGCTAGAAAGATAATATTGAAGAATTGGCTGGGGGCACAACCCCCAACACTCACTCAGCTCAAACATGAGATTGACCAGCGGTTACTATTCGAGCAGGCAGATGCACTGGGGGATCTTCAGGGCACAACAGAAAAATTCATTAAAAAATGGAAACCCTACATACTCAGCCTGAACAAAGCTCAACAGAGTCTGATAATATACCCAATTAAGACCTTGATTTTGATAGATATAGCCCCTAAGTGGAGAGACCCCATCACTGACACACGTCAGGCACCTTGGAGAATGTGAGTAGGGGAAGCGGTAGATGAGAAATTGCAAATTTTACTACTCTGTACTGAACTGTCAAATTGCTCATTATGACTCAATGTAACCATACTTGTATTCTGTTTATCGATCACAAACCATACTACTTTGTGTGTAATTATCAAAATGTTATATGACTCATTGTAACGACACTTGCATTCTGTTTGTTGATTTTATTGCGCTTGGCATGTCCTTCGTATAAATAAAGAATAAAAAAATAAAAAAAATACTATGCAAACTGCTGAGAGAAGATAACCCTTTAAAAGGGAAAACAAATGGTTATTGTCAACTAAATAAACACAGCCTCCGAGTTTTAGTATGCACTAACAAATGTTTTATTTTTTTATCATGGGAAATTATTTATCCTTGAGAAATAATATATATTTGGTCAAACAAATTAGTTTTTTTTACTAAAGCAGAAATAAAAGATTTTGTTAGTTGACCATACTATGTATTTTTGTTGTTGTTTTTTTTGTATATGCAAATCTACACTTAAGAATAAAGCCAAAATTGATAGATAGCAACATTTTTGTAAGCGTTCTTGTTTTTATTGGTAGAAAAAATTCTTAAACCATTGGCACCGAAGAGGTTAAATTAAAATTAAAACTAGAAGAAATATGAGGTAGGGACTAAGCAGCTGCTGAAATGAAGACAATGTTTAACAAATGGTAAGATAAAGTATGCAGCAGTAAAGCAGAGCAATGGAAACTCTCAGGTGTGAAAGATTAAGCTAACATTGCTGCAATCAAAGATAATTTAAGAAAACAGGCCTGATGATAACTCAACTAAATGGGACAGAAAGAAGGAACAAGTAAAAACAATAGTTTTAGCTAGTGGAATAATGTCAACATCAGCAAAGAAAGCAAAGGTACGGGGATCTTGCTACTGAAATGTCATGCACATTTAAATGTAAATAGTGTATTTACTACATGACTGTGGTGCAAATGTGATTATGCTAGATCAGTGGTCTCAAAGTACCAGCCCCGGGGCAAAATGCATCCCTCAAGATAGTTTCATCTGGCCTTCCATTGTTTAGTAGGAAACCATTAATTTGGGCTGTCAATTTTCTTAGGGTTCTAAGAGGTGTAACTATTTGATTCTCTTAATAGGCAGTCACAAGATAAATATAAAGACAAGTGTCCAGTGTAGACTCCCACCTCCCCCTGTGTTGGATAAATGTCACTTTTTACATTGTTATACAGTTCCAGAATGATCACTTCACTCTACATTCATAAAATAAATATAAACAGCTGCATATGTCTGTTGTGGGCTACAACTCCCACCATGCACTACTACTTGTCTAAATACCACTTCCATTTCCAGTTCCGTAGCACTTACTCAGTTCAAGCGGCCCCATGGGAAAAGAACACTTGGCCAGTGGCCCCCAGATACTTTGAGTTTAATACTCCTGTGCTAGACATTATGGAATAGGTACATGGAAATGATGATGGTAAAAAGGGTGGGTATATGGTGGGATTATTGGCATGGTTCCATGATAAAAGCACTAGAGTTTAGTCAGTACTATCACTCTGTTGTGCTAAGGGCACATCAATTGATGAATTAAAAAGGAAAGAGATGTGTCCAGCACTAATAAGAAGACAAAGATAGTTGGACTTTAATTGATTCGTATACTAATGTCAATAATATTGTAAATTTCCTAATTTTAATGTTTTACAATCGAGTTAATAAAACTGGATTTTAAAAAAACACACATCGCTTATGATTTCCTATTGATATATTAAAAAATAAAAAAATAAATAAACACCAGAGAAAGGTCTCAAGATCTATGAAAGAGCAGAAGAAGAGCAGAAGAAAGAGATTGTGGTATATTGTGTGTAAAATAAAAAGTATGGACATCTGAAAAAAGACATGGCAAGGGCATTAAAAGAAAGGGCTACTTTAACCACCAAGAGAATACAAAATAAACTAATTTAATTTATACTGTAAAAATATTATTTTTGATAGATAATTGAGTAAAACTAATATAGGTGGATTTATCGGCACTAATTAGTAGTAATTAGTGTTCATATACTTTCCCTCAATCTCAGAAAGTTCTGGGTTCTGGAATATTTAGTTAACCTCTTTTGTGTTAAATCTAACTGTTGAAATGCTTCTAAGTTTATGTATTGGTTAGTGTATCTCCATTAAAATCAATGAAGCAGCATATATCCTGTAACCGCTTACTTCTCAGAGTATAGAAGGAATTCTGCTGTGGATGCCACCATCACAAAAAAAGCTTTTTAAAAACATTACAGAACAAACAAATTAAAAGAAAAAAAAACTCCCTAAATCTGTCCACTCTAGCATATGCAATGGGCAATTTTACCAAATTGAATTAACTCAAATCTGAGGAAAAGTCTAATTGACTGTAGTGTTTCTTCTGCTTATGCACGCCATAAGGACTACATAATTATTGCTTAAATAATTAAATGCATGCTTAAAAACAACATGTTGTAACACATGCATCTGTCTGTGAAAGAGTGAAGTGCATAAATGCATATTATATAAACTGTGAACTTTATGTGCCTATATATATCATTACAAATTGAAAAATGCACCATATTTATATTGACTATAGTGAAGAAAAATGTACAGATCCAGCACATTGAACAAAATTGTTTTAAAGGAAGTGGAACATGTAGAGGCTTAAGCTAACAAATTCACCATTCAAAAAACAGAATAGCCTACTTAAGAACATCAATGCAAAGATTATCACAGTTGATAAAAGCTCATCACAGGTGACAATGGATTTTCAAAAGTCAAATAACTGCAGTAGGAAAAGCCCACAGATATTTTCAAATTAATATTTCCTGATAAAAGTTTTATTTTTATCGACTGCCTAGACAGTAAGTAGGAATCTTGCAACCTTAGTTATGTGGTTAAAATTGATCCAATAACCCATAAGAGCAGATCAATATTCAGGCTCTTTCCTACCCCATCCACATAGATAGATTGATAGATATAATATGGAGATAACCGTTTTTCTTAGGGCTAGATAACTAGTGGAGCGCTAACAGTTATGCGCAAGCAAAAAAGAGTTTATCGTGGGGGTTTGCAAGCGTTGGGTTGAAACAAGTTGAAAGTTAACACGATTACTTGAGCAAAATTGAAGTTAAAGTGTGTCAGGTTATTGCAACCTCAGAACTTTGGTTAACTGTTTGTCACAAAACACATCAAAAATACATTACAAAGTAAGTTACACTCATAATAACACCATCTAATAAAATAAAAAATAAACAAATTGCACAAAAAAGTTATAAGCGCTCAAAGATATGAGGTCTCAGGTGTTGGAAAACAAAAGGCAAGCAAAGAGCTTCAATATAGAGATACATACATTTACATATCTAAAGATGTTTATATATGTATGTATACATACAGTATGTATTTATGTATTTAGATTTGTATATATGTATTTACAGACATATTTACACATATAAACACAAAAGTAAATACTGTATATATATGTGCATTGGAGCCCTTTGCTGTAAAGTAGGTGAAAACATGTTAAAGCATATTTGTACAATATTCATATTTAATAAAGTGTTATACTGTGTATTTACTGTTAATATGTCACATTCCAATGTTCTGCACATAGCAGGATATTTTATATATATTTTTAAATAGATATTCCTATATATATACATATATATATGTCTGTATATAGCTATACTTACAGTATATACAATTTTCTTTGTATAAGTATAGATATATTTGTGCAAA
Source organism: Bombina bombina (assembly GCF_027579735.1). NCBI lineage: Eukaryota > Metazoa > Chordata > Amphibia > Anura > Bombinatoridae > Bombina > Bombina bombina. The sequence continues at coordinate 575,939,371 of NC_069499.1, forward strand.
AAAATACCATCATACCATTATATATATATATATATATATATATATATATATATATATGTACTAGTAGCAGGTGTCCCAGCACTCCAGCCTAGGCAATGCATCAACCACCTGGGTGCAATCCTCAAAGGTCATATACAGTTATTATTCGAAGTGAAGAACACCCTCAGGTTTTTTTGAAGAAACACAAAATGTTTTTATTTAGAAACAGGTCATCAAAGACAAAGTCAACGTTTCGGCTCACATCAGAGCCTTCTTCAAGACAAAGTAAATCTCAAGTTGGCATGTAGCCGTGCTCCCCAAATATATATATAATTGCACATGTTTTTCAGCCTATCAGGTGAGACTTACCTGAATTATGATCCTATCAGGAGACTGGTTTCTTCTGTCCTCATACACCGATTGCACTGATTGGTTCACAAGACAGGGGAGGGTTCCACTTACCTTTATAAGTTTTCCATTTTTGATTGTTGTTTGTCACAAATAAAATCTTTATTACACAGACGGTCCAGTGAGTGCTTATTCTAACTTTGAGACTATTTGACATATCCATATAGCACCCTGGCAGTTGAAGACAGATGGTGAGAGTGCATACACCTACAAAACCATATATATATATATATATATATATATATATATATATAAATATGCAATTATGAAAAATATAACATTCTTCTATGTGAAGAACATTGGAACGTGAAATATTCATATTTTCATGTCGGGTTAGCGCACTTGAGAATATGGGATCATGTTTGATCATGTTTGTTAATAGATAATAGGGGCCGGTGCCAATAACTGAGAATACGCGGCATCCCAGAAAAAATCCTCCCAGCGCAAATCCCTTCATATCTTCAGAACCAATTTAAATACCTCCTAGGATATGAGATAGAGGACACATCATTCTGGATAGAGCTCATAGAGCCTTGAGGCCTAAACCCCAGGCCACCGCTCCTCCACGAGACATAATACTCTGCTGCCACAGATTCTCCGATAAAGAAAAGATACTACAGACGGCAAGGAAAATGTCACCGGTAATCTTTGGAGAAGACGCACTACAAATCTATGCAGATCTAAGCCCCATCACTTTGGCGAAATGAAAAGAGGGCCGCTACCTTACAAATTCTCTGCAGGGACTTGGGATCCTGTACCGATGGGAATTCCCATTTGCCATCAAAGTGATCAAGGACGTCAAAATTATCATTTGCAAAGACCATGAGGTCTTGGATATTTTTTGTAAACAATTAAATATATATATTATATTTCAGCCTGCCCTGCCAAAACTTGCAGAAAGCTCCCAAGAATCTAACCTTCAGACAAAGAATGCTCCTAAGCCCCAACGCTCAGAGTGGACCACAATGGCAAAAAAAGAGAAGAAATACATCCATGGCGGCACCGACTGCAACACCTACAACAACAGATCCAACCTGAGACATCAACAGCATCAAGACCTACAGGGCTAGGACTTAGAAACACAAATTGAGGCACCTAACAGCCTCGCAGCCTCAACATTGAGAGCCTTGCAGTAACCCAACACTTACTTTTAACTTTTAGTTATCATATCCACCACCTGTAATAGCCCAAAAAGGGGGGATTGGCACTGACACCTACCTATTTTCCCCCTACCCTCACCCAAAGACTAGAAAGGAACTCAAAATAAGACATTCACCCAAATCCCAGTTTGTCACATATGCAGTTCATATGTTTTCTTTGTTATTTTGTTGTATATGTTGGAAAATGTTACTAGCACACATATTGGTCATTCCGAAGCCCACAGACCCAGGTAATTACAGACCCATCTCCCTATTAAATACAGACATCAAAATTCTAGTTAAAATACTAGCAAAAAGACTAAAGAATATCCTACAGGACATAATACACACTGACCAGGTGGGATTTGTCCCCCGCAGGGAGGCAAGGGACAACATGATTAGAGCCCTGACATTGATGTCCTATGCAAAACATAGTAAAATACCAGCAGTCTTTCTGTCGACCGATGCCGAAAAGGCATTCGATCGACTAGACTGGCGATTTCTCAGAGAAACTCTGACAGGGATAGGAATAGGCCCTAACATGCTCAACCAAATTTTTGGCGTTTACTCACAACCCAAAGCTATGGTTAAAGCAAATGGTATGCTCTCACATACATTCAATATTACTACTGGCACAAGACAGGGTTGCCCATTATCACCCATCCTGTTTATATTATCCATGGAAGTATTGGCATCACATGTCTGGAAAAATCAGACCATTAAAGGGATAGAACTTGGCCCACATAATTTCAAAGTAGCCCTATATGCCAACAATGTGGTCTTTACGGTTAGCAACCCATCTCAATCAGTAAAAGAAATAATGGTTGAACTCCAAAAATTTTGCCAATTTTCAAATTTTTCAGTGAACACAAACAAATCAGAAATTCTTAATATCTCTCTCCCGCTTAGTACATTTTGCGCACTTTCCTCCATATTCCCACTAAAACTCCAAACCAAAACCCTCAAATACCTAGGTACCCATCTTTTCCCAGACCCCAAAACCCTATTCAACAGTAATTACACCACCCTCCTAAAAACAGTACAACAGGACTTGGGAACCTGGGCGAACAAACTGATTTCTTGGTGGGGCCGCACATAATGCATTAAAATGACCACTTTACCCAGAATCTTATACATTATCCAAGCACTACCAATACCCCTTCCCAGGTGGTACACAGCTCAATTGCAAAAACATATTAATGCCTTTGGCCTCTATTTAACAAAGTCTGGCAGACCTGATCCGACAGTGCGGATCAGGTCCACCAGATCTCGCTGAATGCGGAGAGCAATACGCTCTTGTATTCAGCATTGCACCAGCAGCTCACAAGAGCTGCTGGTGCAACGCCGCCCCCTGCAGACTTGCGGCCAATGGGCTGCCAGCAGGGAGGTGTCAATCAACCCGATCGTACTCGATCGGGTTGATTTCCGGCTCAGAGCAGGCGGACAAGTTATGGAGCAGCAGTCTTTGTGACCGCTGCTTCATAACTGCTGTTTTTGGCGAGTCTGAAGCTTGATAGATAAGCCCCAAAGAGTGAATACAACATAGTTTTGGTCAACATAGTTTGTGTTAATATATGTTAAAATACTTATTACCATCTATTAAACACCGAATATGCAAGCTGATGTCTAATTTAATATGCAAAAAAAACGAAAGTACATTAACTTGTATAAATTTGATTTTAATGTTTAATAAAGATGAACTTTAAAAAAATAAAAATGAATATGGATGAAAGTGTTGCTTTTAGGCGCTCTAATTGGTTGGTCTAATGTAATCCCATGTTTGGATTAGAGACACATGGTCTCACATGGTCTCGCATAAGGCTGCCTTCTTTGTGTGCAAAAAGGTTAATAGTGAGTTGGGTAAAGTCGTTAGGGAGCTTGAAGGATTTGAAATAAAGAAGAGGGCGCCACATAGTGTAAAATCGTCTGGTCAGGAACAAGATGAACAAATTGAAAAGGCTTGCCAAATGTGGATGCACCGTTCTGTGACCGGTGCCTTCTGGCAGACTAACACTTGCAGTGGTTAGCACACTGATAAAAGCGTGGTCCCGCTGTAACCTTGGCAAAGGCAGGTAAAATTCTGTAGTAAGTGGTCTTTAAGGCTGCACTGTGGATCAGATTCTTTGAGCCCTTCCAATATGCCAAAAGGCAAGTAATAAGAAAGACAACTTCCATAAGGTAAAAAGAGATCAAATCTTTAATCCATAAAAACACTGCTACGCGTTTCTCGACCGTAAGCTGGTCGTTTCATCAGGCATTAAAAAATGGATAAAAACAGTACAAATTAAGAACATTAAATACCGGTGTTAGTTAAAAACGGAAGTTGTCATAATACAAACATAGACCAATAAAGACTTAGTTTGTGGTGGGAGGCTCATTATCATTGTTCACCTGTGTACTGCCCCATTGATCTAATGATTTTGGAACTGTGTATCCCTAAAATATAGTGTGAAGCAACAAAATATCAAAAGCCGCAAAAAAAGTGTATAAGCATAACGGAGTGTATGGTCTAAATCGTTAACAGGACTACTACCTGTATAAGTGTGAATAAAAAAAACACGCCCAGATTTAGAGTTTGGCGTTAGCTGTCAAAACCAGCGTTAGGGGCTCCTAACGCTGGTTTTGGGTTACCGCTGGTATTTAGAGTCGTGTAGGTAAAGGTCTAACGCTCACTTTGCAGCCTCGACTTTTCCATACCGCAGATCCCCCTACGCCATTTGCGTATCCTATCTTTTTAATGGGATCTTTCTAACGCTGGTATTTAGAGTCTTGGCTGAAGTGAGCATTAGAAATCTAACGACAAAACTCCAGCCGCAGAAAAAAGTCAGGAGTTAAGAGCTTTCTGGGCTAACGACGGTTCATAAAGCTCTTAACTACTGTGCTCTAAAGTACACTAACACCCATAAACTACCTATGTACCCCTAAACCGAGGCCCCCCACATCGCCGCCACTCTATTAAAGTTTTTTAACCCCTAATCTGCCGACCGCACACCGCCGCAACCTACGTTATCCCTATGTACCCCCTAATCTGCTGCCCCTAACACCGCTGACCCCTATATTATATTTATTAACCCCTGATCTGCCGCCCCCAACGTCGCCACTACCTACCTACAATTATTAACCCCTAATCTGCCCTCCCTAACATCGCCGACACCTAACTTCAAGTATTAACCCCTAATCTTCCGACCGGACCCCACCGCTACTCTAATAAATTTATTAACCCCTAAAGCTAAGTCTAACCCTAACACCCCCCTAAGTTAAATATAATTTTTATCTAACTAAATAAATTAACTCTTATTAAATATATTATTCCTATTTAAAGCTAAATACTTACCTGTAAAATAACCCTAATATAGCTACAATATAAATTATAATTATATTGTAGCTATTTTAGGATTTATATTTATTTTACAGGTAACTTTGTATTTATTTTAACCAGGTACAATAGCTATTAAATAGTTAATAACTATTTAATAGCTACCTAGTTAAAATAATTACAAAATTACCTGTAAAATAAATCCTAACCTAAGTTACAATTAAACCTAACACTACACTATTAATAAATTAATTAAATAAACTACCTACAATTATCTACAATTAAACTTAACACTACACTGTCAATAAATTAATTACATAAAATACCTACAAATAAATACAATTAAATAAACTAACTAAAGTACAAAAAATAAAAAAGAACTAAGTTACAAAAAAAAATAATAATTTACAAACATTAGAAAAATATTACAACAATTTTAAGCTAATTACACCTACTCTAAGCCCCCTAATAAAATAACAAAGCCACCCAAAATAAAAAAATTCCCTACCCTATTCTAAAATAAAAATAGAAAAGCTCTTTTACCTTACCAGCCCTTAAAAGGGCCTTTTGCGGGGCATGCCCCAAAGAATTCTGCTCTTTTGCCTGAAAAAAAAAAACATACAATACCCCCCCAACATTACAACCCACCACCCACATACCCCTAATCTAACCCAAACCCCCTTAAAAAAACCTAAAACTAAGCCCCTGAAGATCTTCCTACCTTATCTTCACCACGCCGGGCATCACCGATCGGTCCAGAAGAGGCTCCGAAGTCTTCATCCAAGCCCAAGTGGGGGCTGAAGAGATCCATCATCGGGCTGAAGAGGTCCATCATAGGGCTGAAGTCTTGATCCAAGCGGCGGCTGAAGAGGTCCATCATCAGGCAGAAGTCTTCATCCTATCCGGGCAGAAGAGGACATCCAGACCGGTAGACATCTTCATCCAAGCGGCATCTTCTATCTTCATCCATCCAGAGTGGAGCCATCTTCTTCCAGCTGACGCGGATCCATCCTCTTCTACCGATGCCTACTCGCCGAATGACGGTTCCTTTAAATGACGTCATCCAAGATGGCGTCCCTCGAATTCCGATTGGCTGATAGGATTCTATCAGCCAATCGGAATTAAGGTAGGAAAATTCTGATCAGCCAATAGAATGCGAGCTCAATCTGATTGGCTGATTGGATCAGCCAATCAGATTGAACTTGAATCTGATTGGCTGATTCCATCAGCCAATCAGAATTTTCCTACCTTAATTCCGATTGGCCGCGTCCGTAAGCACCGCTGGTATTGAGAGTTGCAGTGGCGGTAAATTATGCCCTACGCTCCCTTTTTGGAGCCTAACGCAGCCCTTCTGTGAACTCTAAATACCAGCAGTATTTAAAAGGTGCGGGAGAAAAAAAGGACGCGTAGCTAACGCACCCCTTTGGCCACAGAACTCTAAATCTAGCCGACAGTTTGCTTGATAAAACCGCAAATGGTATCAGACATCTATAAATTCTTATGTAGGACCTTACGGCTACTAGAAATAAACAAGAGAGAGGAGGAAAGGGACTTTCAGCGGCTGGTGATGAATAAAAAGGCTGCATTTGAGTACTCTATATACGGACTTTAAGCTATGAATCTTGCTAAAATAACAAGATTGTGTGAAACATCTGTGAGTTCTAATTTGGCCCTTTGTGGCTGCTCAAAATGAATTCCAAAAAGAGCTGTATGTAAACAATCTTTGTGTGTGACATTTAAACTATCGATCATATTGAAATGACAGGGTGGATAATGACTGTGAGTATTGCATTTGTTTTTTTTTTTCCAAATTCTTTTTATTAAAGAAACATAGGTACAGTTTAACAAGTGCAATCTTACACAAATGAAAATTATAGACAGTTGATACACCACAGAAGTCTTTTGTTAATGCTCAAAATATAAAAGCCCTGCAAGAATAGCATTATCCAGATAGTAGGATATCAGTCCATGTGTATCCCATGTTTCTCATTTTTTCTTTTTATAACAATAGATAAAACATCTTAACCAAACTAAACACATATTCTAAACACATTCTAAACCCAACCCCAATTGACTTAAGGATTCCATAGATAAGCCGCCCCCGCATATATATATATATATATATATATATGTAAACTAGTTAACTATATATCTGCTACCCAATATCACAAAATAAACATGTTAATGCATTTAATTGATCCATAGGCTTGATAAAGCTCAACTAAAAAAGCTCTCATAAGAAGATATGTCAGAGTCTGTTAATGAGTTATGTTGTATTCGCACTATCAGCCTAAATATATTTTCCCAGGAGATATGGGTAGAGCTAAATTACAATGAAAATGAATTGCAACTATCGCGTATAGATCCTTTTGTAAGTGATTTACAATACATATTATGGACCACGTTACCGGGGACAGCTAAGGTATACATGAGATATCCATAAGCAGAGTTTAGCAGAGTAATGTAGCTTTTGAGAACAAGACACTATTTTTGCAGCAGTATATACAGATATTGTGGAGTCTTTGATCTGCTGATGTTCATTTGGATTTTGTCAATTAGGGTATAACTCTAAAATAATAAAACTATAGCAAACCACAAACACAACCGTACCGCACAACGTTCAACAGGCAAACTTACAGGATGGGGTTAATTTATAGATGTTGGGTGTTTTACAGTTAATTCTAGGCTGGGTGGTATGGGTACACAATGCTGCTGATGCATGTAGGTTAGTGTGGAACAAATTCATCCAGATTTAAAGGTGTTAGATACTCTACCCTTGTGCAATAGCTAGAGGATAAGCATGGAGTCAATGTAGGAATTAACCTTGTATATGTTTCCGAGATGTAACGTGGGATTATTGGAGAAGCAGTAAGGACCCCTCCCTGATCAGAAGCTGTATGTCAACCCAAAAGGGAATCCTGTTAGAGATAGAAACCGTATTATGTGGGTACTGTATTACTGTATTATGTGGGTACATCGCATAGGTAGCAGGTTTTTTTTGGAGAACTTAATTAAACCAAGCCCAAATCAAACTAAACAATGAGAGTAACAGAATATAAAACAGACAAGTAAGCGGTACATAAGTTGCAAGATCCCCTCTGAGTGTAGTGATAATTTTACATGGAAGCAGTCAACTCTTACTGCATAGGATGGTTCAAAGCATGATGCGTCTAACTGGCGCTTGCACGAGGTGCTCTGAAATAATAACAGCGTCAGTGACAAACATTTTGAAAGTTACACAGTGAGCTCAAAAGCGCAATGCTATCAAGGTTGACAGAGTGTAGTAAAGTCATGGTTAACAGATATTTATGCCTCAGTTGAGCAAACACAACACTCCTTAAATAATAAAAATAATGAAGATACCTGTAGCGGGGATATTTAAGTAAAGAGACCCGATCTAAACAAGTCCAAATAGTGTGGTGGAATAAAATTAAATGACTAGCTAATCCGACCAACACACAACACTAATCACTGATTGTCCCAGACACACATTTTCCACCGCTGTGTATCAGCGTTGAGAGGGGATCAGGCAGGATGAGGTATGAAATTGTCCAGGAGAGAGTCATCAGCCGATGCCTCTGGCTTTGCGAGTGAATCCAGGCACTCCCAAGGAACAACAGTCAGGTAGCCTGTTTACTCGATAACCAGAACAACCTATGAGAGGCAATCCACTTAGATCTGCAACCGAAGCCCACACAGCAGCCAGCTGAGTCCCGTGGGAAAGCGGCAAGTGGTATTTCAGGTGAACAGTCGGCTTTACGACACAGCCCGACCAGATCGCCGGGACATCAAGCTCCGCAGCCACAATCAACAGTTGGTGAGTCTGTAGAGGTGTCAGCAGGCTTTCCCTCGGTCCGGCTCTCGATTCTATAATGGACCCCACTGGATGTATAGCAGGAGAGGCTGTGCCGTTTACCAATAATTGTTGTGTGGTCTTGTGGCTGTCAGTAAGTAACAAGGAGGTGACGGTACTTATGATAGGCCCGGTGGCTGGCCTCTCTCGGTGCCCAGATTTTGTCTCAGTTGACAACATTGCACATAAGTCTGCGCAGGAGTGCAGGAGCCTCTCTAGCTTAGGCAAGAACAAAGCCTGTAGTTCCCCTAGAATGAGGGAGTCAGCAGAGCCTTCTTTGATGGTGAGGATAACCATCGTTGATAAACAGGAGCTTTATTAGGGAACAGGAACTTGGTTATATGTATATACAATGTGGCGGTGGTATTCCCGCCACGGTGCCCGACGGCTTTATTCTTTAGAATGACGTTCCGGGGTAGAAGAGCTGTTAATCCTTCTGTCTGCCAAGTATTCCCGGACAGCTTGCCTGTCAAGGGAGATGCAGATGGCGTAGATAAGTGGCAGCAATATTAAAGTTAGAGAGAGTTTTCCTCAGAGCTGTAAAAGCTTGCAGCCATCTTGTAGAGCCGCCCACCGGAAGTCCCGTGAGTATTGCATTTGTATCTTGACTAGTGGCTCACCAACCTGTATTTATGGGGCTGGGGCACTGAATAACAGAACCTTCACTACTGTTGAAATATCAGAATGTGGGTGGTTATCAGAACGAAATGTAATTGTTTTAAATGTTTCAATTGTTTGAATTTGCTAATGCTGTCTCAAAAAGCAAATACAATATAAATGAAAATGGGATATGCAGCGTTAATTTGTTATAAACCATTGATAAAATAAAATAAAATTACTAAATCCAATTGTAGACAACAGCTAATGTTAAAATGTATGTGTATATCTTTATAATATGGTTTGTCTAGCAATATTGTTTGTAATGATGTATTAAAAGGAGTATTGGTGATTCCATAATTTGGTTAATAAAACATAATGTTTGGTGAAACCTGCATGGAATTACTTATATTGTTGCATTATATGTAGTGATGTCTCGAATTGTTCACCGGCGAATAGTTCCCGGCAAACATAGCTTGTTCGCGTTCGCAACGGCGGGCGAACACATGCAATGTTCGATCCGCCCCCTATTCGTCATCATTGAGTAAACTTTGACCCTGTATCTCACAGTCTGCAGACACATTCCAGACAATCAGCAGCAGACCCTCCCTCCCAGACCCTCCCAGCTCCTGGACAGCAGCCATTTTAGATTCATTCGGAAGCTGCTTTCTTAGTGAGAGGAGGGACAGTGTAGCTGCTGCTGATTTAATAGGGAAATTGATAGCTAGGCTAGTGTATTCAGTGTCCACTACAGTCCTGAAGGACTCATCTGATCTCTGCTGTAAGGACAGCACCCCAAAAAGCCCTTTTTAGGGCTAGAATATCAGTCTGTTTTTTTCCCCTGTGTAATCTAATTGCAGTTGCCTGCCTGCCAGCGTGTGTGTCAGGCTCACAGAGTATACTGTGCCCACTTGCCCAGTACCACCACTCATATCTGTTGTAACAGTAGTGTAAATTTAAAAAAAAAAAAACTTTTTTGACTGTGAAACATCAGTCTGCTAGTGTAATCTAATTGCAGTTGCCTGCTTGCGAGCGTGTGTGCCAGGCCCACTTGCCCAGTGTCACCACTCATATCTGGTGTAACAAACAGTAGTGTAAATTTAAAAAAGAAACTTTTTTGACTGTGAAACATCAGTCTGCTAGTGTAATCTAATTGCAGTTGCCTGCCTGCCAGCGTGTGTGCCAGGCTCACAGCGTATACTGTGCCCAAATGCCCAGTGCCACCACTCATATCTGTTGTAACAGTCAAAAAAGTTTGTTTTCTTTAAATTTACACTACTGTTACAACAGATATGAGTGGTGGCACTGGGCAAGTGGGCACAGTATACGCTGTGAACCTGGCACACACGCTGGCAGGCACGTAACTGCAATTAGATTACACTAGCAGACTGATGTTTCACAGTCAAAAAAGTTTGTTTTCTTTAAATATACACTACTGTGAAACATCAGTCTGCTAGTGTAATCTAATTGCAGTTGCCTGCCTGCCAGCGTGTGTGCCAGGCTCACAGCGTATACTGTGCCCACTTGCCCAGTACCACCACTCATATCTGTTGTAACAGTAGTGTAAATTTAAAAAAAAAAACTTTGACTGTGAAACATCAGTCTGCTAGTGTAATCTAATTGCAGTTGCCTGCCAGCGTGTGTGCCAGGCTCACAGCGTATACTGTGCCCACTTGCCCAGTGCCACCACTCATATCTGTTGTAACAGTAGTGTAAATTTTAAAAAAAAACTTTTTTGACTGTGAAACATCAGTCTGCTAGTGTAATCTAATTGCAGTTGCCTGCCTGCCAGCGTGTGTGCCAGGCTCACAGCGTATACTGTGCCCACTTGCCCAGTGCCACCACTCATATCTGTTGTAACAGTAGTGTAAATTTAAAAAAACAAATCTTTTTTGACTGTGAAAAATCAGTCTTCTAGTGTAATCTAATTGCAGTTGCCTGCCTGCCAGCGTGTGTGCCAGGCCCACTTGCCCAGTGCCACCACTCATATCTGTTGTAACAGTAGTGTAAATTTAAAAAAAAAAAAACTTTTTTGACTGTGAAACATCAGTCTACTAGTGTAATCTAATTGCAGTTACCTGCCTGCCAGCGTGTGTGCCAGGCTAACAGCGTATACTGTGCCCACTTGCCCAGTGCCACCACTCATATCTGTTGTAACAGTAGTGTAAATTTTAAAAAAAAAACTTTTTTGACTGTGAAACATCAGTCTGCTAGTGTAATCTAATTGCAGTTGCCTGCCTGCCAGCGTGTGTGCCAGGCTCACAGCATATACTGTGCCCACTTGCCCAGTGCCACCACTCATATCTGGTGTAACAGTAGTGTAAATTTAAAAAAAACTAACTTTTTTGACTGTGAAACATCAGTCTGCTAGTGTAATCTAATTGCAGTTGCCTGCCTGCCAGCGAGTGTGCCTGCCAGGCTCACAGCGTATACTGTGCCCACTTGCCCAGTGCCACCACTCATATCTGTTGTAACAGTAGTGTAAATTTAAAAAAAAAAACTTTTTTGACTGTGAAACATCAGTCTGCTAGTGTAATCTAATTGCAGTTGCCTGCCTGCCAGCGTGTATGCCAGGCCCACTTGCCCAGTGCCACCACTCATATCTGTTGTAACAGTAGTGTAAATTTAAAAAAAAAAACTTTTTTGACTGTGAAACATCAGTCTGCTAGTGTAATCTAATTGCAGTTGCCTGCCTGCCAGCGTGTGTGCCAGGCCCACTTGCCCAGTGCCACCTTTCATATCTGTTGTAACAGTAGTGTAAATTTAAAAAAAACAAACTTTTTTGACTGTGAAACATCAGTCTGCTAGTGTAATCTAATTGCAGTTGCCTGCCTGCCAGCGTGTGTGCCAGGCTCACAGCGTATACTGTGCTCACTTGCCCAGTGCCACCACTTATATCTGGTGTAACAGTAGTGTAAATTTAAAAAAAAAAACTTTTTTGACTGTGAAACATCAGTCTGCTTGCGTAATCTAATTGCAGTTGCCTGCCTGCCAGCGTGTGTGGCAGGCTCACAGCGTATACTGTGCCCACTTGCCCAGTGCCACCACTCATATCTTGTTTAATAGTATTGTAAGTGTACATTTAAAAAAAAATGTCAGGCAGAGGCAGGCCACCCCGCAGGTGCCGTTGTGGTCGTGGTGCTGTGATTCCCTTTGGCCCTAGAATAATGCCCATTGTTCAGAGGCCACGTACCATGAACTCGAAAAGTTCTGAGGACATAGTTGACTTTTTAACACAGGACACCCAATCTTCTATAGCTTCCGCTCCGAACCTTGACGCACCATCCTCCTCCAGCATATCTATGGGCACCTCTCAAGTTACCACTCGCCCGCCTGCCGCCACCACCAACACTAGCACCACAGCAGCTTCACTTGATCTGTCAGAGGAGTTATTTACACATCAGAGGATGTAGATAACAGTGATATGTCTCAGTCAGGCAGCATTACAGACATGGACGTACAGTGTGATGATGATGATGTTGTACCCACTGCTGCTTCCTTTGTTGATTTGTCAGATACAAGTGAAGCGGTTGATGATGATGATGATGCGTCCGTGGATGTCCCGTGGGTGCCCACTAGAAGAGAAGAAGAACAGGGGGAAAGTTCAGATGGGGAGACAGAGAGGAGGAGGAGACGAGTTGGAATCAGGGGGAGGTCGTCGCAAGGAGCTAGTGGCTCAGTCAGACAGCATGCACCGGCACCCGGGGTCAGCCAGACAGCACGCCAATCAACGCATGCTGTTGCCACCACCAGAATGCCGTCATCGCAGAGCTCAGCAGTGTGGCATTTTTTTTGTGTGTCTGCCTCTGACAACAGTGATGCCATTTGCAACCTGTACCAAAATAAACTGAGTCGTGGGAAGTCCAACACCCACCTAGGTACAACTGCTTTCCGAAGGCACATGATCGCACATCACAAACGCCTATGGGATCAACACATGAGTACAAGCAGCACACAAACTCAAAGCCGCCATCCTCCTCCTGGACCAGCATCTTCAGCCACGTCAACCACTGCTGTCCTCCTTGCCCCCTCTCAACCATCCGCCACTTCGTCTCTCTTCTGGAACATTTCCTGCTCATCTGCCCACAGTCAGGTGTCTGTCAAGGACATGTTTGAGCGTAAGAAGCCAATGTCACAAAGTCACCCCCTTGCCCAGCGTCTGACAGCTGGCTTGTCTGAACTCTTAGCCCGCCAGCTTTTACCATACAAGCTGGTGGAGTCTGAGGCGTTCCAAAAATTTGTAGCTATTGGGACACCGCAGTGGAAGGTACCCGGCCGAAATTTCTTTTCACAAAAGGCAATCCCCAACCTGTACTCGATTGTGCGAAAGGAAGTAATGGCATGTTTGGAACACAGTGTTGGGGCAAGGGTCCATCTGACCACTGATAGCTGGTCTGCAAAGCATGGTCAGGGCAGGTATATCCCCTACACTGCGCATTGGATAAACCTGCTGATGACTGACAACCATGGAATGCGTGGCTCTGCAGAGTTGGTGACACCGCCACGACTTGCAGGCAGGCCTGCTGCCACCTCCTCTACTCCTCCTACTCCATCCTCTTCCATAACCTCCTCGGCTGAGTCCTCTTCTGCTGCTGTGCCTTGCTCCACATCAACGGCACCCCCCAGCTCCCCAGGTACTATTCCACATCCCGGATACGGCAGTGTCACGCCGTCTTGGGGTTGACTTGCCTGAAAGCAGAGAGTCAGCACTCCTGTCCGCCCTGAACCCATAGGTGGATCAGTGGCTGACTCCGCACCAACTGGAGATTGGCAAAGTGGTTTCTGACAACGGAAGTAATTTGGTGGCGGCATTGAAATTGGGCAAGTTGACACATGTGCCGTGCATGGCACATGTGTGTAATCTGATCGTACAACGCTTTGTGCATAAGTACCCAGGCTTACAGGACGTCCTGAAGCAGGCCAGGAGGTGTGTGGCCATTTCAAGCGTTCCTACACAGCCATGGCGCACTTTTCTGATATCCAGCGGTGAAACAACATGCCAGTGAGGCGCTTGATTTGCGACAGCCCGACACGTTGGAATTCAACACTCCTAATATTCGACCGCCTGCTCCAACAAGAAAAGCTGTTAACGAGTATTTGTATGACCGGGGTGCTAGGACAGCCTCTGGGGAGCTGGGAATTTTTTTGCCATGTTACTGGACGCTCATGCACAATGACTGTAGGCTCATGCGTCCTTTTGAGGAGGTGACAAACCTAGTCAGTCGCACCGAAGGCACCATCAGCGACATCATACCATTTGTTTTCTTCCTGGAGCGTGCCCTGCGAACAGTGCTGGATCAGGCAGTAGATGAGCGTGAAGAGGAAGAGTTGTGGTCACCATCACCACCAGAAACAGCCTTATCAGCATCGCTTGCTGGACCAGCGGCAACGCTGGAAGAGGATTGTGAGGAAGAGGAGTCAGAGGAGGAATGTGGCTTTGAGGAGGAGGAGGAAGACCAACCACAACAGGCATCCCAGGGTGCTCGTTGTCACCTATCTGGTACCCGTGGTGTTGTACATGGCTGGGGGGAAGAAGATACCTTCAGTGAGATCACTGAGGACGAGGAACAGGACATGACTAGCTCGGCATCCAACCTTGTGCAAATGGGGTCTTTCATGCTGTCGTGCCTGTTGAGGGACCCTCATATAAAAAAGCTGAAGGAGAACGACCTGTACTGGGTGTCTACTAGACCCCCGGTATAAGCATAAAGTGCCTGAAATGTTACAGAATTACTGCAAGTCGGAACGGATGCAGCAGTTCCAAAATAAATTAAAAAGTATGCTTTACACAGCGTATAAGGGTGATGTCACAGCACAACGGGAATCTAACAGGGGAAGAGGTGAAAGTAATCATCCGACTCCCACGACCACGCCGGCAAGGACAGGACTCTTTACAGACATGTTGTTGATGGAGGACATGCAGAGCTTTTTAAGTGCTATGCATCGCCACAGCCCTTCGGGGTCCACCCTCAGAGAACGACTCGACCGACAGGTAGCAGACTACCTCGCCTTAACTGTAGATCTCGACACTCTGAGGAGCGATGAACCCCTTGAGTACTGGGTGTGCAGGCTTGACCTGTGGCCTGAGCTATCCCAATTTGCGATAGAACTTCTGGCCTGCCCCGCTTCAAGTGTCCTATCAGAAAGGACCTTCAGTTCAGCAGGAGGTATTGTCACTGAGAAGAGAAGTCGCCAAGGTCAAAAAATGTCTAGATTACCTCACCTTTATTAAGATGAATGAGGGATGGATCCCAAAGGGACTGACATTGGGCGATACATTCTACTAAAAAAGGCCTGATGAGATGAGCTGCCTTGGGCTATAAATGGTCCACACTCTGCTGTATTTTATCTTCGAATGCCGGATGACTTGCGTGACTTTTCCGCCACCAACTAGGGTTCAAGCCGCAATGTTTTAGGGCACTTTCTGCCTGGGAAACAAACATCAATTTTTCTGGCCGCTGCTACAGCAGCGGCTGCAACAATACTTAATTTTTCCGGCATGTGTACATGCCAAATTTTTCTGGCCTCTGGTGCTGCACTGTGGCTTCAAAAACCACACCGCTCATATCTGGTGGCACAGTAGATTGCACGCGCAGTGCCCCAAATTTGAAGTAGGAGGACCGACCAAGCATCTTTTTCCATCTCCCGGTTCCTAAAATCCATGCCATATACATGTCCCCTGGCGCCGCAACTGCCTCTGGGAACATTACCATGGGTCCCAGACCGCACGTCTTGTAATTCTCTGTCTGGGAAATTATCTATCTATCTATCTATCTATCTATCTATCTATCAAATCTATCTATTTATCTATCAAATCTATCTATCTATCGTATCTATCAAATGTATATTGCATCTATTGATCTATCTATCTAATCTATGTATCTATCTATCTATCTATCTATCAAATCTATCTCGTGGCCGGACTGTTTTGTGACAGCCACTTGTGTTTTGGCCAAATGTCCGTCGGCCAAAAGTCCATCGGCCAAATGTTCGTCGGCTAAAAGTCCGGCCACGATTACATGCGCAGTGCCCCAAATTTGAAGTAGGAGAACCGACCAAGCATCTTTTTCCATCTCCCGGTTCCTAAAATCCATGCCATATACACGTCCCCTGATAGGGGGCGTAACAGGTATTAAACTGATCAGAATAGTACTACTGAACACACCACTCATATCTGGTGGGACAGTAGATTGCACGCGCAGTGCCCCAAATTTGAAGTAGGAGGACCGACCAAGCATCTTTTTCCATCTCCCGGTTCCTAAAATTCATGCCATATACACGTCCCCTGGTGCCGCAACTTCCTCTGGGCACCTTACCATGGGTCCCATAACGCACGTTTTGTAATTCTCTGTCTGGGAAATTATCTATCAAATCTATCTATTTATCTATCAAATCTATCTATCGTATCTTTCAAATGTATATTGCATCTAATGATCTATCTATCTAATCTATGTATCTATCTATCTATCTATCTATCTATCTATCAAATCTATCTATCTCGTGGCCGGACTGTTTTGTGACAGCCACTTGTGTTTCGGCCAAATGTCCGTCGGCTAAAAGTCCGGCCACGATTGCACTCGCAGTGCCCCAAATTTGAAGTAGGAGGACCGACCAAGCATCTTTTTCCATCTACCGGTTCCTAAAATCCATGCCATATACACGTCCCCTTATAGGGGGCGTAACAGGTATTAAACTGATCAGAATAGTACTACTGAACACACCACTCATATCTGGTGGCACAGTAGATTGCACGCGCAGTGCCCCAAATTTGAAGTAGGAGGACCGACCAAGCATCTTTTTCCATCTCCCGGTTCCTAAAATCCATGTCATATACACGTCCCCTGGCGCCGCAACTGCCTCTGGGAACCTTAATCTATCTATTTATCTATCAAATCTATCCATCTATCTATCGTATCTATCAAATGTATATTGCATCTATTGATCTAGCTATCTAATCTATGTATCTATCAAATCTATCTATCTCGTGGTTGTACAAATGGACTGTTTGCGGTTGTTTGACGTGCGTTAAATGGGGAGTTTGGTCTGTCACTGTGAAGCGGGCGTAACCCTTACACTACCTGATCGATACAACATCATACCTGATGTTTTAAAGCACGTTATTCCAAACAATTTAGGAATGTTAGGTGATTTATGCCCTTTATGGATTAAAACCAGACTCTGCATCAACTATGTAATTTTATGTGGGAGTTTTGCCATGGATCCCCCTCCGGCATGCCACAGTCCAGGTGTTAGTCCCCTTGAAACAACTTTTCCATCACTATTGTGGCCAGAAAAAGTCCCTGTGGGTTTTAAAATTCGCCTGCCTATTGAAGTCTATGGCGGTTCGCCCGTTCGCGAACAGTTGCGAACGTTTGTGTTCGCCGTTCGCGAACGGAAAATTTTCAGTTTGCGACATCACTAATTATATGTAAGGAAAAGATCTTTTCCTTTTTATTTTTAAACACGCACTGAAAAACTAAATGTGATGAATGATCTGGTCAATAATATAACTTATCATACTAAATAATTTTTATTATCGTGTGTTCACAAATTAAGAATATTTAAAGATCGTGTTAAGTTGAAAAGGTGTTAACATAACAGGAAAGTAGTGGTAGAAATGTTAAGTAAATCCGTGTATGTGTAGTTGTGTTTGATGATTAATAATGTGTAAACTGCCTGTGTGTAAATGACAAAAACGAGCAAAGATTAATCATGACCAATATTGATATATCGAATGACAGATGTATACTAGGGGATAAAAAAACTTGGTATGTGGAGATCACAGAGACCGAGGTCAGGTATATATTGATTCGTCAACATGTGGATCCTATGAATAAACGATTGAGGCTAAAAAACATCCACAACCTGATGCAGATATGTAGCATGGAACTAAAGCAAAAAAAACTGAGCAAGGTAGTGTGTAAATGAAAAAACTGTAATAATCAAAATCAAAAAATGAAAAATATAAGAAATAAAAAGAGATAGATGGATAAAGAGAATAAAATGTTGGATAAAAAATTGTAAACAGGTGTATGGAATGATCTTGTGTGTGAAAAAATATATACATCGTGAAGAGATGAATACAAAAGAGGGGAGAAGGAAACATACATAAATGAATTAATGATAATGGAGAATGAGGTGTATGATACAAATGCACAATAAAGAACAAAGAAAAAATGTGTGTGGTGTCAAGTGTGAACAAGTGTAATCTGAGAAAGAAAGTGGTAGGTGCATGAAAGGACCAAAAAAGATCTAGCATAGATATGTGTGTGATCTTATAGAGTCTAAGAAAGAAAAAAAAAAAAGAAACTTGGAATAGGCCAGAAAAAATCTGGGAGCAAAAAACTGTTTAGTATATAGTGCTATTGGGAGAGGGTGAGTGGTGTTCTATGACAAGTTCATGAGAGAAAATGATATTGTATTTGGAAGGAAAATACAAAAAATTAAAAAATTAAAAAAAAATTTGATAAAATGAAAATGAAAAAGAAGAAAAACAATAAAAAAAATGAAAAAATGAGAAAATGGTTGTCTGCTGGGAACCCAAGAATGAAAAAAAAAAATATGGGAAGGGGACAGATCTGTAAAGAACGGATAACCCTTAGTATGATGGGAATAACCTGAAAGTAATGTTAATTGAAAGCTGCTAGATCTAGACTGGCATTAAGGCCTTCGGGAAATAATGTTTTTAATTTGAAAATCCAAAAAGTCTCCCGTTGTCTGAGTTTATTCACTCTATTGTAGTCTGATGATTTGGGGATAAAATCAATCGGATGATATTTGAAAATATGAGGGTTACCCTGATGCTTCGAAAGGCAATGATTAGGTATACTGTGTTTAATTTTTGTTTTCTTACAATTTTTGCAATTTCGGTAATGTTCACCCCACCGTATTTTGACTCTTCTGGAGGTGCGGCCTACATATTGCAGGCCGCATACACACTCTAATAGATATATTACGAAAGAGGAATCACAATTGAAAAAGCCCTGAATGGGAAAAGTGTCTCCTGTAATGTGTGATTTGAAAAGTTTAGTGCCAGATTTGATATGTTGGCAGGAAATGCACCCAGTTTTGCCGCATTTATACACCCCCTGTAGGCCAAAAATTCCTTTCTTAAATTTATTAGTATCTTTAAACTGATGTTGTACATGTTTGACTATTTTACTCGGAGCTAATTTGTTTATCAAGGTGGGTGCTCTCCTATAGACGATTCTTGGTTGATCTTGAACTATATTTTTTAATATAGGATCCCTTTGTATAACGTGCCAATGTTTGTTAATTATCTGTTGTATTTTGTGAAAACTATTGTTATATTGTGTGATGAACATGATATTCCCATGATTAGTTGATGTGTCAGTTTTTTAACCTATTTTTTCTTTCTTTTGAAGAATTTGATTTCTATCTAAAAGTTTAGTTCTCGTTAGGGCTTGATCTAAAATGTGAGCTGGATAACTTTTCTCTACAAATCTGTTGTATAATATCTGACTCTGCTCTAAAAAGGTGTTGTAGTCAGAGCAGTTCCTTCTTAAACGTCTGAACTGACTATATGTTTTGGATATTATAGTCTGGTCAGGTCCCCAGCTGAGGACGAGGTCCAAATATTCTATTGAGTTTGATTGCACATTGGCTGTGAATTTGATTCCCATGTCGTTACAGTTAAGATGTGTAACAAACAGTTCTGCCGATTCTTGGTTACCTTCCCAAATGAAAATCAGATTGTCTATGTAACGGCCATAGAATACCAGGTTCGCCCCGAGATCCGTGTGGTAGATGTACATCTCCTCAAATAAACCCATGAAAAGATTGGCGAAACTCCGGGCAAACCTGGTACCCATGGCCGTTCCCCTAATCTGTAAGTAATAGCGATCTTGGTAGAGGAAATAATTATGTTGTAGAATATATATTATGCATTCTAAAATGAATGCTTTTTGTTCTTTTGGTAAATAAGGATCTTGTTCCAAGAAATGGGAGACTGCTGACACTCCTAGGTTGTGAGTGATGTTAGAATATAAAGAACTGACGTTGCATGTAATCCAAAATTTGTTTGTATTTGTAAGAGACAAATCTTGTAATAATTGTTAAAGATGAGTGCTGTCCCTAATGTATGAAGGAAGTGTTGTTACAAATTTCTGTAAACATTGGTCGATATAGAATGATAAATTGTAAGTCAGGTTGCCAATCCCTGCTATGATTGGATGCCCAGGGGGCGGGGGGTTATTTGTATCCTTATGGATCTTGGGAAGATGGTAATAGTGAGCAATACATGGATTGTGTATTTTCAAAAATTCCCTTTCATCTTTGTTTAGAATTCCCTGAGATGCTCCCTTCTCTATTAGTTGTTGATAGGTTTGTAAGTATGAGGGGGTGGGATCCTTGGATAGAGTTTTATAATAATTATAGTCACCCAAAATTCTTTCAGCTTCTTTGGTATAATCTTTATAATCCTGAATGATAATCCCCCCTCCCTTATCCGCGTCACGGATTATAATATTTGGGTTATTTTGTAAACTGTGTAAGGCTTTTTTGTGTCTATAAAAAGAGCAGTTTTTCTTTTTTGAGGCTGATTTAAAGACTCTCTCACAGTCTTCTAAAACCATATTTTGATATAATTCAATGTATTTATTGTTAGTATTAGTGGGATTGAAATTAGATTTGTTTTTTACTGAAGTGTGGATATAGTCGTTAAACAGATGATCAGTGAATTCCTCAACGTTTGCTGTTATGCATGGAATGGATTTGTTGAATGGCATATTGTCAGTTAGTATCAACTGAGAATCTGTGTTTATGAATTTATCTGTTCTCAATTTCTTGTTTGCAAAGTATTTTTGTAAGGATAACTTGCGGGTGAAGTTATTCACATCCACAAATAAGTTAAAGATATTGGGAGAGTTGGGGGGACAGAAGGACAAACCTTTCTTCAAAACTCTTTTTTCCTCAATGGACAGTGTGTGCGATGAAAGATTAAATAGGTCCTGATCTAATCTGGATAATTCCGCTTTCTTGGCGGTAATGGATTTGCCTCTGCTACCTCGTTTTCTTGTGTATGTGGTCTTTTTGCCGACCGTGCTGGAAAATATGTTGTTTAATTCATCACCAACCGCTGAAAGTCACTTTCCTCCTCTCTCTTGTTTATTTCTAGTAGCCGTAAGGTCCCACATAAGAATTTATAGATGTCTGATACCATTTGCGGTTTTATCAAGCAAACTGTGTTTGTTTTTATTCACACTAATACAGGTAGTAGTCCTGTTAATGATTTAGACCATACACTCCGTTATGCTTAAACACTTTTTTTGCGGCTTTTGATATTTTGTTGCTTCACACTATATTTTAGGGATACACAGTTCCAAAATCATTAGATCAATGGGGCAGTACACAGGTGAACACTATATACAATGATAATGAGCCTCCCACCACAAACTAAGTCTTCATTGGTCTATGTTTGTATTATGACAACTTCCGTTTTTAACTAACACCGGTATTTAATGTTCTTAATTTGTACTGTTTTTATCCATTTGTTAATGCCTGATGAAACGACCAGCTTACGGTCGAGAAACGCGTAGCAGTGTTTTTATGGATTAAAGATTTGATCTCTTTTTACCTTACGGAAGTTGTCTTTCTTATCACTTGCCTTTTGGCATATTGGAAGGGCTCAAAGAATCTGATCCACAGTGCAGCCTTAAAGACCACTTACTACAGAATTTTACCTGCCTTTTCCAAGGTTACAGCGGGACCACGCTTTTATCAGTGTGCTAACCACTGCAAGTGTTAGTCTGCCAGAAGGCACCAGTCACAGAAGGGTGCATCCACATTTGGTAAGCCTTTTCAATTTGTTCATCTTGTTCCTGACCAGACGTTTTTACACTATGTGGCGCCCTCTTCTTTATTCCTGATTCTACAGATTCTCCACACAGAGGACCAGAGGAGCTGCTGTATTTGATTTCCTCTCTGTTTGATGCTATTTGGGCCAATAATCTGACATCCGTCTATACCTGACTGCTGACGGTTTGTGCACACACTTTGGCACATTCTAATCTAGCGCGCCCTTACCTGGGTTTCCCTCTTGGGGATCCACTTTGACTCTAGACAGCTTGAAGGATTTTTCATCAGTCATGGCAATAGCACTGCAGAAAAATAAAAACTTCTATCGCAGAGATGGTGTCCATTTAGAGGACCAAGCCTTAGATCTTTTCCTGGATAATATCCTGAGAGCTTTGCTATCAGTTATGTATAGCTAAATTTATAGTTGGTTATTTCAATTTATAGTCAGTAAAGAGTAAGTGTTGGCGGCAAGAAAACCCCCCATCTTATATGGGGGCCAGGGGTGTCTTGGGTGGTTGGTCTGGCCCTTGGTGGTGACACGTAGAGTGAGTGACGTTCATTGTGGAGGAAGCAACGTCAGCAGGTGTGGGCCTGTTGGAGCTTCTCCACCTTGAGGCGAAAATACGTAAGAATACCTGTCAATACATGGGCATGGTAGCTAGGCTCCGCCCCTCTTTATCTTTCTGGCCTGGGTCCAGACCAGCTTAACAAGGGTAATTTTGGTTAGGGTTGATTGCCGCCTACTGTTTGGTTTTTGTTTATTTGTTCTTTAAGAAAGAACAAATACTGTTAAATAAAGTTGACGTAGCGGTCTTTACCCAACTCTTGTTGCGTGTTTATTCTATGTTTGTTGTTATAGAGTTATTATTAAGAGCATCAGAATGAAGGCTAGGGCATTTAATCCCTTATGAGCACTAAATTCAGAACTTCGGATATCGCAACCACGTATTCTTTTCCCCTTAGACTTCAATGAAGTGCACCGCCCACCCACACCTCCCACCACAACTTTTCTCTCAGCCCAAGATTTTGCCAGCTACTTCAACAACAAAATCAACTCCATCAGAAATTTAATCAGCTCTCAACATACTACCGGTCTCCTACCCCCTCAAAAGCTCACAATCATCCAAAACCCACATAGCTATAAATTTAGCCCCTGTTACAGAGGATGAAGTTTCTGTGCTTATACTATCCTCTCACATCACTACCTGTCCCCTCAACCCCATCCCCTCACAACTACTCCCCTCCCTCTCTTCTACCTTTACCCCTATACTCACACACATCTTCAACCTCTCCCTCAGCACTGGTATAGTTCCCACATCTCTTAAACATGCATTAGTCACACCTATCCTCAAAAAACCTTCTCTCGATCCAACTTCCCCATCCAACTATCGCCCTATTTCCCTACTACCTCTTGCCTCAAAGCTTCTTGAAAAGCTAGTATATGCACGTCTATCCCATTTCCTTACATTTAATTCCCTGCTTGACCCACTGCAATCTGGTTACCAACGACCTACTTACAGCAAAATCAATGGCCACTTCTCTTTACTTATCCTCCTTGATCTTGATCCGTCTGCAGCCCTTGTCTGCAGCCCCGTTCACTCTTTCTGTTGGAGTATCGCAAGGCTCTGTCCTCGGTCCCCTTCTCTTCTCAATCTACACGTCCTCACTAGGTTCCTTAATAAAGTCCCACGGGTTTCATTATCATTTGTATGCCGACAATACCCAAATCTACCTCTCTGCACCAGAACTATCTCCTTCCTTGCTAACCCATGTCACTAACTGTCTTTCTCATATCTCTTCTTGGATGTCCTCTCACTACCTCAAGCTAAATCTCTCCAAAACTGAGCTCCTTATTTTCACCCCTTCTTCCAAAATCTCCACCCCCCATGTCTCTATAGCTGTTGATAACTCCATCATTACCCCAACCTCACATGCCCGATGTCTTGGGGTCACACTTGACTCAGATCTTTCTTTCACTTCTCATATTCAGTCCTTGCCTAAAGCCTGCCACTTCCACCTTAAAAACATCGCTAAAATTAGACATTTCCTTACACAAGACACAACAAAGATTTTAATCCACTCTCTCATCCTTTCCTACCTCGACTACTGCAACTCTATCCTCTCTGGTCTCCCTAGCTGCCGCCTAGCTCCTTTACAATCCATAATGAATGCCTCTGCCAGGCTCATCTTCCTTGCATGTCCCTTCACTGGCTTCCTCTTGCCTCCAGGATTAAACACAAAATTCTCACTCTGACACACAAAGCCCTCAATTGCATTGCTCCCCCCCCTACATCTCAGACCTTGTATCCAGATACTCTCCCTCCCATCCCCTTCACTCCGCTCATGATCTTTTACTATCCTCCTCTCTTGTTACCTCCTCACATTCCCGTATACAAGATTTCTCCAGACTGGCTCCCATCCTATGGAACTCTCTGCCTCACTCCACAAGAATCTCCCCTAGTTTTAAAAGCTTAAAGTGCTCCCTGAAGACTCTACTATTCAGGGACGCTTACAACCTACACTAACCTTCTCCACTGCTATCCCCTACAACCCCATAGCATGTAAGGTTTGTAGTTCACGTTCATAAGAGCTGACTACAACAGTGCAACTCTCGGCAGGACCCTCTCTCTCCCCATTTGATCCCTGTAATCATTTTTATATACCACCTATGTTCATAGTGCTGCAGAACCTGTTGGCGCTCTACAAATTCCTGATAATAAATAAATAAAATAATAGATATGAATATTTTACATTCCTATGTTCTTCACATAGAAGAAAATGTTCTTTTTATTTTTAAATATTTATTTCTATATGTATATAATTTCTTTTAAAAAAAATAATATTTATATGAATACAGGTATAGAAATATCCTATATAATAAAAGGCCAAGTGTGTTTGTCCGAAGCTGTCATGCGCAGTAGAGACTGCGCGCGAGGACAAACACACCTGGCCTTCCAACTGACCTGGCACCTGGTGTGTGGTGGAGTGGGCATGGCCAGGTGTGTGCGATGTGGGTGTGGCTGGGCAGGTGCGACGTGGGCGGGCCCAGGCGTGACGTGGACGGGGCCGGGTGGGACACGGGCGGGGTCGAGCATGATGTGGGCGTGGCCGACTGCTGTGAGAGACAGAGAGCTCTAAAGAGGGGGGATAGAGAGAGCAGAAGAGGGGGGATAAAGAGAGGGAGAGAGACAACAAAAGAGAGGGGGAGAGAGCACAAAAGAGAGGGGGAGAGAGCACAAAAGAGAGGGTGGAGAGAGACAACAAAAGAGAGGGGGAAAGAGCACAAAAGAGAGGGGGAGAGAGCACAAAAGAGAGGGGGAGAGAGCACAAAACAGAGGGGGGAGAGAGACAACAAAAGAGAAGGGGAGAGAGCACAAAAGAGAGGGGGGAGAGAGCACAAAGGAGAGGGGGAGAGAGCACAAAGGAGAAGGGGAGAGAGCACAAAAGAGAGGGGGAGAGAGCACAAAAGAGAGGGGGGAGAGAGCACAAAAGAGAGGGGGAGAGAGCACAAAACAGAGGGGGAGAGAGCACAAAACAGAGGGGGAGAGAGACAACAAAAGAGAAGGGGAGAGAGCACAAAAGAGAGGGGGGAGAGAGCACAAAGGAGAGGGGGAGAGAGCACAAAGGAGAAGGGGAGAGAGCACAAAAGAGAAGGGGAGAGAGCACAAAAGAGAGGGGGGAGAGAGCACAAAGGAGAGGGGGAGAGAGCACAAAGGAGAAGGGGAGAGAGCACAAAAGAGAGGGGGGGAGAGCACAAAAGAGAGGGGGGAGAGAGCACAAAAGAGAGGGGGAGAGAGCACAAAGGAGAAGGGGAGAGAGCACAAAAGAGAGGGGAAAGACAGCACAAAAGAGAAGGGGAGAGAGCACAAAAGAGAGGGGGGAGAGAGCACAAAAAAAGAGGAGGAGAGATCACAAAAGAGAGGGGGAGAGAGCACAAAAGAGAGGGGGGAGAGAGCACAAAATAGAGGGGGGAGAGAGAGCACAAAAGAGAGGGGGAGGGAGCACAAAAGAGAGGGGGGAGGGAGCACAAAAGAGAGGGGGAGAGATCACAAAAGAGAGGGCGAGAGAGCACAAAAGAGAGGGCGAGAGGGCACAAAAGAGAGGGGGAGAGAGCGCAAAAGAGAGGGGGAGAGAATGCAAAAGAGAGGGGGAGAGAGAGCAAAAGAGAGGGAGAGAGACAGCAAAAGAGAGGCGAGAGAGCAAATGAGAGGAGAGAGAGAGCAAAGGAGAGGAGAGAGAGCAAATGAGAGGGGGGGAAGAGAGAGAGAGCAAAAGAGGGGGAGAGAGACAGCAAAGAGGGGGAGAGAGAGCAAAAGAGAGGGGGAGAGAGCACAAAAGAGAGGGGGGAGAGAGCACAAAAAAGAGGGGGAGAAAGCACAAAAGAGAGGGGGAGAGAATGCAAAAGAGAGGGGGAGAGAGAGCAAAAGAGAGGGAGAGAGACAGCAAAAGAGAGGAGAGAGAGCAAATGAGAGGAGATAGAGAGAGAGCAAATGAGAGGAGAGAGAGCAAACGAGAGGGGGGAAGAGAGAGAGCAAAAGAGAGGGAGAGAGACAGCAAAGAGGGGGAGAGAGAGCAAAAGAGAGGGGGAGAGAGCACAAAAGAGAGGGGGAGAGAGCACAAAAAGAGGGGGAGAGAGAGCAAAAGAGAGGGGGAGAGAATGCAAAAGAGAGGGGGAGAGAGAGCAAAAGAGAGGGAGAGAGACAGCAAAAGAGAGGCGAGAGAGCAAATGAGAGGAGAGAGAGAGCAAAGGAGAGGAGAGAGAGCAAATGAGAGGGGGGGAAGAGAGAGAGAGCAAAAGAGAGGGAGAGAGACAGCAAAAGAGGGGGAGAGAGAGAGAGAGAGCAAAAGAGAGGGAGAGAGACAGCAAAAGAGGGGGAGAGAGAGCAAAAGAGAGAGGGAGAGAGAGAGAGCAAAAAGAGGGAGAGAGACAGCAAAAGAGGGGGAGAGAGAGAGAGAGAGCAAAAGAGGGGGAGAGAGAGCAAAAGAGAGGGGGGAGAGAGAGAGCAAAAGAGAGGGGGGAGAGAGAGAGCAAAAGAGAGGGGGAGAGAGAGAGCAATAGAGAGGGGGAGAGAGAGAGAAAAAGAGAGGGGGGAGAGAGAGAGCAAAAGAGAGGGGGGAGAGAGAGAGTAAAAGAGAGGGGGGAGAGAGAGAGTTAAAGAAAGGGGGAGAGAGAGAGTAAAAGAGAGGGGAGAGAGAGAAAGCAAAAGAGAGGGGAGAAAGAGAGAGCAAAACAGAGGGGCGAAAGACAGAGCAAAAGAGAGGGGGGATAGAGAGATAGAGCAAGGGGTGGGACCGCTGTACTGTAAAAAATGGCCCGTGTACACAGGCTTTAGGACTAGTACAGATATATATGGGACTATATATTTAAAAATACAAAGAAATGTTTCTTCTATGTGAAGAACATTGAAATGTAAAATATTTACAGTAAATACACAGTACAACGCATAGGGTTAGATTACAAGTGAGGCGCAAATGGTTTTGAGCAAGCGATATCATGCAAGCCATTTTCATTTTGCTGATATTACAAGTGGAGCAAAATCACGATTGTGCTAGGGCACCACAATTTTAAAGCTGTGGTTAACTGTTTTCCAAAACCAGAAAGTTGCACAAAACACTTCAAAAATACATTACAAGGTACAGTTACACTCATATTAACACTGTCTAAAAAAAATATTTAAAAAAATATATTGCACAAAAAAGTTATAAGGGCTCAAAGATATGAGATTTCGGGTAGCAAAGGGCTTTAAGGCAGCAAAGGGCTTTAACATTGAGACAAATACATATACATTGCTAAATATGTATTTGTATGTATATATATATATATATATATATATATATATATATATATACATACATACAGTGCATACATATATATTTACAGTCATATATACACATATAAAAGCATTAATATATACTGTATGTACACACATATAGACATATATAAAAAAGTGAATTAGAGCCCTCTGCCATTAAGTAGATGAAAACATGATAAAACATATTTATGCAATATTCATATTTATTAAAGATTTTAACTATATATTTACTGTAATATTTTACATTTGCTAATGCAAATATGTTATGTTTGCACGATGGGTGTTTTTTTTCCAACAATTTTTTCTCTCCATAGACTTCTATGGGGAATGCGAAAATGCAATGGTGTTTGCGCGATCTCGGGTGTTAGTTTTTTTTTCTATTTTTTTTTCTCCAATGATTTCTATGGGGGAATACATACACGCTTAAAGGGACACTAAACACAATTTTTTTCTTCATGATTTAGGTAGAGAATACAATTTTAAACAACATTCCAAGTTACTTCTATTATCTAATTTGCTTCATGCTTTAGATATCCTTTGTTGAAGAAATAGCAATGCAATCACACAAGGCATCTATGTGCAGAACCCAATCAGCAGCTACTAAGCCTATCTAGATATGCTTTTCAGCAAAGAATATCAAGAGAATTAAGCAAATTAGATAATAGAGGTAAATTAGAAAGATGTTTAAAATTGCATGTTCTTTCTGAACCATGAAAGAAATAATGTGGGTTGTATGTCCCTTTAACTCTAGAGAAGTTTTCGTGATCGCAAAAACAAAATACTGCTCCACTTGTATTCTAGCCCATATTAAATATTAAAATTGAATAAAAATATTTTTTTATGTTTTAAAGTATTTGATTTGAAAGGGCTCCAAGGTATATATATATATGTGTGTGTGTGCATATATATATATATATATGTGTGTGTGTGTGTGCATATATATATATATATATATATATATATATATATATATATATATGTGTGTGTGTGTGTGCTTCAATGTGTATATATGTATTTATATACATATACTGTATACCTACAGGGAGTGCAGAATTATTAGGCAAGTTGTATTTTTGAGGATTAATTGTATTATTGAACAACAACCATGTTCTCAATGAACCCAAAAAACTCATTAATATCAAAGCTGAATATTTTTGGAAGTAGTTTTTAGTTTGTTTTTAGTTTTAGCTATTTTAGGGGGATATCTGTGTGTGCAGGTGACTATTACTGTGCATAATTATTAGGCAACTTAACAAAAAAAAATATATAGACCCATTTCAATTATTTATTTTTACCAGTGAAACCAATATAACATCTCAACATTCACAAATATACATTTCTGACATTCAAAAACAAAACAAAAACAAATCAGTGACCAATATAGCCACCTTTCTTTGCAAGGACACTCAAAAGCCTGCCATCCATGGATTCTGTCAGTGTTTTGATCTGTTCACCATCAACATTGCGTGCAGCAGCAACCACAGCCTCCCAGACACTGTTCAGAGAGGTGTACTGTTTTCCCTCCTTGTAAATCTCACATTTGATGATGGACCACAGGTTCTCAATGGGGTTCAGATCAGGTGAACAAGGAGGCCATGTCATTAGATTTTCTTCTTTTATACCCTTTCTTGCCAGCCACACTGTGGAGTACTTGGACGCGTGTGATGGAGAATTGTCCTGCATGAAAATCATGTTTTTCTTGAAGGATGCAGACTTCTTCCTGTACCACTGCTTGAAGAAGGTGTCTTCCAGAAACTGGCAGTAGGACTGGGAGTTGAGCTTGACTCCATCCTCAACCCAAAAAGGCCCCACAAGCTCATCTTTGATGATACCAGCCCAAACCAGTACTCCACCTCCACCTTGCTGGCGTCTGAGTCGGACTGGAGCTCTCTGCCCTTTACCAATCCAGCCACGGGCCCATCCATCTGGCCCATCAAGACTCACTCTCATTTCATCAGTCCATAAAACCTTAGAAAAATCAGTCTTGAGATATTTCTTGGCCCAGTCTTGACGTTTCAGCTTGTGTGTCTTGTTCAGTGGTGGTCGTCTTTCAGCCTTTCTTACCTTGGCCATGTCTCTGAGTATTGCACACCTTGTGCTTTTGGGCACTCCAGTGATGTTGCAGCTCTGAAATATGGCCAAACTGGTGGCAAGTGGCATCTTGGCAGCTGCACGCTTGACTTATCTCAGTTCATGGGCAGTTATTTTGCGCCTTGGTTTTTCCACATGCTTCTTGCGACTCTGTTGACTATTTTGAATGAAACGCTTGATTGTTCGATGATCACGCTTCCGAAGCTTTGCAATTTTAAGAGTGCTGCATCCCTCTGCAAGATATCTCACTATTTTTGACTTTTCTGAGCCTGTCAAGTCCTTCTTTTGACCCATTTTGCCAAAGGAAAGGAAGTTGCCTAATAATTATGCACACCTGATATAGGGTGTTGATGTCATTAGACCACACCCCTTCTCATTACAGAGATGCACATCACCTAATATGCTTAATTGGTAGTAGGCTTTCGAGCCTATACAGCTTGGAGTAAGACAACATGCATAAAGAGGATGATGTGGTCAAAATACTCATTTGCCTAATAATTCTGCACTCCCTGTATATATAAATACAGATGCATACACATATATATGTACAATATAGCACAAAATAGCTTAATCACTTAATCACTTTTTTTGCAAACAAGTTATAATCACTTGCCTTGATTTTTAAAGATAGTTTTTTATTTGGGTGGCATTTTAGTTTTAATATAGTTTTTTTTTTTTAGGGTACTTTAGTTTTAGCATAAAACAAGCAAGGAATAAATATTTAATCATAAGTCCAAGTAAAATGAAATCCCAGTATATATTGTATTGAATTAAATATGTGTGGAATTTCCTATGGTTTAGAAGGTGTTAGGATAGTTTGATGTGTCACTTGACATACCTCCATTTAGCCGCTTGTAAATGCTGGAGGATCTTGCTCTCCTGTAGATCCAGATTATGCCAAGTAAGTGGCCCAGTGTCTGCCACTTCTACTTTGTGTATCATGTGGACAGCAAAGTCCTTCATCGAGGGGGGGGGGGGGTGCTTCTCCTAATCGGCTCAGGTTTAGTGCATCTACGTCACAGGAGGAGTGAAATTCTTCAGCTGGACTGTAAAATAAATAAATAAAATATTGCATTTTTTTCCAGCATTTTTTTTTTCACAGCTACATGTTGTTCAATGGAGAGGCACAAGCAGGTCTGCCCCCCATTACACAACATGCTGCGCCACCTACTGGATGAAATTGGTTAATATCATTCCATGGCCCATAAGTGCTTATTTGAGGCAGGCCTATTTGGGGCTGACCCAATCCAGTGAGAGGTATCAGTCAGGGGAACTTAAGGTTGGGGCTGGATGTTAAATCATATAAAACAAAACAAAAACGGAAAAAAATACTTTAATTTATTTTGTTGGTGCCCTGTGCAGCTTTGATTTAATAAAAAAGAGAGTTCTGTACTCCCCTCCAAGTGCAGTGGAATGTTCCACTGTCACTTCCTTACAGAGCAGGAAGAGATGCAGACTTGCAGAGAGCAGTGTTTTAGCCACATTTTATTGAAGTAAGTTCTGCAACCTTAGATTTTGCTGAAAGGGATTCTGTTAGTGAAAATGATAATTTAATGAATGTGGTTTAGTGTTTTTTGTTTTTTACTCTTTTACGGCAGTTTAAGGATCGTTTTTGTATTTTGTTTACTCAAACTTTACAGTCATCCACTACATTAGCAGCTTGCCTCTGTACTCCACACTAGTTTATAGTCTCACTCTCTTACTGACTTATGAACTCTCTGTAGCTCTTCAACTGTGTTTTCTCACAAAATTATTATATAAAGCATGGTAATGTAAAATGAAACCAAGCAGTTTAGAATGAGTTTGTCAGCCGTAAAGGACCAGCCCAGGATTCAACCCAACTGCTAGCGTGAAAAGTAAAAAACACACACTAGCACACTGAGAAATATCCAGGACGTGACCCACTCAGGATTGAGGAAAGCAAATGTCCTTTTAAGAAGATAAATAAAACCAAGTGAAATTCCTTTTAGCAAGAATAGTAAATGTCCTTTTGAGCAGGATAGCAAACAAACAGATAATCCTTTTAGCAGATCTGGATAAAGCAAATGTCCCTTTAAGCAGGTTAGCAAATAAACAGAGATTCCTTTTAACAGGTCTGGATAAAGCAAATGTCCCTTTAAGCAGGATAGCAAAGAAACAGCGATTCCTTTTAGCAGGTCTGGATAAAGCAAATGTCCCTTTAAGCAGGTTAGCAAACAAACAGAGATTCCTTTTAGCTGATTTGAATAAAGCAAATGTCCCTTAAAGCAGGTTAGCAAACTAACAGAGATTCCTTTTAACAGGTTTGAATAAAGCAAAGGTCCCTTTAAGCAGGTTAACAAACAAAGAGGATTCCTTTTAGGTCTGGGTAAAGCAAATGTCCCTTTAAGCAGGTTAGCAAATAAACAGTGATTCCTTTAGCAGGTCTGGGTAAGCAAATGTCCCTTTAAGCAGGTTAGCAAATAAACAGTGATTCCTTTAGCAGGTCTGGATAAAGCAAATGTCCCTTTAAGCAGGTTAGCAAATAAACAGTGATTCCTTTAGCAGGTCTGGGTAAGCAAATGTCCCTTTAAGCAGGTTAGCAAATAAACAGTGATTCCTTTAGCAGGTCTGGATAAAGCAAATGTCCCTTTAAGCAGGTTAGCAAATAAACAGTGATTCCTTTAGCAGGTCTGGATAAAGCAAATGTCCCTTTAAGCAGGTTAGCAAATAAACATACCGAGTGACATTCTGGCAAGGAGATCCAGGCAAGGAAGGAGACATCCGGAGATACTAACACAGGTCCGGTCAGAATGAAGGAAAGAGAACAAACGGGCGCCGATTCAAATCTCCCGCAGAGATTTGAAGGCAGGGAGACTCTGACGTCAGGAGGAGGCCAGATACCGCGTCACGTTGCTAGGCAATGTAACGTGATACAGAGGGGATCCGTGAGCCGCGGCGACACGGCAGTGAGCGGATCCGATTCATGACATAGTTATAGCAAATATATCCTGTAGCTATAGTATTTCATTTAAACCAGGGATTCCTTAGGTGTATGTTGGAGAACCCTGATGTAGACAACAAATAATAATTTATTATTAAAATAGATTGTAGACTATTAGCATTTGATAGTCACTTAATATATTACTTAAACATTCAGTGGTGCCTCCCCCATTTCAGTGTTCCCTCTCTCCCCACTTATGTGTCTCTCTCCTCCCTCTGTCTCCCTCTCTCCCCCTTCTGTCTCACTCCCCTCTGTCTGTCTCTCTCTCCCCTCTGTCTGTCTCTCCCCTCTCTCTCTCCCCTCTGTCTCTCTCTCTCTCCTCTGTCTCTCTCTCTCCCATCTGTCTCTCTCTCTCTCTCCCCTCTGTCTCTCTCTCTCTCTCTCTCTCTCTCTCTCTCTCTCTCTCTTCCCTCTGTCTCTCTCTCCCCCCTCTTTCTCTCTCTCCCCTCTGTCTCTATCTCTCCCCTCTGTCTCTCTCTCTCCTCTGTCTCTCTCTCCCCTCTGTCTCTCTCTCCCCTCTGACTCTCTCTCCCCTCTGTCTCTCTCTATCCCCTCTGTCTCTCTCTATCCCCTCTGCCTCTCTCTCTCTCTCTCTCTCCCCTCTGTCTCTCTCTCCCCTCTTTATCTCCCCCCTCTGTGTCTCTCTCTCTCTCTCCCCCCTCTGTCTCTCTCTCTCCCCTCTGTCTCTCTCTCTCTCCCCTCTGTCTCTCTGCCGTCTGTCTCTCTCTCTCTCTCTCTCTCTCTCCCCCCTCTGTCTCTCTCTCCCCTCTGTCTCTCTCTCCCCCCTCTCTCTCTCTCTTTTCTCTGTGTCTCTCTCTCCCATCTGTCTCTCTCTCTCTCCCCTCTGTCTCTCTCTCTGCCGTCTGTCTCTCTCTCCTCTGTCTCTCTCTCTCCCCTCTGTCTCTCTCTCCCCTCTGTCTCTCTCTCCCCTCCGTCTCTCTCTATCCCCTCTGTCTCTCTCTATCCCCTCTGTCTCTCTCTCTCTCTCTCTCTCTCTCCCCTCTGCCTCTCTCTTTCTCTCCTCTGTCTCTTTCTCCCCTCTGTCTCTCTCTCTCTCCCCTCTGTCTCTCTCTCTCTCCCTTCTGTCTCTCTCTCTCCCCTCTGTCTTTCTCTCCCCCCCCTCTCTCTCTCCCCTCTGTCTCTCTCTCTCTTCCCTTTGTCTCTCTCTCTCCCCTCTGTCTCTCTCTCTCTTCCCTCTGTCTCTCTCTCCCCTCTGTCTCTCTCTCTCCCCTCTGTCTCTCTCTCTCTCCCCTCTGTCTCTCTCTCTCCCCTCTGTCTCTTTCTCTCCCCCTCTGTCGTTCTCTCTCCCCTCTGTCTCTTTCTTTCTCCCCTCTGTCCCTCTCTCTCCCCTCTGTCTCTCTCTCCCCCCTCTGTCTCTCTCCCCTCTGTCTCTCTGCCCTCTGTCTCTCTCTTCCCTCTGCGTCTCTCTCTCCCCTCTCGGTCTCTCTGTCTCTTCCCTCTGTCTCTCTCTCTATCTCCCCTCTGTCTCTCCCCTCTGTCTCTCCCCTCTGTCTCTCCCCCCCCCTCTCTCTCTCTCTCTCTCTCTCTCTCTCTTCCTCTGTGTCTCTCTTCCTCCCCCTCTGACTCTTTCATCCATTATGTGTCTCTCTAACCCTCTGTGTGATTGTGTCTCTCTCTCTTTCTCTCTAACCCTCTGTGTCTCTCCCTCTCCCCCCCCCCCGTCTCTCTCTCCCTCTCCCCCCGAGTGCTTTTCTGTGTTTTTCGGTCTACCTTTTATTTATTTAATTAATGAATTAGTGGTGCCATCTCAGGATGTGGCTTTAATTAAAGGGGTGGGGTCAAGCGCCCCATCATCTTTAAATTTCACCAGCCACCACTGGATCAAGAGACTGAATAATGAAGGAATCTATAAGCATAATTTTCAGCATTAAAGTAAAAAGTATGTTTTAAACATATTTTAATGGGCCTGGATTTCTAGATCTCATAATCAGAGCAAGCATTTTGTTATCTGGCAAGAGTTTCTGTTACAATCCTTTAGACTAAAATCAGATGTTTACTAAGTTGACCAGTTTTCTGTATGAGCCTACAAGTTTATGCGTATATGAGTATATGTATATATACACCTATTGTTTGCCTATATCTGTGTACATCCATCTATTGAGTTTCACAATATTAGGATAAGTTCATTGCACTGTATAATAAGTTTAGATTTTGTTTAGACTGATGTATGGTACAGACAAATAGCTAATCCTAGCTGATATAAATAATTATAACAAGAGCGTCGGCATAGCCTTAGAAGATACTTTTTCACTACACGTTTCACCTCACTTTCACTATTTTTCCTTTGGAGGTAGGTTTTGGCTCCTGATATATGGTCACTATACCGGGCCTGCTTTAGGCCTCTGATATATGATACTCACTTTTTTTTTTTTTACACCTTTTCCCCTTGATAGGTATCTCATTGTTTGTTTTTTCTTCTGCACCCAATGGACACATTTTTGTTCTCTACCTCTTACACATCTTCAGCTATGCCGCCTAAATCAAAGGATAAAAAGGGACCTAGGACTAGTTTAAGTTCCCACGAGGAGTCCATGCCTATATCTGTAGAGAGTAAACAGTTACTACAACATATGTCAGACCTATTTACGCCACAATTTACAGAGATTAAATCAGAGTTAACTAGTCTTGTGACAGAAGTTAGACAGTTCTCTAATCGGCTTGATGAAGCAGAGCTTAGAATTTCTGTCTTAGAGGATTAAGCAAACAGTCAAGAAATAATGGTAACTGAGCATGAAAAGAAAATGGCCATATTACAGGCTAGGATTGAAGACCTTGAAGATAGGTCTAGATGCAATAACATTAAAGTAGTGGGCCTGCCTGAAAGTACAGGGTTTAGTGACATCATACTGTTCGCATCAGTTCTTCTCCCACAATGCGTGGGCTTACCTAAGCAACCCCCTATCCTAATAGAAAGGGCACACAGATTAGGACCAATTAAGGATAATCCTAGTGGATCCCCTACACCTAGAACAATCATAATAAAATTTCTTAATTTTCAAGATAAGATATCTATAATGCAGAACTACCGCAAATTGCAGGAATGTAAAATCAATCAACATAGATTACTATTATTTCAAGATTTCTCTGCAGAAACCACACCAACAAGAAGAATAATGGCCGTTTTGTACAAAATGTATTAATGCTAAACTACAAGCGAGATTAGTCTACCCGGCAAAAATTATAATTAATGTGAATGGCACTACTCGAGTAATCACGGAAGCTGAGGCTGCACAATCATTATGTAAAGAGCTTAAACTTAATTAGAAGGATTAGAATACCAGGTTTTTTCTTTCTATTTTGCTAAGATTACGAATGGCGCCTGGATTATATCAATGTTGTAAATTTGTGGGGTTTTTTTTTTTTTCCTTTTCCCCTCTCTCTCGCCCCCTCCACTTTGCTACCCTTTTTTAGTCACATAAAATGAATACAAAGGAACTTATTTTTGTATCCTGTAATGTGGGTGGGATAACATCCCCTATAAAAAGAAAGTCAATAACAAAATATTTAAATTCCTCTAACCCACAAATAGTCTTCCTACAAGAGACGCATTTAAAACCTGAGGAAGCATTAAAATTAAAATCCAAATGGGTGGGAAATATAGTATACTCACCATACTGTGGGAGGAAAAGGGGAGTCGCGATCCTATTCAATAGAGGTTTGCCGTGGGATATTCTCTCCCAAACTATAGACCAAAACGGGAGATATCTTATTTTAGAAGTATTAATTCATGAAGTAAAAATGGTCTTATGTAACGTATATGGCCCCAATAAACACGATAAAGTATTTTGGGATAGCTTGAAGGCTAAATTGATGTTATTATAGAAACCAGAGAATTATTATAGGCGGAGACTTTAATATAGCACCTAGGCCTTGACTAGATAGGTTCAAATGTTTAAACAAATGTGAATACGGGAAGAACCGGACTCTTTCTAATTTTATGGTGGATCTAGGGCTAACAGATATATGGCGTACACAATTTCCGGATGTAAAAGCGTACACATGCAAATCGAAAACATTTAACACACTCTCGCGCATAGATTTTTTTTCTGGTTTCAGAATATGCATTAAATCAAGTCATTAGTGCAGATATTGAAGATATTGTCATTTCAGCCCATGCGGTTATCTCGTTGTTGATAAAGACTGGACCAGATCTTGGCCCTAATTTCTCTAGGCTTTCTTTTCCCTCCTACTTAATAAATAATTTACAGTTCACTCACCAACTGGTTGACTGATAAGTGGAACGAATATAAACATAATAATAATGCATTTCTGGTCAAACCTGAAATCTTTTGGGAAGCATTTAAGGCTTTCATAAGGGGTGAAATAAGAGCATATTTATGCAAATGGAGAAGGAAAAGTAAGGCCAGAGAAATTCAGTTAACGAACCAAGTCAGGAATGCCTATGAAGCATACATAGAAAATCTCGTTAAACTAGCCTGGGACAAATACTCCGGAAAAAAAAAATGAAAGGGATTTATTTATCAAGCACAAGACTATTCAAGAAGATTTAAAATTGAGAGCTAAATATCATGGGAATTACGGAAGATCGGCTAGATACCTCTCAATCTTAATTAAAAACCGACAAAGTAGTAAAAGAATTCAGAAAATTAGACTGGCAGGTAAAAGTGTTACCAATCCTACTGAAATAAAAGAAGCTTTTTATGAATTTTATAAAAAGATTTATAAGAGGGAAGAAATCAATATACAGAATAAACAAAGCTTTTGGAATAACCTTAAAATTCCTAAGATCCCGGAACAAGATTTAGAATTATTTAATTTGCCTATTACAGTGGAAGAAGTAATAAAACAAATTAAAATAGCTAAAACGTATAAAGCCCCCGGTCCAGATCAACTCCCAATTGAATTATATAAAATGTTACTGGAGCACATTCCAGATACTTTAGTGAATCTTTTTAACTCATATTATACCGAAAACATAAAGCCATCTAGATATTTCTCGGCGTCCACCATTACCCTGATACATAAAAAGAATAAAGATCCAGAAAACTTGTCCGCATATAGACCAATATCATTATTAAATTGTGACTATAACATTTTTACGGCTATTATTGCAAATAGGCTAAAAACTTATATAGGGAATTTGATTCATCCTGATCAAGCTGGCTTTATGCCAGGTAGAAATGTGTCTAAAATTACTCGTCGGGTCTTGGCGGTTCTAGAAGTTTTTTGGACTGAAATCAAGGGTAAAACACACCGAGAGAGATCTAATATGGCGCTACTAGCGATCGATGCTGAAAAAGGCTTTTGATCTCATTAATTGGGACCATCTATTTTTTTCACTAACGAGTTTCGGATTCAAGGGCAATTTTCTGAACATGATACACGCAATCTATCAAAATCCAACTTCCAATCTATTAATTAATTCTGAACTCTCTCAAGATATCACCTTAGAAAAAGGTACACACCAGGGCTGCCCCCGTTCACCCCTACTGTTCAACTTGGTGTTAGAGCCCTTTGCGAATAAACTGAGACAAGTACTATCCGGGATAATGGTTGGCAAAATTAAAATAGTCCTTACTTTATATGCGGATGACCTACTTTTATTTTTTAATTAATCTGATCTTTCAATCCAGCATTTCCTGACCTTGGCCAAACAATTTGGGTCATTCGCTGGCTATAAAATTAATCCAGAAAAATCCAAAATTTTATGGATCAAAATGATCCCCTAATTCTTAGATATCCTTTTAAATCAGTAGAATCAATAAATTATCTAGGGATTAAAATACATAAGGATCCTTCCGCTTGGTATAACTTAAATTTTACATCTTATTTTTGTAAATATAAAAGAGAGGTAGAAAAGTGGATGTTGCTCCCAATTTCACTATCAGCACGGGCTGTCATGGTTAAAACTATTTTTTCCCCCAATTATTATATCTATTGCAAAATCTTCCGTTTTTGATCAAGAGTAAAGATATAGCTTTGTTCAATGGTATAACAGCAGAGTTTGTCTGGAAGCAAAAGCGTAGACAGATATCTATACACAATCTCTCTTTACCTACAAACGTAGGAGGTTTAGCACTCCCAAACCTTAGATACTATAATTTAGTTACGCAAAGTAAATATATTCTAGATTGGATTACAGAAACAGAGTATTCAACCAACTCGTACTTAGAAACGAAAATTGTGACTCCATATTCATTGAAGGCATTGATCCATCTAGACAAGAAGGATTTACCCAAACGGCTGGCCCGGATGGGGACACTGTTGAATCCCATCTTGGCATGGCATAAACTATGCGATGAATTAAAAATTAATTGGAAATCCTCCAAATATCTTCCAATTTGTGGCAATCCTAACTTTCCATCGGAATCTCCTCTAGAACCTTTAAGGATTGGTCCAACAAAGGGCTGCAAGATGTGATTCAAATTAGGGATGAAACACTAGAAATAGCCACGTCATTTATGGATCTGCAGAAAGAATATGGGATTCATAAACATAGCTTTTTCACTTATTTACAACTGAGACACATGTATGGGAAATTAAGGCAGGACAATAAATCTGACTGGAAGTTAGGAGATATTAATTCAGCATTTAATATTTATAAACAGGGTAATATGGCCATTTCTTTCATGTATAATTTGTTACTTAATAAGGCTGGCCAGACACGCCTAGAGGTGTTATTAGAGAAATGGAAAACAAATTTTCCTTTTATCACCTCTGAAGAGATCGAGGGAAGCTTTAGATTAGTGCAAAAAGCAACTAACACAATTTCATGGAGAGAATCATACTGCAAACTTCTTAATGTGGTATACGTTACTCCTGCGCACCTTAAAAAATGGTACCCTACTGGTAATAATATCTGCTTGAAATGTGGCAACTTGAATGCAGATATTATGCACTGTTTCTGGAGATGTCCGATAATTAAGCAATTCTGGAATAAGGTAAACTTCTGGCTATCTTAAGTTTAGATGACCAATTTACGATAAGCCCCCAGGAGATTTTCTTTATGTGCAATTATGCAAAAAACAAACAATATAAGACAATTAACACATTGATCCTAGCCGGTCGTAACTTAATATTGCTTAACTGAAAATCCGGCAGGTCTCTGTCTTTTCAAACCTATAAAGCTTCGATTGCTAATACAATCATCATGGAACAATACTCCAGTGACATTTATTTAGAGGGGAATTTGGAGAAGTACCTCCAAAAATGGCTGGGCATAATGAAAACTTATTCCATTCCACTGCAACAACAATTTATAACTGTTATTAAAAAAACAACTTTTCTCCAACATAGGTGTGTCCGGTCCACGGCGTCATCCTTACTTGTGGGATATTCTCTTCCCCAACAGGAAATGGCAAAGAGCCCAGCAAAGCTGGTCACATGATCCCTCCTAGGCTCCGCCTTCCCCAGTCATTCTCTTTGCCGTTGTACAGGCAACATCTCCACGGAGATGGCTTAGAGTTTTTTGGTGTTTAACTGTAGTTTTTATTCTTCAATCAAGAGTTTGTTATTTTAAAATAGTGCTGGTATGTACTATTTACTCTGAAACAGAAAAGTGATGAAGATTTCTGTTTGTAAGAGGAAAATGATTTTAGCAACCGTTACTAAAATCGATGGCTGTTTCCACACAGGACTGTTGAGAGGAATTAACTTCAGTTGGGGGAAACAGTGAGCAGACTTTTGCTGCTTGAGGTATGACACATTTCTAACAAGACGATGTAATGCTGGAAGCTGTCATTTTCCCTATGGGATCCGGTAAGCCATTTTTATTACATAAGAATAAAGGGCTTCACAAGGGCTTTTAAGACTGGTAGACATTTTCTGGGCTAAAACGATTGATATATAAGCATTTTTAATACTTCATAGCTTTGAGGAATTATTTTATTTTTGGGAATTATGTAAAATAACCGGCAGGCACTGTATTGGACACCTTATTCTCTAGGGGCTTTCCCTAATCATAGGCAGAGCCTCATTTTCGCGCCTCTATTGCGCACTTGTTTTTGGGAAGCATGACATGCAGATGCATGTGTGAGTAGCTCTGATACATAGAAAAGGCTTTCTGAAGGCGTCATTTGGTATCGTATTCCCCTTTGGGCTTGGTTGGGTCTCAGCAAAGCAGATACCAGGGACTGTATAGGGGTTAAATATAAAAACGGCTCCGGTTCCGTTATTTTAAGAGTTAAAGCTTTCAAATTTGGTGTGCAATACTTTTAAGGCTTTAAGACACTGTGGTGAAATTTTGGTGAATTTTGAACAATTCCTTCATACTTTTTCACATTTGCAGTAATAAAGTGTGTTCAGTTTAAAATTTAAAGTGACAGTAACGGTTTTATTTTAAAACGTTTTTTGTACTTTGTTATCAAGTTTATGCCTGTTTAACATGTCTGAACTACCAGATAGACTGTGTTCTGTATGTGGGGAAGCCAAGGTTCCTTCTCATTTAAATAGATGTGATTTATGTGACACAAAATTTAGAGAAAATGATGCCCAAGATGATTCCTCAAGTGAGGGGAGTAAGCATGGTACTGCATCATCCCCTCCTTCGTCTACGCCAGTCTTGCCCACACAGGAGGCCCCTAGTACATCTAGTGCGCCAATACTCCTTACTATGCAACAATTAACGGCTGTAATGGATAATTCTATCAAAAACATTCTAGCTAAAATGCCCACTTATCAGCGAAAGCGCGACTGCTCTGTTTTAGAAAATACGGAAGAGCATGAGGACGCTGATGATATTGGTTCTGAAGTGCCCCTACACCAGTCTGAGGGGGCCAGGGAGGTTTTGTCTGAGGGAGAAATTTCAGATTCAGGGAAAATTTCTCAACAAGCTGAACCTGATGTAATTGCATTCAAATTTAAATTGGAACATCTCCGCGCTCTGCTTAAGGAGGTGTTATCTACTCTGGATGATTGTGAGAATTTGGTCATTCCAGAGAAATTATGTAAGATGGACAAGTTCCTAGAGGTCCCGGGGCCCCCCGAAGCTTTTCCTATACCCAAGCGGGTGGCGGATATTGTAAACAAAGAATGGGAAAGGCCCGGCATACCTTTCGTCCCTCCCCCTATATTCAAGAAATTGTTTCCTATGGTCGACCCCAGAAAGGACTTATGGCAGACAGTCCCCAAGGTCGAGGGGGCGGTTTCTACTCTAAACAAACGCACCACTATACCCATAGAAGATAGTTGTGCTTTCAAAGATCCTATGGATAAAAAATTAGAGGGTTTGCTTAAAAAGATGTTTGTTCAGCAAGGTTACCTTCTACAACCAATTTCATGCATTGTTCCTGTCACTACAGCAGCATGTTTCTGGTTCAATGAACTAGAAAAGGCGCTCAATAAAGATTCTTCTTATGAGGAGATTTTGGACAGAATTCATGCTCTCAAATTGGCTAACTCTTTCACCTTAGACGCCACTTTGCAATTGGCTAGATTAGCGGTGAAAAATTCTGGGTTTGCTATTGTGGCGCGCAGAGCGCTTTGGCTAAAATCTTGGTCAGCGGATGCGTCTTCCAAGAATAAATTGCTTAACATTCCTTTCAAGGGGAAAACGCTGTTTGGCCCTGACTTGAAAGAGATTATTTCTGATATCACTGGGGGTAAGGGCCACGCCCTTCCTCAGGATAGGTCTTTCAAGGCTAAAAATAAACCAAATTTTCGTCCCTTTCGCAGAAACGGACCAGCCACAAGTGCTACATCCTCTAAGCAAGAGGGTAATACTTCTCAA
Organism: Bombina bombina; assembly: GCF_027579735.1. NCBI lineage: Eukaryota > Metazoa > Chordata > Amphibia > Anura > Bombinatoridae > Bombina > Bombina bombina. Next base: position 575,982,054 of record NC_069499.1, read on the forward strand.
GCCAAGCCAGCCTGGAGGCCAATGCAAGGCTGGAACAAAGGTAAGCAGGCCAAGAAACCTGCCACTGCTACCAAGACAGCATGAGATGTTGGCCCCCGATCCGGGACCGGATCTGGTGGGGGGCAGACTCTCTCTCTTCGCTCAGGCTTGGGCAAGAGATGTTCTGGATCCTTGGGCGCTGGAAATAGTCTCCCAAGGTTATCTTCTGGAATTCAAGGGGCTTCCCCCAAGGGGGAGGTTCCACAGGTCTCAATTGTCTTCAGACCACATAAAAAAACAGGCATTCTTACATTGTGTAGAAGACCTGTTAAAAATGGGAGTGATTCATCCTGTTCCATTAGGAGAACAAGGGATGGGGTTCTACTCCAATCTGTTCATAGTTCCCAAAAAAGAGGGAACATTCAGACCAATCTTAGATCTCAAGATCCTAAACAAGTTTCTCAAGGTTCCATCGTTCAAAATGGAAACCATTCGAACAATTCTTCCTTCCATCCAGGAAGGTCAATTCATGACCACGGTGGATTTAAAGGATGCGTATCTACATATTCCTATCCACAAGGAACATCATCGGTTCCTAAGGTTCGCCTTTCTGGACAAGCATTACCAGTTTGTGGCACTTCCGTTCGGATTAGCCACTGCTCCAAGAATTTTCACAAAGGTACTGGGGTCCCTTCTAGCGGTGCTAAGACCAAGGGGCATTGCAGTAGTACCTTACTTGGACGACATTCTGATTCAAGCGTCGTCCCTTCCACAAGCAAAGGCTCACACGGACATCGTCCTGGCCTTTCTCAGATCTCACGGGTGGAAAGTGAACGTAGAAAAAAGTTCTCTGTCTCCGTCAACAAAAGTTCCCTTCTTGGGAACAATAATAGACTCCTTAGAAATGAGGATTTTTCTGACAGAGGCCAGAAAATCAAAACTTCTAAACTCTTGTCAAGTACTTCATTCTGTTCCTCTTCCTTCCATAGCGCAGTGCATGGAAGTAATAGGTTTGATGGTCGCGGCAATGGACATAGTTCCTTTTGCGCGAATTCATCTGAGACCATTACAACTGTGCATGCTCAGTCAGTGGAATGGGGATTATACAGACTTGTCTCCGACGATACAAGTAGATCAGAGGACCAGAGATTCACTCCGTTGGTGGCTGTCCCTGGACAACCTGTCACAGGGGATGAGCTTCCGCAGACCAGAGTGGGTCATTGTCACGACCGACGCCAGTCTGGTGGGCTGGGGCGCGGTCTGGGGACTCCTGAAAGCTCAGGGTCTTTGGTCTCGGGAAGAATCTCTTCTCCCGATAAATATTCTGGAACTAAGAGCGATATTCAATGCTCTCAAGGCTTGGCCTCAGCTTGCAAAGGCCAAATTCATACGGTTTCAATCGGACAACATGACGACTGTTGCGTACATCAACCATCAGGGGGGAACAAGGAGTTCCCTGGCGATGGAAGAAGTGACCAAAATTATTCAATGGGCGGAGTCTCACTCCTGCCACTTGTCTGCAATCCACATTCCAGGAGTGGAAAATTGGGAAGCGGATTTTCTGAGTCGTCAGTCATTTCATCCGGGGGAGTGGGAACTCCATCCGGAAATCTTTGCCCAAATTACTTAGTTGTGGGGCATTCCAGACATGGATCTGATGGCCTCTCGTCAGAACTTCAAGGTTCCTTGCTACGGGTCCAGATCCAGGGATCCCAAGGCGACTCTAGTAGATGCACTAGTAGCACCTTGGACCTTCAAACTAGCGTATGTATTCCCACCGTTTCCTCTCATCCCCAGGCTGGTAGCCAGGATCTATCAGGAGAGGGCATCGGTGATCTTGATAGCTCCTGCGTGGCCACGCAGGACTTGGTATGCAGACCTGGTGAATATGTCATTGGCTCCACCATGGAAGCTACCTTTGAGACGGGACCTTCTTGTTCAAGGTCCGTTCGAACATCCGAATCTGGTCTCACTCCAACTGACTGCTTGGAGATTGAACGCTTGATTTTATCAAAGCGAGGGTTCTCAGATTCTGTCATTGATACTCTTGTTCAGGCCAGAAAGCCTGTAACTAGAAAAATCTACCATAAAATATGGAAAAGATATATCTGTTGGTGTGAATCTAAAGGATTCCCTTGGGACAAGATAAAAATTCCTAAGATTCTATCCTTTCTTCAAGAAGGTTTGGAGAAAGGATTATCTGCAAGTTCTTTGAAGGGACAGATTTCTGCTTTGTCTGTGTTACTTCACAAAAAGCTGGCAGCTGTGCCAGATGTTCAAGCTTTTGTTCAGGCTCTGGTTAGAATCAAGCCTGTTTACAAACCTTTGACTCCTCCTTGGAGTCTCAATTTAGTTCTTTCAGTTCTTCAGGGGGTTCCGTTTGAACCCTTACATTCCGTTGATATTAAGTTATTATCTTGGAAAGTTTTGTTTTTGGTTGCAATTTCTTCTGCTAGAAGAGTTTCAGAGTTATCTGCTCTGCAGTGTTCTCCTCCTTATCTGGTGTTCCATGCAGATAAGGTGGTTTTGCGTACTAAACCTGGTTTTCTTCCGAAAGTTGTTTCTAACAAAAACATTAACCAGGAGATAGTCGTGCCTTCTTTGTGTCCGAATCCAGTTTCAAAGAAGGAACGTTTGTTGCACAATTTGGATGTAGTTCGTGCTCTAAAATTCTATTTAGATGCTACAAAGGATTTTAGACAAACATCTTCCTTGTTTGTTGTTTATTCTGGTAAAAGGAGAGGTCAAAAAGCAACTTCTACCTCTCTCTCTTTTTGGCTTAAAAGCATCATCAGATTGGCTTACGAGACTGCCGGACGGCAGCCTCCTGAAAGAATCACAGCTCATTCCACTAGGGCCGTGGCTTCCACATGGGCTTTCAAGAACGAGGCTTCTGTTGATCAGATATGTAAGGCAGCGACTTGGTCTTCTCTGCACACTTTTACTAAATTTTACAAATTTGATACTTTTGCTTCTTCTGAGGCTATTTTTGGGAGAAAGGTTTTGCAAGCCGTGGTGCCTTCCATCTAGGTGACCTGATTTGCTCCCTCCCTTCATCCGTGTCCTAAAGCTTTGGTATTGGTTCCCACAAGTAAGGATGACGCCGTGGACCGGACACACCTATGTTGGAGAAAACAGAATTTATGTTTACCTGATAAATTACTTTCTCCAACGGTGTGTCCGGTCCACGGCCCGCCCTGGTTTTTTAATCAGGTCTGATAATTTATTTTCTTTAACTACAGTCACCACGGTATCATATGATTTCTCCTATGCAAATATTCCTCCTTTACGTCGGTCGAATGACTGGGGAAGGCGGAGCCTAGGAGGGATCATGTGACCAGCTTTGCTGGGCTCTTTGCCATTTCCTGTTGGGGAAGAGAATATCCCACAAGTAAGGATGACGCCGTGGACCGGACACACCGTTGGAGAAAGTAATTTATCAGGTAAACATAAATTCTGTTTTTTTGATATGTGGATGCAGGCAGGTAGACTGCCCCCTGAGTGGGCATAAGTCTGTCACAGCAGACAGTTAATATTTTCATTAGTATTAGGGACACGGCACAGTTTTTTGTTTTTTTTTCGGAGTAGAGAGGGGCGAGGGAAGGGTAAAGTCGTATGGTAATTTTCTTGAATCCTTTTTTTCTTCTTTCCCTCTTTTTTTTTTTTCTTTTTCTTCTCGTCTCTTTCTTTTTCCTTTCCTCTTTTTTTTTGGTGGGTCCGTTGAACACAAAAATAAAAACCCACCAACAGTGGTTAAAATTACTGTGGAATTTGAGGTAAAACCATCAGAAAAGCTGATGCTTTTCTCAGATGTTTAGGTATAGGTCTACTGTTTGTATGACCTAACTTTTATTTTCAAACTGCTATAATCTAAGCTTTTCGTTGATGTAAAGTTAAATTAATACATGTCTAGATAAGTAATCAGGTTTTTTTTTTTTGGGGGGGGTTTCTCTCCTTTTTTTTTTATTGATGTACGCAGTATAATGCAAAATATTATATTATTTGACTTGTAATGATTACCCTGCGTGGTGAAATGAATATGTGATTGTAATATAACTTTTATTATGCCCCAAAAGTTGTCATAACTCTGTTGGTGTATAAATAAATAATTTAAAAAAAAAGTTGACCAGTTTTCCAAGACACCATTAAAAGGGACATGAAACCCATATGTTTTCTTTCATGATTTAGAAAGAGCATGCAATTTTTAATAACTTACCAATTTACATCTAATATCTAATTGTCTTCATTCTTTTGATATCCTTTGTTGACAATCATATCTAAATATGCTCAGTAACTGCTGATTGGTGGCTGCATATAGATACCTCATGCGATTGGCTCACCCATGTGCATTGCTATTTCTTCAACAAAGAATGAAGGCATATCCTAGCCACTGCCTCACCAGCCTCTGACGTCATCGCACGTCACTGGTCAGCTGTGTCAGCAGATAATATCAAAGTCTCCACATTAGTCCAGTAATTAACACTGGCAAAGTAAGAGTGCTCTGGTGCTCCAACTGCTATTGATAAATGTCAAAAGGCAAAAGAGAAAAACAGCTCCATAGGGTAAACTTGCAAAATCTTCAGTAGTTTATTGAGTATAAACCAGCATCAAAATACATGTGGGTCATATGCAGAGAAAGCCTATCATGTTTCACGCATTACATCTGTGCTTCATCAGATGTAATGCGTGAAACATGTTAGGTCTTTATTCTGTTGTTTTATAATTCATAAGCAACATTTGTATGGAGTCTTTTGTTGTCTTACTAATAAAGTATACAGTCAGTATATAGGTATCTGACATATGCATAATGTAATACAATACATTTGCAAAACTGCGCCAAACTTTTTAACCATTCACAATTTTTTTTAACAAAACACACATACACACGTCAACCATAATTCAGTGCAAAGTTTATTTTCACCAAAAATACAATTATCATCTGTATTAACAGCTAATTAGAATTTATAACACATTGTACTAATTGCATGACAAAAATAAATATAAATTGGACCACTTCCACTGTACTTTAGCAATAACGGAGCAAAACTCTATTGCGCTAGAGTGGTGCTCCATTAATGGAAAAGTATCCCAGCTTATTTCTAAATGCATGTCACTCTTTTGCAAAACAAATATGCATGAGGTTATTATTAACCCTTTAAAAGAAAGTCAGAACTGCAATGTATAAGGAGAAAAAATATTAGCAAACATCATAAATTTGTTATTTCAGATAATCCTTCAGATTTCACTTTTTTTTAGAAATTGTACAAATGAATAGACAATGACCAACCTTTTGACAAGGTACAAGTGTCTGATGAGAAAGGTCATTAAAATGAATACATATATGACATTAATCCATTGTTTAAAAAGGATGAGATCCTGGATGTTCAAGCTGAGCTTACAAAATCGGATCTGTGTACAGAAACTGAATCAAGTTTTACAGATATACAAGAAACATTTGTTGAGGACATGTACCACCAGGAAATGTGTGCATAATCATTTCACAATAATCCTGAAAATCCAAAGTAGGCAAATTCAGTTACTTCAGCATGTGTTGGATACTGTGCAATCCCCCAGGGCACTGGTAAAAAAAGGATGTTTATGGTCAACTTGCAGTAGATTTCTCGCTTTTAGAAAATGTAAATAATGACGTGTTTATGCAGAATTATTAAGGGTTTTTTATATAAGAAATATTTTTGTCATCACTTTAGTAAAAAAGATAAATCATGCTTTCTTTGCAGTGACTTCATTTTTTGTTTGGATGAGTCTGGGGAAGAAAAAAAAAAATATGTCAACATGCACCACTGTCATTTGTGTTTTGTCTTGTGCTAGCTGTACATATGTCACAGGGCTGTGCAGGGCTAAAATGACATTCTGTCATTATACTAATTTTACAAAGAACATATACCTTTTAGTTGTTCCAAAATATGTTTTACAAAGTTTATCCACATCTTCTTGATATGTCTTATTCAGTAATAATGCAGATTATCTCAGTGATTATATTTCCACCTAAGGCTGACCTTAATTGAAAAGTAAAACACGTGCATGTAAAAATCAATGTATTACTAAGGGGGATATTTATCAAAGCGTTAATTATGTTGCATTCACGGGCATTAATACGCTCGCAAAACATCACGGCCGCGGATCTGAATACGATCTCCTTATATATCAAAAAAGCCATCAAAAACACGCGCGTCAAGTGTGAAGAGCATCGGACTGGTGTTAACCAACAGTCATCGATGTCGCGTCTATTTGGGCTTTTCCCAACTTTATACCATTTCATTACTGTCCGCGAACAAGCACAGTTCTCTTTAGAACACTATTGTATATAGTGTAAATGTATTCTTTTTCTAAGCAGGAATAATTTTGAATATAGCAAGTAGCGACATATTTGGTGCAAAGTGGAGAGGGAATTATTAGAATTCTTTTTAATATTGGACATACATATTTTAGTATTATTGTGTTATGTAATTATGCAAACATATTTACATGTCCCGAAGTTCCTTTTTTGTGCTAAACAATGTTGTCTGTCATATCTCTGTGTTTATTTATACCACTATATGTATATAGTGTAAATGTATTATTATTCTGAGCAGTAATAATTGTGAATATAACATGTAATCAAAATATCATATGTATTTATTTGCAATCTATGAATATTTTAAAGGGATAGGAAAGTAAACATTTAAGTTGCACTAGTGGGAGCTAGCTGCTAATTGGTGCCTGCACACATTTGTCTCTTGTGATTGGCTAAATAGATGTGTTCAGCTAGCTGCAGTAGTGCAATGCTGTTCCTTCAGCAAAGGATAACAAGAGAATGAAGCAAATTAGATAATAGAAGTAAATTTGAAAGTTCTTTAAAATGGTATGTTCTATCCAAATCATTAAAGAATATTTTGGGGTTTCCTGTCCCTGATTGCAATCTATTTTTAAAAACCACCCCTTTACAGGTGTTATAAAATGGACTGGCATATAAGATGACATTTCTTAATGAAAAAGAAATTCAAGAGAAGGAAGAAATACACTACAAATAGCATGACAGTAAAGAGGTGATTTTTTTTAAAAAAAAATCTTTATTGAGGTTCTATAGAAACAAACAAACAATTATCATCAGCGAGTTATAAAACATATCACAACAGCAATTTGCAGTGTGTATCCAAAATAAAGATACATTTTAACAATCCAATCTAGTGCTGTATACATGCGTCTAAATATTCAAAAGATGAACCCCATGTTTTCTCATTTTTTTTAGAAATATTTCCCTTAAATAACATTTAAGACCTCTTGGGCCTATTATTTGTATAGTAGTTGCATAGGGAAATAGGATAACAAGGTAGACAACAAATATAAACTGAACACAAACAACCTGTTGATTTGGAGATAAAGAAACGTTACAAAGATATCACAGTTCCTCAATAACTTATCAGGTTGTTGACAAAATGAGTATGAGAAGTGGTGTCGTACTGAAACACAATAAACAGGCAGCAATATGTGACTTACAGTTTAGATATTAAAAGAAATATATATTGACCACACATCTAGGCAATATTAATATAAATGAAAACACAAGACAAAACTTTGGGGGAAAAAGGCCGCAGCCCGCGTTTATTATTTTAAATAATAGATAAACTTTATTAAACCACAATAACATTTAAAAGGTGCTTGTCCCATAAAATCACGTGCCTTCCACTGGCGCTCGGCCAGGCACGCCCACATACTTAACCTCTCCCCATACCTGAGGAGGTACCCATAATAATTAAATATAACTTAGCGGCTAGCACCCCGCTTTAGCTGCGACAACCACTTACCAAATCCAGGGAGGGAGGGAGGGGGCTTTTCTTCACAGGTCTTCACTCCTGCTCGGCTACAAAACAAGTGAGCGACGGCTCACGTGACCACGCCCGTAATGCCTAGCGTGAGGTCATTAGCCCCTCCTCACGTAGGCACTGCTCCGGGGCTTTATTGACCACACATCTAGGCAATATTAATATAAATGAAAACACAAGACAAAACTTTGGGGGAAAAAGGCCGCAGCCCGCGTTTATTATTTTAAATAATAGATAAACTTTATTAAACCACAATAACATTTAAAAGGTGCTTGTCCCATAAAATCACGTGCCTTCCACTGGCGCTCGGCCAGGCACGCCCACATACTTAACCTCTCCCCATACCTGAGGAGGTACCCATAATAATTAAATATAACTTAGCGGCTAGCACCCCGCCACTGCTCGAAAAGACCTTCGAGCACCAACCCACAGGGCTAAGGCCTTATTTACCCCTTCGCTCAAGTTAAAATTAAAAAGATGCAGGCCAATTTTGTTAAGGTGAACACCATCTTTTAAGAAGAAGCAGCTTCCAGACTCTCCTTCAAACTCCACATGCCTTAAACCGAAGCCACCCAATTTTGCCACAAAGCTTGTGATAGTTCTATTAATCTTTTTTAGGGATGAGTCCAATCTTTTCACATCCCAAGCAGACCTCCACGCTAATCTGCACTCAATGTCGGACCAAATAATCATTATCTCAGGTAACAATTCTTTTAACCTACAAATATCTCTTTTGATCATATCAATAAAGTCTTTTTGTGCCATAAACCCCAAATCATTACCCCCAACATGAATAATTAAAATCTCAGGTGGGTGAAACAATCTAGCCCAACTAATCACTTTAAATAGTAACTGGTCCCATTTCATACCCCTAATCCCAAACCACTTAATCAATACTTTTTCAGATGAACAGCTAAGCTGCAGCCCTGAATCTCTTAATGCAGCCTCTTTTCTTGCCCAGTATATGTAAGAATGTCCCACGATCCAACAATGAATGGGACCTGCTGGAATAAAAAACTATAGCTATAACTTATTAACAAGCTCCGGTCTCACATATAACCTGAAACATTCAGACTTCCATCTCCCAATCTTTTTAACTGAATTAACATTCAAACCAGAAATACTAGCTTCCGTCGCTGCCCCAATTCTAAATGAATGACAACCAAATTCACTACTGTTCAAACCAATCCTTTCTAACGCTTTTTTCAATACTGATTCGAATTGAAAACGAGATAAAAATGTGCCGTCCTCGTGCACCAATAAAGGAATGCCATCAATAACTTTTCTAACCTTAAAAAATTCCCTAACTGCCGTAACTGGGCAGCACAATCCCCCAATCTCATTCAAACAAACCCAACAACCCTTACCTATTTGATCCGTTTTAGACTTCTTTAGCCAAATTAAAACTTCATGCGGGTTCAAAACTACATCCCTATAGCGCAAGCCCCCGCAGTTCCACCTGTTAGCGGATACCAACTCTGAAATCCTAAAAGCACCAAAGAATGCCAGCAAAAAGGCCACCCTGAATAACAAAACTTCAAATTGGGAAAAACAAACAAAGGGCAACACTTTAACCAATTCGACAACAATAGCGAAGACCAAAGGTCTTCTATTATCCACTGATACTTTACCCCTAATTAAACTCCTAATAGCCATTCTCACAGAAAATTTTTTGGACAGATCGACCCAGCCCAACAGGTTAAACAAAAAAGACAAAGCCGCCATATTCCTTTGCACCACCGATTTAGATGAACCCTTCACTCTCCATTCTTCAATCCAGTCTAATAAAAGGAATTCCTCTTTGTCCCCTTCAAAAACAGATAATTTGTTCAACCACTGAACCCAGACAGGAAGGTAGGCTTTCCAGGTACTAGGAGCTAAGGCTCCCCTCACCGATTTTAACAATCTAGGAAGTTCAGACGCCACATCTCTTCCGGGCAAGGAAAACCGATTTCTTCCGCCTCTGGCACAGCCTCCCGGAATCTCCGCCACTGAAAACGAGAAAGAGCGTCAGCCCCAACATTCTCCTTTCCAGGAACATGAATAGCTCTAAAAAAGACATTATGCTTCATACATTCAAAAACGAACATCCTCAGCAATCCAATCACTGGTTTTGAACTAGATGACAGGCGATTGATTGCAAAAACAACCCCCATATTATCAGAATGAAATACCACCTTTCTATTCTCGAATTCGACACCCCAAATTTTTAAGGCTACCACTAACGGAAATAATTCCAGAAAAACCAGATTTTTTGTTAGACCTACCTCAGCCCAATATTCAGGCCACACGCCAGCACACCATTTGTTTCCAAATATGGCTCCAAAACCAAGAGCCCCTGAAGCGTCAGTGAATAAATGAAGTTCACTATCTAAAATTTCCATAGTCTGAATTAAAGATTTGCCATTAAATTCCTTTAAAAAGGCTTTCCAAACTCTCAAATCTTCTTTTACCTGATAAGATAATCAAATTCGGAAATGGGGAATTTTAACTCCCACAGTGGCTAAAGATAACCTTCTGCAAAAAATCCTACCAACGGGAATGATCTTACATGCAAAATTCAGTTTACCCACTAGGGACTGAATCTCTCTCAACGAAAGCTTCTTTCTCGCAAGAGCTAGGTTAATGGAGGACACAAGATCACTAATCTTGTCCTTAGGAAGTCTGCATTCCATAGAAACAGTGTCAATACCAATTCCGAGGAAATTAATCACATGTGAAGGACCCTCAGTTTTTTCATCAGCAACCGGGATCCCAAAATCCCTAGCTATCAGCATAAAAGAATCCATCAGAAATTGACATGATTGGGTACCTTCCGGACCCACAAACAAAAAATCATCCAGATAATGAGAAACGGATGACAAACCAGAAATCTGTTTTACAACCCATTCTAGAAAACAACTAAACTTCTCAAAATAAGAACAGGAAATAGAACAGCCCATTGGTAAGCATAGATCCACAAAATAGGAACCACCCACAAAGCAGCCTAACAGATGATGACAAGATGGGTGGACTGGTAACAGCCTAAATGCTGATTCAATGTCCACTTTCGCCAACAAGGCATTTGGACCCGCCTCCCGAATCAAATCTAAAGCCTTATCAAAGGATGCATATCTGACTGCAGATAATTCTGGATCAATCCCATCATTCACTGAAAAACCTTTCGGGAAAGACAAATGATGAATCAATCTGAATTGATTCGGCATTTTTTTGGGAACCACTCCTAAGGGAGAGACACGCAAATTCTTAAAAGGAGGGGCCCTAAAGGGACCCGCCATCCTACCCAGCGAAATTTCTTTCTGAATCTTAGTCATCACTACTTCCGGAAAATCCGATGCTGATTTTAAGTTACCTGCAAAAACTGATTCAATCCCCTCAAAAAAGGGGATATAAAACCCAACTGAAAACCCCCTCAATAGAGTGTCCGCATCTGATCTTTTAGCTTTCTTCTTACCGTACAATTCTAACCACGGCGCCATCCTTTCGACTTTCACTGGCGTCTTGGCTTTGAATAGTACTTTCTCCTTTTGAGAGGGATTTACCTTTCTTAAAGCATTTTGCGCTAGAGTGGACTCTTCCACAAAAGGAGCACTCGTGCTTGTATTTACAAGCTGTTCCAAATTTACATGTTCCTTCATTGAATTGGAAGCAAAGCCCTTTTCTGAGGGCCACTGCTGATGATGATGCTGAGGAAGCATTACTTCCTCCTCCCGTAACACGAAAGGACTGAGACCTTAAAGGAGTCATAAGCTCCAACCATATCCCCATATCCCTATCGTCCCATCTCATTTCAGGACGAACTGCAAGACGTTGACGAAACTGTTCGTCGTATTTCCACCACGCAAGACCGCCATACGTGCGACAAGCACTGGCTATTTCATTAAGATAACAAAAGAGGGAAGAGCAAAGCTCGGGGTTCTTTTCACCAGCTACGCTTGCCAAAATACAAAAGGCAGTCGACCAATTAGATAAAGTTTTAGGCAACTTCCTAAATTTCTTTTTACGCTCGTCTTCTTCTTTTTTTGAAGACTCACTCCTTACATCATCTTTGATGTCAAAAACTTGATCCACCGGAAGCAATGAGAAAATTTCAATAAACTCTCTCCGCCAAATCTTTTCTTTTATCTCTAAAGATAAATGAATGCCCAAAGGCCCAACCGAACATAAGCAAGGTCGTCTCAAAGCCTGATCAGATACCTTAGGGAGCCCTACCATACTTGCACTACTTAAAATTACCGAAGGTGCCTGCTCAGGAGGACCACCTCCTGAGGGCGCAATTTGCTGAACCCAAACACTGACCGGACCTGAAGTGCCCTCGGCACTCACCGGACCACTACTTTCCATCCTAGCAATTAAATCTTTCAAACCTTTTAACATCAGATCGCACCTTACATCAGACGCACTCGAATCATTCACATTAACACTTGAACTCTCACCTGCAGCATTGGACATTACAGGATTCTCCCTTGTAATGACCGTCTCCCTCCTTGCTTCCTGACGTGTTGATTCACTACCTTTTCTCTGTTTATCTCTTTCATTTTCTCTCCTTCTAACCGGAGTCCTAGACCTTCTGGGTCTCCCTCTTTCCCTTGACTGTTTATCCAATGAACCCCAAAGAGACGAATCGCCTAATTCTTTGTTTTGTCTGAACGTAATAGGCGAACGGGATCTCTCCCGCCGCCGTGAAACTGAACTCCTGGAACTTTTCTCCTGTCTCTTTCTTTCACTGTGGACTACCTGAGGCTGAGAGGATGCGTATTCCCTGTTAGCTAACCTTCTATCAAAAACACTAACACCCCTATCAACAGAGCCCCCACTAAGGAAATCCCTATCACTATCATTACAAACCATAGTGTTAACCTTCGCTAAATTACTCGCCCTATTACCCTCAGAATTAACATTACCTGGAACTAACGCTCTAATTAACTGAGATACAATATCTAAACTGTTTACCTGCTCAGACGCTGCTGGTCCTGGTAAAGCTGATTGCTCTTCCTCCTCTCCGAAATCACTGTACTGTTCGTCAATCCATAAAGAGTCTGCTTCCTCCTGTATCTTAGAAGGAAACGTATCACTGCTCCGGCCAGGTGTTATAAACTCAGGATGAATAGAATCTGAAGAAAAAGAAACGTTACCCTGCCTAGAATTAGCCTCTCTATTTACGGTCCTACTAGTTCTATCGCTAACATTATGCTCCTTAAGAAACATCTCTCTAGCATTATAATCTAAACTGGCACATTCCCAATTTCTAAAACTCTCAGGCCTAACATCCCTCTCAGCGTTTTTTCCTCCTGGACCTGTAAAACAATGCTTTCTTTTTTCTAAAGCCTTTCTACCTGTTGGAGCGGAAGCTCCGACAGTAACTGGCTTATTCAATGTAGTATTCCTTGAGCTAATCTTGTTTGAAGAGTCTGTATTCGCTGTTCTAGACTCACTAGCCGTTTTACAATGCCTGCCTACCTGACTAAAATGTTCTTCACCAAATTGCTGCTGCATTAAAAAAGGCTCATTAGCCGTAAACGAATCCTGGCCCCTGACGCTTAAAGCTTCCTCATAACCCAACTGTGATGTGTTATCCCTTACACCTTGACTAACTTCTTTATCCCGGCCTGTAATTACCTCAGGCCTAACTGCTGCACATGTTTCAAAATGCCCAACGTTACCTGGGCCTCCTCTGCCTAAAGGCCTAAGTGCTGTACTAATGTCCTGATGCGGTATTACAAAAGAGACCCCATGTTGACCAGCATTATTATCATTAATAATACCCCCAGGCCTAAAGGCCGTACACTTGTCCTGGTATGCCGCGCACCTTGGGCCTGGAGCCGTTATCCCCTGTTTTGGCGCCAAAATACTTACGTCCTCCGCCTCGCAAGGTTCCTCCTCACCTGCCGCCATCTCCGCTTCTTCCGACACCTCTTCATCCCATCGGACGAAAACAGCTCCTGAAAAAGAAGAAGAATTACCTGGTGCAGCTTCTCCCTGGAGAAACCGTGTTGCGTCCGTTCTGCTGATGTCTCCCGGTCCTGACCGATTTCCTGCGGCTCCTCTCCTTCTCACCGATGACGACCGCTGACCCGCTGAAGCTCTCGCCGCTTTTCCTCTACGACTCCCGGACTCCTGACGTCTTCCGGATGATGGACTTAGCCTTTCTGGCGGACGGGATCTCCTTGTCGGCCTGGATGGTTCACCGACCGCCGTGACGACTCCTCCGGTTCCTGCTTCCTCTTCAATCGCCAACCGCTTCCGGACCCAGTCTTCACCCTTCGACGACAACAGCTCCTGGACCGTCGACAGGATCTTCTGCAACTCCGACATGGTAAGTAGAAATTCACCGGCTTTTCTTCACAGGTCTTCACTCCTGCTCGGCTACAAAACAAGTGAGCGACGGCTCACGTGACCACGCCCGTAATGCCTAGCGTGAGGTCATTAGCCCCTCCTCACGTAGGCACTGCTCCGGGGCTTTATATATATTAGATTAGAGGAAGCCTAAGCCACCTGGTTCTGGGCATTAGAAATGGAAATGCTATTGTTAAGGTTGCGGTATAGGAGAGATAAACCGCTTAGTTAGTCCTCCACAACTGGGAGGCACATTATATGGGGGGGGGGGTAGGTGATTATTCAAATATGGTAGGTAGGCAGGATGGTTTATTATGTCATGGCTCAAAAGTAAAGTAAGCTACAGCACTGCACTCATACACATATGGGTTACTAGAGGGAAATATAAGAGGGTTGGTTAGATACTAGACTATTGTCCTATCTGGCATGGTGGAACCTTAAATTCTAAACCATTTGCTGAAACATGGCTTATGTAGCTCAGTTGTAATATTATATGTAGGGAAACCATAAATGAGAATAGGAGAGTGGGTCCAGCCCACTCAGGTGAGATGACAAATTCTTCACTTCAAAACTAATAGAATAGGGGAGACTACTTATAGTGGAGGGTTGCAGTTAGAACTTGATGGGACAAACCAGGGTTAACTTTATAAGAATACATAAACACGGAAACTCAGTAGTTGCCCACTTATCAGACATTAATAGGGTTAATACGGAAATCAGATGTATTTGCCGTGGCTGCATACCAATTGTAAATATAGTATTGGAAACATGCCTAGAGCTTTAACATAAAGTACAAAATAAAAACATTGCTTATACAGGCTGATTTGCATTGCAGTGTAAAACTATGTCTGAAACTCTTCCATGGAGCTGAATATTTGTAAAATATAGGCATCACGCTGCCCCGGCCGCTGGCAGTAGTGTGTCAGGACTAGAAGCTACACCTAAACTCCAGACATATACATAAGGTAGAAAAATCATCTTCTAAACTAATAGATAAGTAAGGAGGTGGTAGTCTAGCTTTACTTTTTAGACATGGAAGTGTTATATAGTATAATGTTTAAATTCTATTTATATCGCGGTGGGTGCAAATAAATAGTGAGGGACCTGTAAATATAAAGCAGTAAACATATGTGAGCAGGAATTTGTGTGGAGCTCAGATCTTAAGTTTGTCAGTATCGCACCCTAATATAGTAGCAGCTGGCTGCAAGCAACAACTCTAAAAAGGCGGTACCAACAAATGTAACTTGCAGTGATAGATCAGAAGCTAACAATGATTTAGGAGATCCTGCAAACTTTCACTACCCATTATGAAAAACATAGTAAGTCTCGCAAACTACTTAAGATGGGTAAGTCCCATGAAAATAACAACTAATCCGTTTCTGCATATATCATAGCATCAGTCTTGTAAGACTGACAGCAACACTTAAGCAGGAAAGAGTTTAGATATACAAACCAAAAATAGTAGACATAGGATTAAATCCATTAACATTCTAACAGCAGAACTTTCTAACAGCCGTACAATATTTTTAGTGAAAGAGAATTCTAATATAGTTACTCAGACATGTATAGTTCTAGCCTGCTTCAGAGTGAGACAAGAGCAGTCAACAGCAAGCGGCTCATAAAGTTCAGGGAGCGCGTTGAAGGCACCAAAAAGATATAGATAGTAAGTGAGTAAACCATGAGTCAATCTGACAGCCGTGTTATTATGTGCTAAAAGAAATATAATGGTATCAGCAAGTGTCTTATGAGTTAGAATTCGGTAGGAGAGAGCTTGAGGAAAGTTATTCAGTTCTCTTTAGACATATCCCATTGCAACCAAACAAGGCATCGTGGAATAGCATATCTATTCCTAGCCTATACCTCTCTTCTGTGTTACCACCACAGTCCTAGGACACAGTTCCAGCAACATGAGTGATAAAGAGCACATGTGGTGAAAGATGTACATACGAAGCATCATACCAATCTTCAACATGAACCTATAATCTTCAGATGAATCCAATCTGTATGTGACTTGAGGCCCACAATTGACTGCCCATATGTCTGTGCAGGGAAGAACATTTGTGAACCATATGGACGTCTGCGGTTACAGCCATGTTCCTCTCTGGCCTCTAGGTTCCTGTGTTGAATCTACTGGGCTTAATGTGAGGACTGGCTGAGTCACAGCAATGACAATTTTCATGCTTTACAATGGGTTTGTACCATGCAGGGCTGGGCTTTCAGTGGCGATTTCCTCATCCGCCACAACAGGCTCCCATATAACAAAAACTGGGTCCATCCCCCTTCCGACCACACTAGTGCTTTAAAGCTGGGGCCCCAGAGGGTAACCATCCACATCCTCCACCAAAGTAGGTTCAGGTTGCGTATCTGGTTTTGAGGTGTAGGTGTCCTCCGGTTTAGACTCCTTATACAGCAAGTCTTCAAAGGCGGTATGGTGTTCCATCAGTATACAGCGCAGTGTCTCCAAAAAATTATTAACACCTGTCATATTGGTCTTAGGTATCAAGCTGCTAGGCAGATATAAAAGAAGCGTTGTAGGCAATAGGTTTCAGTATAAGCTCAGAGGGGTTTGTATAGCTCCTCAGCCATGAAAGTGTAAAGATGGCCGCCTGTTATGTGTTGTCAAAGCGGGCCTTCAGTCTCTACTTGACAATGCCTTACCGGTAACCAGAGTTAGCTTGCCCCAAATGCATGATATGAGTCATAGAAGTCATTAAAGAGCTCCATAAAATATAATTAAGTTAGAAATATTGTCCAGAGCCCGTTATAGAATCATTAGAACAGGAGCAGTGTGAAAGTGCGTCCATGCTTGTGTGCTGCTGGCTCCGCCCCCGTAAAGAGGTGATTTTAATTTCAGCTGTATCTGAATCATGACAGTTTAAAGTTAGGTGGGCTATCCCTTTGAGCTATCAGCTTAAGATTTTATTGAATCAAATATCAATTCGAATTTTAAAATCCTTGTCTAAAATATTACACTGGGTGTCCTAATGTCAGCATCAGTGTTTATCTTTAATACTAATTTCCCATATACATACTTTCAAAGTATAATACACAATGCAACAAATGGCACTTACAAGTTCTGATAAGTGATCAGTGACACAAATATTGAGCAGTTTGATTCGTTAGTGATAGTTTATAATGTATATTTGAATCAGATTGACTGATGTCATAAATCATGTGATTATGCATATTCCAATCAAAAGTGGTGGAAAAATTCACTAGTGTGTGGGTTATTTAGGTGTTTGCGTCATAATTGATGCGAAAAGTGTTGCATCAAATATGGAGAGTGTGACTTGTATTACATGGCTTAAATATGTTTTCAGATTCCCATTGAGTTCTATGGCATCCACGACCTGAAGGGTGGCGGATTAAAAACCAGGTATGCTGAGTCGGAAAAAACGCAAGCATAAGTGTAGAAATTTTGATAACTTTGTGAGAGCTTCAAATAGTGTCGAATAGGAGGGCGAATGAACATGAATCTGCTCAAATTCCATGGGTTTTCAACTCGCATCAATGTGCATCAGATTGAGATCGCGGGATGTCACAAATTTCAACATTTGCTGATCTTGACGCTTTGATAACTTTGGCGGATCGATCTCGCGACAATTACGAGGTGGAATTCCAGCATATTTTCAGTTGATGCTTTGATAAATATCCCCCTAAATCTTCTAAAACAAAGCACTAAGTTCTTAAAATACTGTGTTCAATTCCTCTGTCCAAATTACTGCCTCTGTCCTGTCACTAACACAGTAGCATGCATGTGAAATACATAAATAGAGTATGCTTACCCTATGAATGTCTTTGGTTCCATAAAGATATAATCAACACCCTTCAGGTTTGCCAATGTCAGTGTCCTATGTTTGGAGTTTCCCTGTGAAGATCCCTCCACTGTTGCTGCTTACCCTGCCACCGGCCTTCTGTGCTGTCAGTGATTGAGTGCACTTTTGGCACACATGGGGGCCGATTTATCAAGCCCTGTATGGCCCCTAATGCATCTGTTTCCGTGTGAGCCTTAAGGCTCGCCGGAAACAAGAGTTAAAAAGCATCAGTCTTAAGACTACTGCTCCTTAACTCGTCTGTCACCTCTGAGGTGGCGGACAGCAATCAGCCCGATCTGATACGATCGGGTTGATTGACACCCCCTGCTAATGTGGCCGCTAATGTGCAGGTGCGGTATTGCACAAGCATTTCACGAGAAATGCTTGTGCAATGATAAATGGCGACAGTGTATGCTGTCAGCATTTATCAATGTGCAGTGGACATGATCTGCTACAGCGGATCATGTCCGTCCGGACAATAATAAATTGCACCCCAGTTGTTGAAATATCTTGACATGTTATATGTGGACTTCTTTTGTCAGTTCGCAGAGGCTACAGAATCTCTGCGCAGTTGTGCTGCCCGGACTTGGTAAAGAGCGTTGTATGGCCGTGTGCTTATTGATGTAGAGACCTTCAATCTGGCACTTTCTATTGTAAATGTATGTATGCGTGCTGTGCATTAGTACTGAACACTGATCCATCTGTGATGCCACTTTGTGGCCTCCAACTGTGGTCACACAGATGAGTGCCTGAGGATATTGTAGTTGTGAGTGGATCCAGGATACTTTGCAAACACATTCATAATATGCTTGTTGCCATTGCACACAAAGTGGACATTGATAGAATGAAAGTGTTGGCGGATGTGATATGCCATCTGTTGGTTCCACGGTCGCCACAGAGCAATATGGGTGTAGTGTATTGTCCCCCAAATGTAAGTATACCCCCATTTTCTATTAGTCCCTCCTGAGCTCATGTCAAGCCTCCTCTGTGTAAGGAAATCCTATTGAGGTTGGCATTCCTAAACTTCCCGATTACAACAGTGAAAGTGCCTTGAGTCTTCCTTTATGACATGGTGCACGTGTGGGCAATTTGACTGGCACGTATGATTGTGTTGAGACAGAGTTGTCATGAGCAAGTGAACAAGAAAACTCGGGATACATATTACATAGCCAATTAGAGAAGCCAATTAGTCATTTAAAAGAGCACTGCTACACAATGGTGATCAAAAAGGCAAGTTGTTCATCTGGGACATATTGGCTATGATTTTTGTTAATTGTCTAGTACACTAGACCTATGAGAGCACCGTAATAATGATTCTTGATCATATGCAGTTGAAACGTATTGAAAATATAGAAGCCCAATTATTTAACCAGAGGTGGGAGCCGTGGTAAAAAATCTTGACATTTTCTCAATAGCGTGGCTGCGTGCATATTACCCAGCAACTTGTACTACCAGTGCAGAATAACATTTTTTGTGACCCATTGAAAAGATAGGATGCATCATTTTGTCAAAAGCTTGCAAAGCTTAGTTCGAGATATTATAACTGCTGGTGAACTCATAATGCGGGTGGGGGCTAAAACCATGGGCATGCGTTTGCGAACACGTGTGTAAATCTCACGCAGTCACTAGCGCGCCACTTGTAATCTAGCCCAAAATGTTAAAAAAAATATTAGTTTTGTTAGCCAAATTTCAAGGTTTCGCTATTACATAGCATCCCAGTTACAGAGCCCTTTAAAGCTTCTCGAGTAGGTTTATCTAGTCTCCTTTGTTCTAGCCAATTAGGACTAGATGTATATGATCTCTTGCCCTTCAAATTCAACATGTAAGGTACAATGTAATTTAAAGTAACAAGGAACATGTAATGTGTACATGTATGTAATATACTGTGAAACATGTAGCAGGTTTAAGTAAACTGTATTGTTCTTAAGCTTTCATTATATACTTCAAAATATCCTGTACTTCAAAATATCCTTTTTTATTGTAGTTAATGAAGTCACTGATAGAGTGTAAAAATAAAAAATAAATTTTCTATTTGAGAGCACACTGGGGAAACCTCAGGGTTGTGCATGTGTCTTGAGCACTATATGGCTGTCAGGGTGCCAGGAATCAGACTGAGATGAGAAGTGCAAAAATAATCACACCTTTATTAATAAAAAATAATAAAAAGTTCACAAGCCAAATGACAAGCCAGGAGTCAAAACCAGAGCTGGTATTCAGAAGAGCCGAGTCAGAAGCCAAAACGAATAGTCAGACGAGCCGAGACAGGAGCCAATGTGAATAGTCAGATGAGCCGGAATCAGGAACAAGGAGAACAGCAGAGTCAGGAACAAGCCAGAGATCAGGAACCAGGAGGGGCGTCAGGCAGCCAGGTAATACACAGGAACTGGAACTCACAAACAGGTCTGAGACAACGCAAGGGCAAAGCATACTGAACAGAGTCCCTTTAAATAATAAGTGATGACATCACAATCCTGAGATTGCAACCTGTCTCAAATGGATGATGTACTCCAGACTGGCCATAAAAGAGCATGCAGGAAATGAGCAGCATCACACACTATGCACCAGTCAGCAAGAGAGGTGAGTAAAATGGCTGCCAGCAGCACTTGGCAAGCAAAGCAGGGAAAAACCCTGACAATGGCAAACATGTTTGCAATCATTTTTATAAGTTTCAACAAAAGATATCAAGCGGAAGAGAAAAGTTTGATAATAGAATAAGTTGGAAGTTTTTATTTTTTTAAATTGTACTTTCTATCTGAATCATAAAGGTTAAATTTGGATTTCTTTTTTTTTTTTTTTTCTTCTTTATTGCATTTTTAAGAAGTACATACAACTGAGTCCAACTGATTGCACAGAAATTAACGTATTATTCTCGGACCTTTAACATTAGCTAATTTACATTCACATTCATCTTGAAAGTTCGTTACTCAAAATCCAGTCCATCTCATTTAGACTCCATTTTGTAGTGGTTTGTAGCATTGTTCCAACTAATACTTCATGTGATACAAATTTTTGTTATAACATTAGCATCTTGCCGTCAAATACACATAACAAATATAACTAATTAAACATTAACAATAACTACTTTTTGCAGGGTTTAATTTCCCAAGCATTTTATAGGTTATAATATGATAACACGTCTGTAGTTTCAGACCGAATAGTCAGCTGTAACTTTAGATACCTTTATGACTTTCCAACCAAGTTTCTAATTAGACTCCCGCATATGATTCCCAGTAAAATAGCAAATCATAATACATTGTCAACCTATTTGTTTTAAAATAAAAATATCTCTCTAACATCAAAGCTTCCCTTATTTTCTCCTTCCATTTCCCTATTGTAGGGATTCTATCAGATTTCCATGCGGATGCTAAGAGTTATTTGGCTGCGTTTAACATGATATGGCCCATGTTTCTCTTAATGATACATTTGACATCTTTTAACATATTAAAGGGCCACTGTAAGTAAATATTTTCTATGCCTGTTACTAACTAACTACCCCAAATACGCTTTTTATCAATAGCATTTCATTAACATATCTCTACCATATATCAGAAATCTTGTCTGCAAATGTAATTGTTTTCCAAACCCACTCCGTGGGTATTCTTTGCTCTGTACCAATCCGTTTACAATACCTAGGTTTCAAAATGGTGCTTTAAACACAAAGTTATTGGTTTAAGTATTTTGAACATGCAGTGCTGAAAATAGTGGGCAGGATAACGTGACATCATCGGCGAATAAAAGATATAACTTTTAGAACGTTATGAAACTTTGTTTTGGAGAAAATATAGGTCAGTAGGTTTTAATTAATGTTTATTAACTTTAATATGTTAGTTGTTTAGCTTAAAAATTATAACAGAAAGTAATCCTTTAAATAAACATACTAGTGGACATTGCGGAATATTGCATGGCAAGGCTATATTTATTTCCTCTATTATTTTCCTCCAGTAGGATTTAATTATCTCACAGGACCACCAAATGTGCCCCATAGTGCCTACTGCCTGTCTACATCGCCAACATTTCTCATTAGCCGAGGGAAATAGATATTTCATTCTATTTGGTGTGAGGTACCAACGAAACAATATTTTGTAGTTGGTTTCTAATGTATATGTTGTGTGGGCCGAGTGTGCTATATTACGAAAGATCTCATTCCAAATCTTTGTGGCCCCAAAGTTTCTCTCTCCCATCCTTTTACATATTTATGGGGTTTAGGCGCTGTGGCATCCAGTAATAATTTGTATATAGTGGAGATGGTCTTTTTTTGTGAGATATTGGAAATACACATCTGTTCAAAAGGTGTCATTTTCCTCAACAGACTGGCCCTTTTTCTGTGTCTCGATATGTAATGGTTCGCCTGATGGATCCGTATCCATTGAGTAAAGTACCCATTTCCTATCTCCATTAATTCATTTCTCGGGATAATTTTCCCCAATTTGGTCATTAATGTGACAGGAACATAACCTTTTAAGCTAAGATCACGACCTGGGTTGTGACCTTGTCCTTCCATAAATTCAGAGTTTGCCAATATTGGTGTCAAAGGGGAATAAATACTGGAAATATCTCTATATCTATCACGAATGAACTTCCAGTCCGAGATGGTGTTTAGTATTGTAGAAGTAAAGCTAGTTTGTGATTTAATTAATAAGTTAGGTAACCAACATAATCTCCCTAACTGCGGAATACCTGAGATATCATGTTCTAAATGAATCCAGTGCTTTGGTTCTTCCATGTTATGTCTACTCCAATCCATAATTCTTTGCAATGATATATCCTGTTTATATAATGTTATATTGGGTACTCCTAAACCCCCCTTATCTTTGCTAGTATACATGGATAACTTATTTACCCGAGAGGGCCTTCTTTTCCAGATAAAATAGTGTATTACCTTTTGCAGCTTCTGTATATATATTTGAGTGTTCGGGAGTGGTAATGTCTGTAAAATGTATAAGATCTTTGGCAACAATATCATCTTGACTGTGTTTATTCTCCCTATCCAGGATATATTCTTAGCCAGCCATGATGAAGCCTGATTAGTTATTGCGCTCAATAACTTAGAGTAGTTAAATGTTCGGATTGAGTCTATATTATTCAGCAAATTTATTCCTAGGTATTTTACAGATTTCTGTTGTATTGCAAAGGGGCAGTGAGTTTGAATTTAAGTCATATCGTTAGTAGATATATGTATAGGCAATAGTTCTGATTTATTGGTGTTTACTAAAAAACTTGATACCCCTCCATATTCTAATAATTCTAGTTGTACCGTGGAGAGAGACTCTAAGGGACTTGATAGAGACAGCAAGACATCATCCGCAAACATGGATAATTTGTATTCTCTGTGTTTGATAGTTATACCCTTTATGTTATTATTTGACCGAATTTTACACGCCAACACTTCTAGTGATAAAATAAACAATAGTGGGGAGAGCGGGCAACCTTGGCGTGTACCATTACGTATTTCGAATTGTTCTGAAAGTGTGCCATTTATTCTAATTTGAGCAGTGGGAAAAGAATATAGGGCCATAATTCTGTTTATAAATGGAAGTGGGAAATTAAATTTATGGAGTGTGGTCTCGAGAAAGGTCCAATCTAGCCTATCGAACGCTTTCTCAGCATCTGTCGAAAGCATTATTGAGGGAATCTTGTTGTTATTTATATACTCTAATATATTTAATAGTTTGACCGTATTGTCCTTTGCTTCTCTCCGCGGCACAAAACCTACTTGGTCTGGGGAAATCAAGTTCGGTAGCAATCTGTTAAGTCTGGACGCTAGTATCTTGGCGAATACTTTCAAATCTATATTTAGTAACGATATTGGGTGGAAATTCGCTGGTGTATCAGGTTTCTTGCCCGGTTTGGGAAGGACTGTGATTAATACTTGCAACATGGTGTCTGGCAGTGAACCTCCACTATCTATCTGACTAAAAGTTTCTAGCATATGGGGTGTCAATAATTGCGAGAATAATTTGTAGTATGAGCCAGTGAATCCGTCCGGTCCCGGTGCCTTTTCAGGCTTTAATGACTTAATAGCATCTATGATCTCTTTGTGAGTTATCTGGGCTTGTAACATTTCACTATCTTTCTCCGATATTTCTGGGACCCAGACTTTATCTAAGTAGTTCATACATTTAACTTTATGGTCCAAGACAGATCTGTTAGGGAAAAGATTGTATAATGCATGATAATAATTCTTAAAGGTCTCTGCTATGCGTTTGGTGTCTTCCACTTTCTCCCCTTTGTGTGTATTTATTGAGTGAATGTATGTTTTTGCCTGTCTGGATTTAAGCAATCTAGCTAATTGGCGCCCCGGTTTGTTGGCTTCATAATAAAATCTCTGCTTAAGTTTATATGCTGTCGACTGTGCTTTTATATGTAAGTGTAACATCATTTTGGATCTATAGAATTTTAATTGGTGAAAAACTTTTTCATCTTGTGGGTGTAGCTTGTGTAAATAGTCCAGATGTTCTATCTCCTTAGTTATGTGTTTGTATTCTTCTCTCTGTTGTTTACTCTTATTAGCCCGAAGTTTGATCAATGTGCCCCTTATGTAACTCTTGTGTGCCTCCCAAACCATGGCTGGTGTAACATCCCCCCTTGCATTTTGAATAAAAAAATCATGTATTTCCCTCTCTATAGTTTTACTCAACATTGGGTCCAATAATAACGTTTCGTCAAGTCTCCAGGTAAACTCCCGTATTGGGGCTGAGGGCCAATCTATGGAGCACCTAACCATGGAATGATCCGACCATGCCGTGTGTGTGATGTTTGACGATGTTGCATTCGCTAAAGTTAAGTGGTCTAACAAAATAAAGTCTATCTTGAATATGATTTATTTGGATTAGAAAAGAATGTATAATCTCTCCGTTCTGGATTTGAAATTCTCCATGGGTCGTGGAGGCCAAAAACTCTTAAAAAATTCCATACAGATTTAAGTGTAAGCTTTGCGATTTGTATGTTTGGGTTTGAGCTATCTAACTTGGGGTCTAGTGGTAAATTGAAATCTCCCAGAACTATCAATTGACCTTTTTGTATATCCTGAAGAAGAGGTATGATAGACTTGAAAAACATTGCCTGTGTGTGGTTCGGGGCATATATATTATATCGTTACCAATATATATCATTACCAATATATCGTTACCAATTTGTTGTATAATATGCCACTAATAGCTAAAAATCTGCCTTCTGCGTCTTTTTTCTGAGCTATTAATTTAAATGGGGTTGAGTTATGTATAAGGATGCTTACACTATTAATCTTTTTTTTGCTATGTGCACTATGAAAATGTTGAGAGAAACAGCTGTGGATATATTTGGCAATGGACCCTCTTTTGAAGTGGGTCTCTTGCAGACCAACTATCTTCCCCCCCTTTCTGCACTATGTCTCTTAGAGCCAATGATCTTTTGGTTGGAACATTAAAACCTTTCACATTTTGTGTTACAAATTGAATATATCTGTCATTTTATTACCTTTATCGCTCATACTCCGTGTCAGCGGACTACATTACCCGGTTGCTTGATGAAATGTCTCTGCAAGACAACTCCTAAATAAAATCTAGTAACATAATCAACAAAAACATAAAAAACTTTTTCCTTATACCTACAGAGGGAAATGACTAAAAGATCCCTACTTGGAATCATTCAGCCCACAAAGTACAAAACATTTCTATACCTTCCTTTTGACCTGCAATCATATTAACAATGTCTTTGCCACTATTTGGTTTATATTTATTCATTTCTGGTGACCTAAAACATGTAAAGGATACCATGTAATGTTCACTTTCAGCCCACTTGGGCCCTGGCGTCTAGTGATGATGAGGGGGTTTTCATTCTTTTATTACGAACCGTTTGCCACTCTTTACGATGTGGTAGAGGAGAAGCTCGAGCATCTCCTACAGAGGCATTATCTTGTCTTGTGTCTGAGTCCATGATCGGCGGGGGGATCTCCAATTTTCTGCAGCAATCTTCAATCTCCTCAATAGAAGAGCAACTCGCCTTTCTGTTCTTCCAGATAATTATCAGCTGGAATGGATTTCCCCATCTGTAATTAATGTTTCTAGCCTGTAGATGTTTTGTCAGTGGAGAGAGTTCTTTTCTTCTGGCTAGAGTTCTGGCCGATAAATCAGCAAAAAACTGAAGAGTAATACCATCCTTTTGAATAGGTCATTTTTCTCTTGCCGCTTTCATAATCTGTTCTTTCAGCTGGTAGTTAGTTATTCTTGTGATCACGTCTCTGGGAGGAGCATTTTCTGGGGGTTTTAGCCTAAGGGCCCGGTGTGCTCTGTCTATATCTATTGTGGTATTATCAGTTGGATCTTTGAGCTGTGAGAATAAGGCTTGTAGGTATTCAATCAGTAGTGAAGCATCAATTTCTTCTGGGATACCGTGTATCCTAATGTTCTGTCTTCTGGACCTGTTCTCTAGGTCTTCAATTTTGTCCTCCAACTGCTTGATAGTTTGGTCCTGATGTTCCATCTGGCTGTGTACTTTTGTTAAGCATGCATCGTGTTCTTGTATGCTATCCTCTATAGTATTAACTCTATTGCCAATCTCCCCAATATCCCTTTTCAAGTCGGTGAGTTCGTCTTTTATGCATTGTTTTACTTGAGAGAAGAGCATATGTTCTTCCTCTTCAGATCCTGAATTTGAGGTGCTAGATGAAAGATGTGGCCTATGTGATGTCGTGATAGTGTCTTTTGGTGTCTGCGGCGTTGTGGCTTTAAAATAGCTATCCATAGAGGGATTCACCTGGCCGCCTCCTTTATTCTGCTTTCCTTTTAGTGTATTTTTCCTAGGAGACATCTTGCCTTTAATTTTTATTTGCAGTACACAGCTCTGAGTTGCGATGATCTGTATGTGCAAACTCTGCTCTCTCCTGACCCCCTTGCTTTAACTTCAAAAAATAGTATTCACAGATTTTATGTGAGGAGCTTTGCCTATAATGTTATCTGGAGATTTATAACCTGCGAGGCCAGGGAATGTTGTTTGCCTAATTAAAACCAGGTCTATATTCCCCTCTCTTTAGGCTTAATACTACGTTGTAGGCCTTAACAATGTGATTTCACAAGGACCGCTCTATATATATAAGTGTGGTACAGTTAGATACACATCAGAGCCTACACCGGCCTTATAAATGTCCCTTTATAGATATGTGATTACCTTCAGTATGTCTACTTTCACATCGTCTTGTTATTTGTGTTCCACCACATACTTATGCTTTATGGCTGTAAAAAAATTGCGCTGACAGAATGACACACCATATTAAAAGAAACCGCTTGTTAAATGAGTATGTTTATAAGCAGCTTTCTTTTACTCAGAAATTGCCCCCTTATGTTGTACAGTGTATTTAGTTTGTACCTTCCATGTTCCAGTCACAATTCTAGTCGTAGCTGTAAGGCTTCTCTTTCATTAAATCCCCTTAATAAAAGTGCGTGTACCTTCCAAAGATGGCGATTGCGCCTATGCAGTGTGTGACTCGGCAAGTATCAGGGACTGCAGTCTCCATTCCGTTTTCTGCCTCACCACAAGGCCACCGTAAGCTCAAGATCCTGACACACACCAGATCACTTGGTCTCTTGTGCTGATCGTCTGTTTGCCCGTATCTGAAATTATCTTTTAACTGCGCTTGTTAGGCCAGCCGGTCTGGTAAGGTGTATAACGGGCAAACGCAGCACGCCACCAGATTTTCCTTGCTCAGCTCCTAAGTTAAAACTGCTAGTCTAAGGTTTCATGGCATGGTGACAGGTCTGTGTTGGCTTTTAAGCACTTTTGTGGGCTAATGCACCGGAGCTCACCTAATGTGCGGCCATTCTCTATCAGTGCCGGCTCCGCCCCTAAATTTGGATTTCTATGTCCCGTTAATGTTCCATTGAGCATCAGCACTCTAAAAGTACTGGTTTCATCATTCTTAGATTTTTCTGGGTCTAAATGGACATAAACTCTAAAAGTTATATAGTAGATCAAGGTACTGGTAATAATCAAACCTTCACACAGATATTGGCTACTACCCTGGGATTTGAAGGTAGTCTTTTGTGTCTTTATACTTCCTCCTTTTTTGTCTTTGAGACAAGAACTACTTTGAATTTTGACTCTGCAGACATTCTTTCTTTTGCAGGGTACTGGATTTTCTGTAACTGTAAGGGACTCACCCTGGAGCTCCTGGTCAAGAACATCCGGTCTCGGCAAATGCAGAGAGTATCTGCTTCCATGGGATGTCGAGACTTGAATACTTCTGCTCCTTCCTGCAGCTCCCCTAGGCACGCTCAGCCACAATCTGCTGGAATTTAAAGGGGTCCTGTCTAATTACAAGAACTCCCACCTGGAGTACTCATGTGTGGGAGTTCCTATAAAAGCTCACTCTGCCCTTCACTCTGGGCTGAGATATTGCCGTTCAACCTTGCTCCTGGTTCCTGTTAAGCTAATGCATACTTATTTGCTACCTATGTATGCTCACCTTGTTCCAGAAACTCATGCATTCTGACCTTATACCTGTGTATTCTCATCTTGTTCCAGAGACTACACATACTTACCTGATACCTGGTTCCTGAAAGTCGAGCAGACTTGCCTGATACCTGTGTATGCTCCCCTTGTTCCTGAAGCTGTATCTATCTTGAATCCCATGACAGTCTCACCAACAGTATCGGCTTGGTATCCTGTGCCTGCTGAGAAACCTGTGTCTACTATATAATACAGAAACAAGAAATATTCCAGCCTCCAAAATTCTTTAAAAGAACCTTTATTTCCACATGGAGTCCTCAGAAACAAACATACAACGTTTCAAGCCTGTTATGGCTCTTAATCATGTATAATAAGAGCCATAACACGGTCTGTGTTATTTCTTCTTCCCTTTCCCACTCATATAATGTACTTCTTGGGTACACGCTTGACTAAAATGCACATTCATATGTAATAGGTAGTGATACTATTATTTTTTAATACAAATTAATCGTTCACCTTAATAATATTATTATAGTGATTGGTACTTTCATTATTTATTGCCTGACTTAAAATAATTAAATAATCTGATTATAATTGTTTAGATTATTTATAGCTGCTTGTATCACTTCTAGAATGATTATTTATAGGTTGCAGATCTTTGAACCATTCAAGCAGTGTATGTTCTCAGCTAACTCTACCTCTGAGCCATCATCTCATTGGTTGGTTCACCTTTATATCCCATCTGGGTTCATTAGGTTCTTTCATATGGTAGCAGCTGAAGTAAGTGCATTTGATGTAATGGAACTGAACTGCTTGTGTGTATATTATACATTGTGTTTATTATTTTAGTCAGGTTCTGTATGTATGTATTCTATTCTTTTACTGCACTTTGCTCTCTGTGCAGTTTTATTTAATCTTTATATGAAATTGATGTAATTTATTTCTTATGTATTTTCATAAGGATCAAGTGTGTGTTGTAAAATTCTTCATGAATTCAGTAAAAGCAGTGAGATGCTTCAAATTCCAATGAGCACACATGCTCAGTAGTAATGATGTGTATGTCATAAGTGACAAATGATAAAATAGAAAATGTCTGAACAGAGATTTTGCCATTTCTTGCTTTTTAAGAATATTAGCGTGAATTATAAATAAAGGTTATGTGCAATGCTAGAAATTACCACTAGTTTCAGATTTAAGTAATTGACTAGTAACTTTTTCCCTTACTGATAAACCACAGTGATTTTTCACACCCTTGATAATGCGCATTTATTAACTTTTTCCATGCTGAGCAACATATTGCAGGAAGAAGACAATATTTTTTTTTCTTTTTGTTGAGTAGATTAGTAGAGCCTGAGTTACTATATAAATACTGCACCATTCTCCAATTAAAAGAAAATGATCGTTTTAATTTACTAATAGTAACATTTTTTATTAAATAAAAAGTCAAATACCCCTTTTGCGAAGGGCTTGTAATATCTTGTTACAATGTTTATATTGAATAATCCCAATTTTATACTAACATATTGAAATGAGAAGACCACCAGCATATAACTCATCAATATTTAAAGAAAAATAATATCATAAGCAAGAGATTGCTACACCAGTGGAACATAGCTAACTATAAATATTATTTTTAAGAATATAAGGGCCAAATTACAAGTGGAGCACTATTATTATTGCAGTGTTCTTTATGCTCAAATCCATATTACAAGTGGCATGCTGTTTAAATTACTGCAATTTTAAATAATTTGAAAAAAGAAATACATTTTCGTTTTCAGTTTTCGGCCAAGTGCATCCTGAATTTTCGGGATCGGTTTTGGTCCAGAATTTCCATTTCATTGCATCACTAGTTTAGTTTATATGTGTATATATGTCTGTAAATACATATATACACGTGTATACATTTATATATATATATATTATATATATATATATATATATATATTCATTGAAATTATGGTGGAGATAAAGAACTGAGATTAAAATCCTCCATGTCTCAAAATTAAATCAATACAATTTTAGGAAATTAGCACATCTAGGCAAGATCCTCCGCTTGCTTTTCCCCAGAAATACTCCATATACAATGTTACCAGTGCACAAGAGAAATCTGGGTAAGATATGCAAATTAAATATGCAAATTCTCAGTTTTTTTGCTTCAAATACTGTTTTAACACAGCAATCCTTTTAACAGGATTATTGCAACAATACAGAAATCACTCACTAGACAGCCTGTTTTGTTCTTTTTTAGAACTCGTCAGTAGGAGATAGATTTCTGGTTGCTGCTTTGGTAAAGCTACTTTCAGGGTTAAATGAAAATTCATTAAAATTATGGTGGAGATAAAGAACTGAGATTAAAATCCTCCATGTCTCAAAATTAAATCAATACAAATATTTGCATAGGAAATTAGCACATCTAGGGAATATTCCCCGCTTGCTTTTCCCCAGAAATACTCCATATACAATGTTACCAGTGCACAAGAGAATTCTGGGTAAGATATGCAAATTAAATATGCAAATTCTCAGTTGTTTTTTTTACCAAAGCAGCAACCAGCAATCTATCTCCTACTGACGAGTTCTAAAAAGAACGAAACAGGCTGTCTAGTGAGTGATTTCAATATTGCAAACGATCGTGAAACACTTGTAATCTAGCCCTTTCTCATTAAATAATCATGGTATGAGATTTTACATTCCTAACATTTTCCATTTGACTAATTGAAGTAAGCAAAGGCAGTTAGTTGGCAACATCTAAACATGAGAGTTTTATGCAAACAACTTTCATGTCTACCTCAATGGAAAATAACAAAAACAATCTATTTCACCTAGGCAATATGTACTGTATTTATTCCTAATACTATGGAATGCATTTACAGTGTAGAAGTAGTACAGTTATAAATCTTCTGAGAACTCTGAATAGTAAATAAATACAGCATGAAAAATGTACATTTAAGAGGTAGGTTACAAACAGTGACTAAAAAGAAAATCTTCTGAAATAAACATTTTTTATTAAATACATCTGGAAAAATAGTGTAAACATTCTAAAATCTCCTTTAAATTACAATAAAAGAAAAAATATGAAAATGTCATATTTTAAAGAAATCTCAACAATACTAAAACAAAACAATCTTTCTAAAGAGATTACAAAAATAATTGTTTAAGTGCATTTTTGTTTGTAAATGTTCGAAATTTGCACATTTAAAATGAATAATTTAATATATTTTAGCTGATTATAACAATAATGATTATTACTTTGGTATTATGCAGAAATATTTAACAATTGTGTATTGTGGGATTTTTTTATTATTAAGTAACAGATAATGGCACACCATTCAAAGTTCTTTAGATTTGGCACCCACATGTTTTACTACTTAGCCATGAAAATATGTTTTTGACAATACTTCATGTTTCATGTACTAAATGACAGTCTTACAGAAAGTCTAATTAAATCTACCATTTATTTTTAAAGTGGATGACTTGAAAGATCAATGCATTTAACAACCACATTGAATTAGTCTTTCAAGGTGATTCTTTATTTATAAAGTGCATTGTCAGTTGGACACGTTCATTGACATTCTTCAATAATATTCTGTTCTTGTCTGAACTTTATTATGTAACAACAACCTGGTCAAACTCTTGGCTGTTTGCAGTAGAGTTATCCAGACTTGCCTGGGGCTGTGCAAAATTGATGAAAACCTATTATGAAATGAAATATGAAAATGAGAATCAAATTGCATTCAAAACTGTACTTGTTAGATGGTCACATTACATACAAACACATCTGAAATATTTACTGTGCTTAAAATATCAGTATCCAGTGGGATAAACATTGAAAATATTATGTACATTAAAAAACTGCATGAAATTTGGCAGCTGGTTTGGGGGTAACGAATCATAAAACAAGGAAATTTGAAGTGAGCCCATTTTGTAGTTTTTGTGATTAATGAAGGTTTGAATTGATATATGTGGAGCTATTTTTATTTTTTAAAGAAACAGTTACCGCCCACATGACTCAACAGTTATGCTTGAAATTAGTCAGGAAGAATCTTTCAAGTGGTTTTCTTTGTTAATGGAATATTTTTAATTTTATTATTCATACATAGTAGATCACGAAAATTCCTTTTTGTACTCACTTCACAGGATTAGATAAATCTGAGGGGCACACTAGAAAATGTATTTATGCATGATCTTGCATTGCATCTTAATTGTAATGAGTAATTATTAAAAACTAACATGCTTATTTATGGCAAAACATTAAAGCACACAAAATTACTTAATTCTTCTGCCACTGAGTGGGAAGTAACAGTGTTTTTTCCATATGAGCAGCATAATCTTAAAATTTTGAGGGTTGATATACAATAATTACTGGAAAACCTCCATTAACCAACAAACACATAAAAAATATATTGTCTTTACCTCATCCAGTGTTGTTTGACTGACTGAAAAGTTAATAATATTAAGGATTGTCTTGTTGGTTTCAAGAAGATCGAATATATTGGCAACTCCTCCTGCAGTCACTGGCACATGATACTCTACCATGGAGAGATGTTGATCCTGTGATAGAATGACATGCGATTATTTTTATACAACAACGCACTCAATAATAAATTAATATCATCATGTGTATCTTTGCTTTTTCAGTTAAATGTTAACAAAAACAAGTTCTTCTTCTTAAAAATTCTAGGTTTTGTTAGTTGTGTTTGCAAACTTGGTAAATAGTAGGTTAATACAGAAAAGTTCTTCCAACAGGATAGCTGAAGCGGGATATTGCAGAGCAATGCACCACATCTGGGAGGCTCTGTAATATGCTTTAATTAAAGCAAGTAAAGCAAATATGTCACAGTGTACCCATGCTTGATTCTGTGGCTTGGTAACAGGCATATTTCACCCACCCTGCTCTATGGTTTGTATCACTGTTTCTTAAAGGGATATGAAACCCAATTTTTTTTCTTTAATGATTCAGATAGAGCATGCCATTTTAAGCAACTTTCAAATTTACTCTCTTGGTATCTTTATTTGGAAAGCAGCAATGTAAGCTTAGGATTCGGTCCATATTTGGTTCAGCACGTGGGTATCGCTTGCTGATTAGTGGCTAAATGAAGCCACCAATCAGCAAGCGCTTCCCAGGGTGCTGAATCAAAAATGGGCTGGCTTCTAAGCTTACACTCCTGCTTTTTCAAATAAAGATACCAAGAGAACAAAGAAAAATTGATAATAGGAGTAAATTAGAAAGTTGCTTAAAAATGCATGCTCTATCATGAAAAAAAAATTGGGTTTCATATCCCTTTAAGTAACTTAAGTGTTAGCATGAAAAATGTTAGCATTTTATTTTAGTCACATTTTCATATGCTCATTTAGATATTTCAGTATGATGTGGGATTTAAAGGGCACAGAAACTTTGTTCTTTAATATCATGCTATCAGTGTTTTCTACTCAAGTAACATAAAAGTATTTGTAGAAAGAATAACTATTATCTAGGGTTTTATATTATAAAGTTACTGAGCAAATCTATTTAGGTATTGATTTATTTCTGTAGAGTTCAGATTAGTTGATCTCTGATTTTATTCAAGGAATTTGGCAATATGCTTAGGCAATCTTTTAAAGATGGGTCAACAAATGTATGACTTGGGTCAGGAATACTGAGGCATTACTTTAATCTTAAAACAGCAATATTTATCTTCATAAAAGTGTGTACTTGTGCAAAATCTCAGGCCAAAAAAGAATATAGAGTACAGAAAATGAAAGAATATCTTTTATGCGTGTATGACATGGGGACAAAATGTAATGTCCCATTTCCAGTCAGATACTGGTTAGGGAATAAAGTGTTATATGCACCTACAAATAGACCCGTGTTTCAAAAATACAAATACATTTTATTTTACCTTCAGATTTGTGTTTGGGAAATGGAAGTCCATGAAATCAGTAAGTCTATCAACGCTTACAGATGTGTCTTTAAGATATATTTTCACTGTGAATCCACTTCCAAACCTGAAAGAACACGAACAAGGCAATCATTAAACAAAGAAAGACATTATTTTAACATGATTCTATATTGGAACTAGATTATTAAAACTTCTAAAGTTTTTACCACCCAGTGCAATAATAAGTAAAACCTATTAATTGCAAGAAACTTTAACCATGAGCCTGCTATATACAGCTATGTTATGATGCCTAAGACTTCTTTTCCATGAAAAAGCAACTGATATTGAACAATATGCTATGATTTGAAAAGACAGGTAAAGCCCACATTTATCTGCATAATCTAACCTGGCACTTTAACACCTATCTGTGGTCTCTGCCTGCTCTACTCAGACCTGTAGGTTTGCAGACAACCCTAGCTAATAGTCCAGTATTAGGGGTAGATTTATTAAGCAGCGAGTGCTGCTTTCTATGCCCGTCGTAAGACCACTGCTCCTTAACTTAAAAAGGAGGCGTACTGCAGTCATCCCGATCCGATTGGGGTGATTGACACCCCCTGCTAGTGGCCGATTGGCTGCGAATGTGCAGGGGGTGGCATTGCACAAGCATTTCACAAGAAATGCTTGTGCAATGTTAAATGCAGACAGCATCCCCTCGACCTTTAATAAATCTGCCCCTTATTCTGGGTTATATTATCAGCTCTTATGATTTGTTAAAAATGTTTTGCTATTGTCTTCTTCACAATGGACACTGGGATAAGTGTGAGGACACTAAGATAAATGTGGGATGACGTTTTTGTATTTGAAATCAACATGTTTTTTCCATTGTTTTGTTTTTAGGGGTACACAGGTGCTCATACATTAATGCCATTATCTGTGCTATTGTCAGCATTTCAATATATTTGTGTACATAAGTGATAGTTGTGAAGGAACAGAATTGAAAAAATGTCACTAACCTGCTTTTTATGTGCTGTAATGGCCCAATGCACTGAAACTTTCCTTTCACCATGATGGCCAATCTGGTACAGAGTGCTTCACACTCCTCCATACTAGGGAACAGAGAAACACACATTATACTTGTATTCTTATGCAGACTAAAACAAACACATGACAAAATGCTATAGCCTCTTCTAATTATCCCTCCTACTTCCCTTAGACTGACACATACTCAAAATAAACTTTTAAACTTAAAGCAACATAAGATGACAATCATTTTCAACATCACTTTTCAATTTCTGTTTCTTGACACATTCACCTCAACAAGTCCTATTGTATTCAAGAGAAAAGGACCTTTCTATTTTGCACACAAACTTATATACAAGTAGTGATTACTTGATGGAATCGCAGCACTATATCAAAGAAGCCAGTGTGCTGGGTCTCTCTGATTTATTACCTTTTGTATACACTCTTCCATATCCTAACTGGCATTGTGTATGCAGCCCCAGATCTTTAATTTCAGATTCTGAAGAGCTCATGAGATGATAAAAGGGAAATCAAAAGATAAGGAGTGGTAGATACAGCTGAGTGGAAGAGAAGATGAACAAAAAATAGAATGAGTCCCAGAAAAGTACATGGAAGAATCTGGTCCTATCAATCAAGTTCTCGTACTTAAATGTCATTATTCAGCGCTCCCTTTTATAAAGTGTCACAATAGCTAATCATTTTTACATCTGAAACAAAAGCCTTGATGTACTATTGTGCAGTAACAAAAGTAGATATTCAGAAGTGGCAGCATTGCTTGTTTTAAAATATCTTATATAGTTTGTGTGCTGCAATAGTCTGGGCTCACATGACTGAACCACATGTATACACTAAACTAAATCTAATTTGATATGCTTGGAGCTTGGGAGGCATTAGGAGAATATATTTCATTTTTTTATATTTTGAATAGTCTAAAGATGTGTATATTTTGTCATATTTTTAGCATGGATTACAGGCAGCCTCAAATTAAACTGCCCTTGACGAAAAACCACTGACATTGTTTTTCAATGTGTTCTTTAGAAGAAATGGCTATGTTACTTACAATACATATTCAGTGTCACTTAAAGGGATACTAAACCCACAGTTTTTCTTCCATGATTCAGATTGAGCATGTCATTTTAAGCAACTTTTTAATTTACTCCTATTATCAATTTTACTTCATTGTCTTGGTATCTTTATTTGAAAAATATTTAAATGTAGCCACCCATCAGCAAGTGCTATACAGGGTTCTGAACCAAAAATGGGCAGACTCCTTATCTTAGATTCCTGCTTTTTCAAATAAAGATAGCAAGAGAATGATGAAAAATGAATAATAGGAGTAAATTAGAAAGTTGCTTAAAATTGCATGCTCTATCCAAATCATAAAAGAAAAAATGTGGGTTTAGTTTCCCTTTATGTGTTTTCATCATATTATTCATGTAGTAGAGCATTAATGACCAATTAAGGAACAATATTTAAAAAACAAAATTTATGCTTACCTGATAAATGTATTTATTTCAAGATATGGTGAGTCCATGGCTTGAGTAATTACTGTTGGGAATAGCACTCCTGGCCAGCAGGAGGAGGCAAAGAGCACCACAGTTAAACTGCTAAGTATCACTCCCTTACCCACAACCCCCAGTCATTCAACCAAAGGGAAATGGAGAAAAAGGAGTAACACAAGGTGTAGAGGTTCCTGAGGTTATAAAGAACAACTGTCTTAAAATTAAGGGTGGGGCCATGGACTCACCATATCCGGAAATTAATCAGGTAAGCATAAATTTTGTTTTTCTTTCCTAAGATATGGTGAGTCCACGGCTTGAGTAATTACTGTTGGGACCAATACCCAAGCTAGAGGACATGGATAAATAGGGAGGGACAAGACAGGCAGTTCTAAACAGAAGGCACCACCAGTTGAAGAACCTTTCTCCCAAAAAAAAGCCTCAGCCGAGGCAAAAGTATAGAATTTGGAAAAAGTATGTAGAGAAAACCAAGTTGCAGCCTTGCAAATTTGTTCCACAGAAGCTTCATTTTTGTAAGCCCAAGAAGAGGAAACAGCTCTTGTGGAATAAGCTGTAATTCTCTCAGGAGGCTGCTGTCCAGCAGTCTCATAAGCCAAACGAATTATACTTCGTAACCAAAAAGAAAGAGTAGTAGCAGTTGCTTTCTAACCTTTACGTTTCCCAGAGAAACAGACAAAGAGGGCAGAGGCCTGGTCGAAAATCCTTAGTCGCCTGTAAGTAGAATTTAAGAGCATGTACAATATCCAAATTGTGTAACAAGCGTTCTTTGGAAGAAGAAGGATTAGGAAACAGAGAGGGGACAACAATTTCCTTATTGATATTTCTATTAGAAACAACCTTAGGAATGAAACCTAACTTAGTATGAAGAACCGCCTTATTGGCATGAAAAGATAAGGGGAATCACACTGCAGAGCTGAGAGTTCCGAGACCACCAGACATCTATCAGAACGGCCTGCGGATCTCTTGACCTTGAACCGAAGCTTGGCATTCTGATGGGACACCATCAGATCTAACTCTGGCAGCCCCCATTTGAGGACTAAGCTGGAAAACACCTCCGGATGGAGTTCCCACTCCCCAGGATGAAAAGTCTGTCTGCTCAGAAAATCCACTTCCCAGTTGTCTACACCTGGAATGTGGATGGCAGATAGGCAGCAATTGTGGGTCTCTTCCCACTGAAGAATCAGAGTAGCCTTGTTCATGGCTAAGGAACTCTGAGTTCCTCCCTGGGGATTTATGTAAGCCACAGAGGTTATGTTTTCTGTCTGGAACCTGATAAACTGGGCTGAGGACAACTGAGGCCAAGTCAATAGAGCATTGTAAATCACCCTCAACTCCAACATGTTGATGGGAAGAGCAGACTCCTCCCGAGTCCAAAGGCCCTGAGCTTTTAACAAGTTCCAGACTGCTCCCCAGCCCAGCAGGCTGGCGTCCGTGGTCACGATCACCCAGGAAGGTCTCTGAAAGCATGTGCCCTGAGACAGATGTTCTTGAGAAATCCACCATGGGAGAGAATCCCTTGATGACTGATATAACTCTATTCTCTGAGATAGATTCGCATGGTCACCATTCCATTGTCTGAGCATGCACAATTGGAGAGCTCTCAAATGGAATTGAGCAAAAGAAATTATGTCCATGGAAGCCACCATCAGACCGATTACCTCCTTCTGACCTCTGTCAGAAAAATCTTCATCAATAGAGAATCTATTATGGTCCCTAAGAGCACTACTCTTGTAGCAGGGGAAAGTGAGCTTTTTTTCCAGATTCACATTCCATCCGTGGGAACGAAGAAAAGAAAACAATATCTCTGTGTGAGATTTTGCTTGTTGAAAAGATGGCGCCTGAACCAATATGTCGTACAGGTAGGGTGCACAGCAATTCCACGAGAACGAATCACTGCCAAAAGAGCCCCCAGAACCTTTAAAAAATTCTGGGAACCGTGGCTAGACCAAATGGAAGGGCCATGAACTGGAAATGTTTGTCCAGAAAGGCAAATCTCAGGAATCTGTTATGGTCCCTGTGAATAGGAACATGACGATATGGATCCTTTAGGTCTATGGTTGTCATGAACTGACCTTCTTGTACTAAAGGAAGAATGGAGCTTATAGTCTCCATCTTTAAGGATGGAACTTTGACAAATTTGTTTAGACACGTCAAGTCTAGAATGGGACGGAAAATTCCTCTTTTTTGGGAACCATAAATAGGTTGCAGTAGAACCCGAGACCCGGTTCCTGCACTGGAACTGGAACTATCACTCCCAGGGAGGAAAGATATTGTATACATATCAAGAACGCCTTTCTCTATATCTGGTCTGCAGATAATCTTGAGAGAAGGAATCTGCCTCTGGGAGGAAAAGTCTTAATTTCTATTTTGTAGCCCTGGGATACTATGTCCACAGTCCAGGGATCTGGGACATCTGGCATCCAGGCTTGAGAGAACTGAGAAAGTCTGCCCCCCACCTGATCTAATCTTGGATCGTGGGTAATCCTTTTATGGTGATTTGGAATCAGCTGCTGCTCAGTTTCTTTGATTGTGTCCCCTTGTTCCAAGACTGATTGGGTTTCAAAGAAGACTTGGATTGTTCCTGCTTGGAAGAAGAAGGGGAAGACTTTCCTCTAAAGTTACAAAAGGAATGAAAATTACTCTGATGTCCTTTAGGCCTATTCTTTTTATCTTGAGGTAGAAAAGACTCTTTTCCACCCGTAATATCAGAGATAATTTCTGCCAAACCGGGTCCAAACAAGGTTTTGCCCTTGTAAGGAATCGCCAGAAGCTTGACTTAAGAGGAAACGTCCGCAGACCAGGATCTCAACCATAATGCCCTGTGGGCTAGGACAGTGAAACTAGAAGTTTTAGCTCCTAGTCTAACAACCTGTAAAATGGCATCTGCAATAAAGGAGTTGGCCAATTTAAGAGCTTTAATCCTATCCTGAATTTCATCCAAGGAAGTCTCTACTTGAAGAGAATCAAACAAGGCGTGGAACCAATAAGATGCTGCAGTAGTCACAGTGGCAATACACACTGCAGGTTGCCATTGGAGACCTTGATGAACATAAATCTTTTTCAAATAAGCCTCCAGCATCTTTTCCATCGGATCCTTAAAAAATCAGCTATCCTAAGTAGGAATAGTGGATCTCTTAGCCAGAGTGGAAATGACCCCTTCAACTTTGGGTACAGTATACCAAG
Source organism: Bombina bombina (assembly GCF_027579735.1). Classification (NCBI taxonomy): domain Eukaryota; kingdom Metazoa; phylum Chordata; class Amphibia; order Anura; family Bombinatoridae; genus Bombina; species Bombina bombina. The sequence goes on from NC_069499.1 coordinate 576,022,007, forward strand.
TGTCTTTAATGGAGTCCTCAACAGAAAACATTTTCTTAAAAATGGGAGACGGGGAAAAAGACACCCCTGGTTTCCCCTATTCCTGTTAGATAATCCTGGCACAGTCTGGCACAGGAAAAACCTCTGAAGTGGAAGGTTCATCAAAGAAACTATTACGTTTACTAGATTTCTTAGGAGTGACAACGACAGGGGTATTGGAGTAATCTAAAGTAGGTAAAACCTCCTTTAACAGTACACAAAGGTGTTTAAGCTTAAATCTGAAGGATACGGGGGCGGAGCCAACGCCTGAGCTAAACAGACGCACACTTCAGGAGCTCCGGCTACAATTTTCATAAAAATCCAGTTTGCCAACTCCTTAGGCTTATACTTTCAACAAATCTAGTGAATTTAGTAACTTGGGAGTTGTACTGGGTCTAATCCTCAGAGAACATCACTCTATGGCGGTAGTTTCTCCAGGCATGATGAGTATCACTAACTGATGCACCCAGGAGCGGCCATTTCCCTACCCACGTGGAGCCTAGCAAGAGAGATTACTCTGACTACCTAACTTTCACCGATTCTACGCACCATGGCATCTGCAGCCCACATGCTCGAAGTGCTGAGCAACCTTCTGGAGGGCTACCAAGAGGCTTTCACACAAACGCTACGATCAGCATTTCACATCCACTTTGTCTATACAGGAGGCAGAAAGACAGCCACAAACAATACTGGCCTCTCTAGCTTACTCATTGCCCTCAAGTTTGGATTGCACAGCTCTGATCGCTTTATACAAAGAGGAGCCGGTGAGCCGACAGAAAACAGAGTCGCATGCAGTATATACTTCTATGCCCTACTTATGCCACAATCTCTATCACAAAGAGAACTTGCAGCCAGGATGGGACATCACCAATATATGTGCAAGAGATCGCGACCTGCTGGACAAAGAAATGGGATCACAGCTTGCATGTACGCTCTCTCTAGGGATGATGGCACCTTTTTCCCCACCGGAATGCTCTCTCCAGAACAATCCTCTAACTGTGTCTAACCGGAGGGATTACCTTCTAGGGGTAACTAACGCAATCTCAAATGCGCTATCTGTGGAACTTGAACTGTTTGCTACTGTCCCTGGAGCCTTGCCTGAAGAGATCCGGTATTATAACTCCTCACCCCGAGATGACTTTAGGCAAGGCATTGGTTAGGATCTCCTCAGAACTGTAATTTACCGGACATCTGAGTTGCAAATTTGAGGCTTATACGTTCAAAGCAGCTCTGTTGTTATGGTTATTTTGAGTTCTGTTTTTTCTGCACGTGGTTGCTTGCTATAGATATATAATTTACCTTTTTCTAAGCCCTGTAGTAACAATGGAACCACATATATATAACATCCCATACTACAAAAAGAGGATTTCAATCAATGTTTTTTCCTTTTCTGGGCGCTGCAGTCCCTGTTAATCTTTATTATACACTGCCTTATACCTCCACAGTTAGTTAATTAAACACAGAGTTATACAGACATGACTGCAACCAGGGCTGTTCTCTGTAGATGTTTTGTTTTTTCAATGCCCATAATGTAGCAAAGATAATACGTACTTTCATGTTAAAGTCTGTTTTTTATCTCTTTCCCCTGTGATGTTCAGCCTACATGGTACTTAGCAATTATTATAACCTAGTCCCATAACTATATGCCTATGCAACGTCCTGGGTAGTTGACGCTAAGGATGGTTAACCTTTACCTTCAACTCTAGACTATTATGTAGCATTATCTCCCTACCATCTTCTCACTTCGCATGGTTACTATGGGACAATATATACCTACAGGAACGTATGTTCTGTTAACAAGTGTAATTTTTGTTCCCCTGTTTGAGGACCCATCCTCTCATTTATATGATATGTTTCCCTCTACATCCTATCTCTACCAGCAAGTGGATGGTGGGCTGTTAGTTATATCACTTGCATATGATAACATATATTTGAGCCTTTGCATTGCCTTGGTTTTAACTGTGACATTCAAAGCTTTTATACAATGCTCCGTTTTCCTGTGACCAAAGAGTGAACCTTTCCCTACTACTATACCGGTCTTTTAGACCGTTATTTATGTGCTTTCAATGCTAATTAGGGGTAATATAGAAGTATGTATGTTTCACTACTATCATAAGCCTAATATGTGTGGATATGTTATCAGATAACAGACGATATAACAGTCACAGACAGTTACCTTACCTCATCTCTACCTATTATACATGCAAGCTGGTTAGTTGCTAATGTTTGACTCATGCATGTTCTATATATGCCCTGTATCTCACATTCACGATATACTAGCCTGCTAGAGGTTGCAGTAGCTATTCATATCCACTAGAGGGGAGTCACAGTTCAGTTATAACTTGAACTTCACGGCAAAACGGTGTGATTATGCAGCCTAAATGACTGATTCTTATCCTCATCGAGACTCCCTATCTTGGTAAGTGAGACTTGCTCCCCATAAATATATTTATGAGCACAGATTCTGGGCATTGTTGGGGACATCAGAAATACTCCTCAGGCATCTGTAATTGGCTCTTGGTATTTATTCTTGATAGCTTTCCTCCTTTCTGATATTTACACTATACATGGACATTGTTCATTCCCCTACCTATAATGCCTTAGTTTTAGAGCTATATAGGAGTTTAAGAAGAGGCTTGCTACAGTGGTCTTTTTGTCCTCATTATGTCTCTGGAGTAATCATATTTTCTTATCTGCACTCCCTCAATAGTTGGATCTTATTTATGATGTATTAACCTGTTTAATTAGTATGGTTTAAATCCATAGCATTTACTGTATTTATTTTCCTCTAACCATAGATTTCTGCTGGCGGATTAGAAACACCATTGCTGGGTATAGGGCCCATGCCCAGTAGGTGGGATATAAATAGGAGAAGTGAATACATATAATTTTCTCTCTTTTCACTACAGTCTAGTTATATCCATATTTCCCCTAGTACTAACAAAGACCATACTATATTGAACGCATCAGCTTAGAAACAGGTACATTGTCACAATACATCTCCTAGTTGCTCCTTTTTTGGGATATTTGCTTTCCCTAATTGTCAGTATTACATTCAACGTGCATCCAGATATACAGCATTCTCTACTTGATGGTACTAATGTTTCTAGATGTGGAATACGGCTATACTCCAAAACTTGCTTGTAGATTAAATCAACATTTTTCTTCAGACACCTAAACCTCACCTCCTGCATGCACCGAAGGCAAAGAGAATGACTGGGGGTTGTGGGTAAGGGAGTGATACTTAGCAGTTTAACTGTGGTGCTCTTTGCCTCCTCCTGCTGGCCAGGAGTGATATTCCCAACAGTAATTACTCAAGCCGTGGACTCACCATATCTTAGGAAAGAAATCTGTGCTTTGAAACCATTTACCACATTCATTTTGTTAGCTTATTTTCCAAGTTTTTGCAAATCAAAAGCAATTCAGGTAAACTCCTGGTAGAATACATGATCCCGGTCACTTAGGGATGGATGTATATAAGCTTGTGATTTGAGCTAACCAGTCACTGTGTAGAATGTTGAAAACTCACTTAAAGGGACACTCAAGTCAAAATTAAACTTTTATAATTCAGATAATATTTCCAATTTACTGTGAGGAAGTCGAGCAAGCACAATTTTTGGTACTTCACAGCAAAAGCATGCAATTTTGTTTTAGTTTCCTTAGACATTTTACATTAAAATTAAATGATCAGTATAATGTGCCTTTAAAGGGACAGTCAAGTCAAAATCAAACTTTCATGATTTAGATAGAGCACACAATTTTAAACTTTCCATATGCACAATTTCCTACTGAGCAGGTGCAAAACAACAGGATATACGTATATGCATTAAGTGATTGGCTGATGGCTGTTACATGATGCATTAGGAAGAAATTTTTTTGAAATTTGTCAGAAAAAATCTACTATTTTGAAATTCAAGCTTTTTAATTGGCTCTTTATTATGCATTTATTGGTGATGCTATTCTATTGTGGTGTTGGATTGGTTTATACCTGCAATTATTTATTGAAATATAATGTGCCTGTAGGTTGGTTTAGTTTGGGGCATACCTTAAAGGTGATTTTTATATTAAAAAGGGATTTAAATTAATTTATGATCAACAATAAGTGTGAGGTACAAAAAAAGGGGATTTAAACAACCTGGTGAATTGTTAGATACTGAACATCGCTAGAGCTCAATCTATCCATTTGTACTTCCACATAGAACAAAATGTTAGTACAGCCCTCTCATAATAGACTTTTATGGGTTGAGCACTAAAACTCTTGGCATCCTATCAAGCACTAACCCCAAGGTATGCTAAGCTGAAGGTACGCTAAAACAAAGAGGAAATAGTGAAGTTCTTTACAGAGTCTTAAAGAGACAGTCTAGTCAAAAATAAACTTTTGTGATTCAGATAGGGCATGTCATTTTAAACAACTTCCAATTTACTTTTATCATCAACTTTGCTTTGTTCTCTTATTCCTATTCTTAGTTGAAAGCTAAACCTAGGTAGACACATATGCTAATTTCTTAGCCTTTGAAGGCTGCCTCTTATCTGAATGCATTTTTACAGTTTTTCACAACTAGAGGGTGTTAGTTCATGTGTGCTATATAGATAACATTGTGCTCACGCACGTGAAGTTACCTAGGAGTCAGCACTGATTGGCTATAATGCAAGTCTGTCAAAAGAACTGAAATAAGGGGGCAGTCTGCAGAGGCTTAGATACAAGGTAATCACAGAGATAAAATGTGTATTATTATAACTGTGTTAGTTATGCAAAACTGGGGAATGGGTAATAAAGGGATTATCTATCTTTTTAAATAATACAAATTCTGGCGTAGACTGTCCCTTTAACAGTCTGACACCTTGTCATATACCATTTCCCTTAAAATCACTGTTAAACATGTATATTAATAAAAAACAATATATATTCAATGTAATTCTTGATAAAGCCCAGAAGGGTGAAACGCGTTGAATGGGACCTGCTACACTCTACTAAACTTCATTTACTACTGTCACAAAGCTGTGTGACCCTGCAACTTTAAACTTTTCTCCTGACCCTGCAAGTTAAAATCTACCTTTGGTAACTTCAGGGAATACGGTGTTACTGTTAAACACTGACCAAAGATTTCTTCAAACCTTAAGAAGTCTGAGGGAACCCAGATGAAAACAATATTTGGGCTATAAGAAGAAAGGAAAACAAAAAAAAGGATAACTACATCACCAGAAAGGATCATCACCCCTGACCTCTGAATCAAAGAGAAGGTCAGGTGACTTATCAGAAGCACCAGGAACAAACAGTCTGTGAATCCCTCACAGTGAACAATATCAGCGGTTGCAACCAGGACAGATTAAGGTACCTCTACACTAATTTGCACTACGTTTTTTAAAACACGCAAACTGAACTTTAAAGACATCAAGGTATTCATCTGTTAAATTAACCATTTCCATTAACCACGATTGCTTTGGCACCTAAATCAGAATATTGGCTGTTTTTTGCCTTTTTAACTATCCAGCACACCTGAGCCAATTATATGTCCAAGGAAAGTAACTGTGTAACTTTATAACTGTATTTGTTACTGAAGAACTGTAAAGCTGTTAGGACTGATACATTTGTGCCTTTTAAATATTCAATTCACCATTTATCTTAGAAATTTGTTGCTTGCCATATGTTATCTATAGAATTAATTCCTTTATACCTGGAATTCTAGGATTATATGGTTCTAGTCTGTTTTTATAAGTGTTGTATAAGGGAGACGTCCCTTTATTAATTAGGAAAAGCATTTGCTGTTGTTTTTATGTGTTCTAAGAATTTTTAAATAAACTAGATTGTATAAAACATAAATTAGATTGGTATCATCATTTCCTAGCTTTTTTTAGCGCTGCTAAATAAACCCCATTTTTTCTTCTTATCCACCATTTAGTTCTCTTTGAGGGAAGAACTTTTTTAGCAGCAGGAATCCACCTTTAGGCGCTCCTATCACACTACACTTAAAATCACTGTTAAACATGTATATTAATAAAAAACAATATATATTCAATGTAATATGTATATGTGTGTAATATACTTTATCTTAACGTATTATACATGTGTTTTGTTATACTTTTAATCTAGCACTAACACTAACACTCATCAATGGATGATTGTAATCCGTGGCAGTGAGGTTAAAGGGGCAGTAAACATAGAAAATAATGTTATATAATTCTGCACATAGTGCAGGATTATATAACATTATCTTAGCCAAACTTTATGCAACATAATATAGCCGGTGAAATTGCGCCATTACACTTAATGCAGCTCGCTCCCACTATCAGACAGAGCAGGAGTGAGCTGCATTGAGTGTAATGGCGCGGTCGGGGGAGGGCTGTGACTAGACAGCTGGCCAGATGCGTTCAGGGGGAAAACCAGACCCGCTCAGTAGAGCAAGAGTGGCGGTCTGAAAAACCCTCTTTTTTTAATCAAATTTCACCGGCTATATTATGTTGAATAAAGTTTGGCTAAGATAATGTTATATAATTCTGCACTATGTGCAGAATTATATAATATTATTTTCTAGGTTTACTGTCCCTTTAAGTAGATGCGGTCTTGATAAATGGAGCCCAATATGTATAATGCATCATGTATTGTGCACTCCTCAAGTAATTAGACATTTTATTCAGCAACTTTTTAAAATCATGATGTCAAAAATGAAAGGCTTAGGAATCTTGAAAAATATGTTTAAATATTTTTTTGTGCATATGTAAAGTTGGAAAAGAAAAAAAGCTTAATTTACTTGTAAATATCTTCAGTTTTGCATACTAGGGGCCTAGTTTAAGCAGCTTTTAGAGAGATGGATTGTTGCTTGAGTTGTTTATACAGAACACACCGGAGTGCTACTTATAAAGAAATATTTGATCTGGCAACCTGTAAGAAGAGCTATTTTTTTCTATATTGCATATACTTCTGCTTTATAGTTTATTTTGCTTCAAACTGTGTCAACTAGCAGATCCCCATATCTCACCTGTGAGAAGTTAAGACCACAGCACATTTATCCCGGACCTCATCAGAAATAATCTTCCACAAATGTCTCTTTGTTTTTGGGTCCATCCCAGAGCTCGGCTCATCCTGCAAAGAAAATAATAAGTGTGTAAGTTCAAGTGCAATTTTATTTTTTGTTTTGTTTATTCTCTTGATTCCTCAGTAACATTGTTCTAACATTTCAAATATCACAAAAATATAACTATGAACTATTCTTTCTCATCTCACATGATCATTTAAAAAATTATATAAAAATATTCTAAATGTAGGGAAATACTTTGTGAGCTAAAGATATTTTTAAACATAGTTAAAAATAGCACTGTTTAGTGAATATAGCCTCTAGTTTTATTAATAGATTTCATCACAGACATAGGGCTAAATCCTGTGCTTATCTGGAAAACTTTTGCTATGAGTTGCAAATCGTGTACAATAAAAATGCTGCGGGACATATTTATCAATGTGCACATTGTCCGCCGCACATCGATAAATGCAGCATACGCTGTCGGCATTTATCATTGAACCAGCAGTTCTTGTGAACTGCTGGTGTCCAATGCCACCCCCTACAGATTGGCCGCTAGCAGGGGGTGTCAATCAGCCCAATCGTATTGGCCTCAGAGCAGGCGGACAAGTTATGGAGCAGCGATCTTTAGACAAGGGGCATCAAGCTCCAAATGAAGCTTGATAAATATGCCCCTTTGATTAAAGTGAAGGTAAAGTTATTCAAATACAAATAGCTCTTTATTTTCCTTTTCTAACTTAAAAGGTAGTCGCTAGGTTTATTTTTAAAAAAAACTTTTATTTGACCATATTTACTAACCGTTATTTTACTGTTCCTTACGATCGTAATCCCCTCCCATCCAGCATTTCCGTGTTTTCAATACATACATGTATAGAGCGGTCCCACCCGCTCTATACGTCAGAACTACACTTGTGCACATCTATTCTCTTCTTACCGTGCATGCGCACAAAAATGATCGCTCGCAAAAGCGCATGCATTAATCGCGGTCAACAAAGTCCTCAGCAGCGCATGCGTCCCAAATCAGTGGGTGTTTGGCAAACAATTGAAACGCCTAATGCGCATACGCAAAACGAGGACACGCTCGCTTTCAAGGAGGAGATATAATTAGTCGCGCATGCGCACAATCAAGCATCAGCTTGTGACGTCAATTGACGGCCGCCTAACGGCCAGAAAATCAATTGGCTGTATAAACAACGTGATCGTTGTTTATAAAAAAAAAAAAAAAACGGGTTGTTTTTTGCCAAGCGAAATCGGAGCAAATTAAACAAGAAATCAAAGGTACTATACAAAAATAGAAAAAATCATGAATGAACATCCTATTAAATTTTAATACTATATCGATTTTTTCATAGCAGAGTGATTAAGTTTACCTTCACTTTAAGTAACCCATAGCTACATTGTGAAAACAAGAAATAAACAGCCACAGTTATTTTTATTTCTAAGGGCCATACTGTTATTCTGGTTAGTCAATTAGAAACAAAGATAGATAGGAGGGAACCCTGGGATAGGTCTAGACAGATGGTGAGGAATAAGACCATTGCTGGACAGCAAAGGATTAAGGTTAGAATTTATTTAGTTATTTGGAAGTTAGCTTTTATTGGCATTAGGTTGTAGGGTGTCTCTGGAAATTGAGAACATAATTCAATGGAGGGTACTATAGAGGGTGTCCTCTGGTTGTTGAGCAGGTGTGACAGATTGTACTGTCCAAGAGGGGAAGTTATAGCTGGCTACTATGTTAGTCTCAGGTTAAGGCAAGCAGTAAGGTATACATGGGGTTAAATAGGCTACTTAGGGAAAGATGTGGTCAGCTTTTGTAAAAGGCAGCTAACAAAACAGTGCAAGGAGAGAAGGGAGAGAAACTCTGATCTGCAGACTGGCTGAAAGCCTCTCCTTACAAGCATGGACAATGTACAGGTACCACTAAACTGTGAAAATATCTTTTGGTAAAGTGTTTTGAGGGCTAATTTATCACCTGGCATTAGTGAGGGAACTAGGCAGGTTTGTTATGTACCTGGCCATGTAAAATTAGTTCTCTAATAAGGAGATAGGTATTTGTTTGTTCATCGTTGTTGTTTTGTTTTGAAATTAAGGGGACAGTGTTAACTGAATGCAACAACTCTATACCGTGTTATTTAAAGTGTACCACCAATGGTGAACAATAAAAGTTAACCTTGCAAGTTCATAGGACCCCAGTCTGTATAAGCAATCTTATTGTGCTTTTTGCTCAAATATTTAAAAGGACCTTGCAGAAGAACACATTATTAATCCAGTAAAGGGACACATTGTTACAGCAGGGTATTGCATTAAGGTGTCCCTTAGCTGTTCGGCAATTTCATTGGTGGAAGTCACCTGGACTTGTAAATTGGGCTGCTGTATATACATAGAGATTATAGCCAGTTACTATTATTTAGTAGCATGCAGAGTATAATCTCTCTGTAAATGTTATTTGAGTATGATACAGACACTAAAATGCAGCTGCTATAAAAAAACAACAACATGATTTTAGCTCCATGTTTAGCAGCAAACATAGGCCTAGATTTGGAGTTCGGCGGTAGCCGTCAAAACCAGCGTTAGAGGCTCCTAACGCTGGTTTTGGCCGCCCGCTGGTATTTGGAGTCAGTGATTAAAGGGTCTAACGCTCACTTTTCAGCCGCGACTTTTCCATACCGCAGATCCCCCTACGCCATTTGCGTATCCTATCTTTTCAATGGGATCTTTCTAATGCTGGTATTTAGAGTCGTTTCTGAAGTGAGCGTTAGAGCTCTAACGACAAAATTCCAGCCGCCTGAAAATAGCAGGAGTTAAGAGCTTTCTGGCTAACGCCGGTTCATAAAGCTCTTATCTACTGTACCCTAAAGTACACTAACACCCATAAACTACCTATGTACCCCTAAACCGAGCTCCCCCCACATCGCCGCCACTCGATTTAAATTTTTAACCCCTAATCTGCCGACCGCCACCTACGTTATACTTATGTACCCCTAATCTGCTGCCCCTAACCCCGCCGACCCCTGTATTATATTTATTAACCCCTAACCTGCCCCCCACAACGTCGCCGCCAGCTACTTAAAATAATTAACCCCTAATCTTCCGACCGCAAAGCGCCGCCACCTACGTTATCCCTATGTACCCCTAATCTGCTACCCCTAACACCGCCGACCCCTATATTATATTTATTAACCCCTAATCTGCCCCCCTCAACGTCGCCGACACCTGCCTACAATTATTAACCCCTAATCTGCCGAGCGGACCTGAGCGCTACTATAATAAAGTTATTAACCCCTAACCCGCCTCACTAACCCTATCATAAATAGTATTAACCCCTAATCTGCCCTCCCTAACATCGCCGACACCTACCTTCAATTATTAACCCCTAATCTGACGACCGGAGCTCACCGCTATTCTAATAAATTGATTAACCCCTAAAGCTAAGTCTAACCCTAACACTAACACCCCCCTAAGTTAAATATAATTTACATCTAACGAAATTAATTAACTCTTATTAAATAAATGATTCCTATTTAAAGCTAAATACTTACCTGTAAAATAAATCCTAATATAGCTACAATATAAATTATAATTATATTATAGCTATTTTAGGATTAATATTTATTTTACAGGCAACTTTTTAATTATTTTAACCAGGTACAATAGCTATTAAATAGTTAAGAACTATTTAATAGTTACCTAGTTAAAATAATAACAAATTTACCTGTAAAATAAATCCTAACCTAAGATATAATTAAACCTAACACTACCCTATCAATAAATTAATTAAATAAACTACCTACAATTACCTACAATTAACCTAACACCACACTATCAATAAATTAATTAAACACAATTCCTACAAATAAATACAATTAAATAAACTAGCTAAAGTACAAAAAATAAAAAAGAACTAAGTTACAAAAAATAATAAAATATTTACAAACATAAGAAAAATATTACAACAATTTTAAACTAATTACACCTACTCTAAGCCCCCTAATAAAATAACAAAGCCCCCCAAAATAAAAAATTCCCTACCCTATTCTAAATTTAAAAAGTTACAAGCTCTTTTACCTTACCAGCCCTGAACAGGGCCCTTTGCGGGGCATGCCCCAAGGATTTCAGCTCTTTTGCCTGTAAAAAAAAACATACCATACCCCCCCCCCCAACATTACAACCCACCACCCACATACCCCTAATCTAACCCAAACCCCCATTAAATAAACCTAACACTAAGCCCCTGAAGATCTTCCTACCTTGTCTTCACCATACCAGGTTCACCGATCCGTCCTGGCTCCAACATCTTCATCCAACCCAAGCGGGGGTTGGCGATCCATCATCCGGTGCTGAAGAGGTCCAGAAGAGGCTCCAAAGTCTTCCTCCTATCCGGCAAGAAGAGGACATCCGGACCGGCAAACATCTTCTCCAAGCGGCATCTTCAATCTTCTTCCATCCGGTGCGGAGCGGGTCCATCTTGAAGCAGGCGACGCGGATCCATCCTCTTCTTCCGTTGTCTCCCGACGAATGACGGTTCCTTTAAGGGACGTCATCCAAGATTCTATTGGCTGTCCGCTCGGCAGATTAGGGGTTAATAATTGAAGGTAGGTGTCGGCGATGTTAGGGAGGGCAGATTAGGGGTTAATACTATTTATGATAGGGTTAGTGAGGCGGATTAGGGGTTAATAACTTTATTATAGTAGCGCTCAGGTCCGCTCGGCAGATTAGGAGTTAATAAGTGTAGGCAGGTGTCGGCGACGTTGAGGGGGGCAGATTAGGGGTTAATAAATATAATATAGGGGTCGGCGATGTTAGGGCAGCAGATTAGGGGCACATAGGGATAACGTAGGTTGCGGCGGTTTACGGAGCGGCAGATTAGGGGTTAAAAAAAATATGCAGGTGTCAGCGATAGCGGGGGCGGCAGATTAGGGGTTAATAAGTGTAAGGTTAGGGGTGTTTAGACTCGGGGTACATGTTAGAGTGTTAGGTGCAGACGTAGGAAGTGTTTCCCCATAGGAAACAATGGGGCTGCGTTAGGAGCTGAACGCTGCTTTTTTGCAGGTGTTAGGTTTTTTTTCAGCTCAAACAGCCCCATTGTTTCCTATGGGAGAATCGTGCACGAGCACGTTTTTGAGGCCGGCCGCGTCCGTAAGCAACTCTGGTATCGAGAGTTGCATTTGCGGTAAAAATGCTCTACGCTCCTTTTTTGTAGCCTAACGCAGCATTTGTTTGAACTCTCGATACCAGAGTTAAATTTATGGTGCGGCCAGAAAAAAGCCCGCGGAGCGTTAACAGCCCTTTTACCGCCGAACTCCAAATCTAGGCCATAGAATGTAACCCCTTGTACTTTAGCTCTTTTTGATTTGTGCACTGGTCATCCAAAAATACATATAATGAACAGTCAGTTAACAGTATCAGTGCACTCAGTATTGTTGTTCATTTTCTATATAGACTTTACCATTTATAATTTACGATAAAATAGAGAAAAAAAACATTAATATGAATTAATATGAATAATTTTAATAGAACAATAATTAATATGAATAATTTAATAGAATTTAGATTTTTTTCCTTACCAGGAGTAGAATTGAAGGTCTCCCAACAAGAGCCAGAGCTGTTGAGAGCTTTCTCCTAGTGCCACAGCTGTAATTGGACGTGATTCTATCTTTGTATTTTAAGAGCTGTAGCTTGCTAAGTAGATTAAAGGAAACCTATGCATCAAGAAACAAAATAACATGTTTAGTGATATAATCGTTAATTGAAAAATGTATTCATGAATTACCACAGTACAGTTGTATAAAAATCTAAGCTTATTTGTGTGATCTGCTAGTAGCATAACACATTCACTTGTCTTTTCCTTTTTTCTATAGGATTTCTGTGTATTTTTAAAAAATTTTTTTTTATAAAAATAAATTTTTTATTGAAGGCAACAAACATATTACAATGGGCAGATTACAGAATGCAGATAGGACCGCAGGTCCAGACAATTTAGGAATAACATATTCCCTTTACATAGAAGTCAGTATAACAGTAAATCAGGTGTCTGAACCTTGGAGGCCATCTATAGAAGTGCCCATTTTCTTTTTTAGTGCAGTAAACATAAGGAAAACCGTGTATGTAAGCATAAACATTAGCATAGGATGGGTACTGCTTCCCATAACTGTTGGGTAACAAAGGTAATAACATATGAGCAAGCATTGATCCAGTCACAGCCATCATCAAGTGTCTGCGATACCATCAGAGCAAAACATACAAAATCAGGTGTGTATGGGAGAGGGGAGTAGGGGAAAGAAGGGGAAGGGAGCAGCTCAGGGAAGGGGGAAAAGAAAAGAATCTTGAAGAGAAAGCGAGAGAGGAAAGTTCTGGGGTATTCTAAACAGGGGAAGCAGCATAGTCTATTCTAACCACTAGTTTTTGCGTATAGTGAGTTCCAGGGCTCCCATATCTGAGAGTACAAGTCAAAGGTGCCTTTATTAATAGAAACTACCTCCTCCATGCCTCTGATGTAATTGATAATTTCCAACACTTTGTGTAGTGGGGGGATAACCTGCTGCTTCCAGTGTCTCGCCAAAGCGAGTTTCGTTGCCATCATGAGATATATGAACAGGTGTTTTTGGGCCTTGGTGCTCCGGGGAAGGTCTATGTGGAGTAAGCATCTCTCTGGGGTTCGTACTGTTGGGATGCCAAGTTTGTCACACAGATCTAGTACTTCTTTCCACAGATTTTGTATGCGGGGGCATTCCGACCATATGTGTTTATCATCACCTCTATTTCCACAATTCCTCCAGCATAAGTCTGAGTGAGTGTGTGAGAGCCTGTGTAGCCTAGTCGAAATCCAGTGCCATCTAGTCAGGAGTTTGTAATAGAGTTCAAACTGCGTGACACAGTGAATTGTCTTTTTAGTTAATAAAATGGCACTCTCCCAGCTTTCCGGTTCCCCAACAAATCTAAGGTCTCTTTGTATTTTTTAATTTTTGTATACATATCTACAAGTAATGGTATTTGTATTTCTCAATGAATTAAAGTATTTGTTTTTTTCCCATTATGTATGTAGAAGGCAGTAAGGTGTGGGGTAAAACAAAGGTTCCATTCTTGCTGGTATAACACAATTCTCTGTGAAAAGGGCAGCACTTTGACTAACCCAAAAAGATGTTGAACATTTAACTTTTTAAAGGGGCAGTATACACACATTTTCATATAGCTGCATGTAATAGACACTACTATAAAGAATAATATGCACAGATACTGATCTAAAAATCCAGCCTTTTGCGTGCGTCAGGTTGCCTTTGTATTACAAGTTGAAATTAAACTGTTTTTGTTTGAACGCTAACCTGATGAGAGTAAAAAGCCAAACTTACAATATCGTGTGCGAGATAATGTATTCCCCATAGAAGACAATGGAGCAAAAAAGTGAATATTTTACATTCCAATGTTCTTTACATAGAATAATATGTTGTATATTATCTACAAATATCTGATGGTATTTTGGTACAATATATATCTATACCTATATATATATTTATATAAATGATTATATATAGGTATAGATATATACAGATATATATAGGAATATCTATTTAAAAATAATTAGAACATTTTCAGCTATGTGCAGAACATTGTAATGTGAAATATTTACAGTAAATACACAGTATAACACTTTATTAAATATGAATAAAAATGTGTTTACTTGTTTTCATCTTCTTAACTGCAAAGGGCTACTATGTATATGTATATATATATATATATATATATATATATATATATATATATTACAACCACACAGTCTTCAAAGCTGGAAACACCACACAAGGTTGTAGCTTTATAAAATATAGTCCATTTATTTACAGGTCTGGCAAAATAAACATAAAGAAAACAAGAGGCTTGATCCACTGAGCACTTACTAACAGGTATAACTGACTGCACTCATTTGGCTTGTCACAAAAAATAAATGCACAGACCTTTCATACTTTGTTTTTCCTTTTAGAGATAATTCCTCCTAGTCTCTCAGGAGAGTGTTGCAGTATCCCTTACTGCTGGCATTCTGACTCTGAATAACCGTTTGGGGATTTTTATTATCACCTGCTGTCAATTACCACATGCAGGTGAGTAGCTAGCTGAGTGAGACAGAATTCCTGGACTGGACTTTCTCACATGATGTGCTGCCTGCAAACTGCGGGGTGGAGCACTGGCCCGCCCTACTCTTCAAATGCTCCACCCCAGGGACCCAGAAATAAATCACATATTTTCTTTATGTGGTAAACAAACACAGCTATTCTACCTGGGGTTGTCAGACCATACCCTGCACTGCAGCACTTTTGGGGGAATATAGACACCTTCCAATACTATGCCTTAGGTTCTGTCACAAATCCTCCCCCTCAGCTCAGACCTAGTGGGGTGAGCGACCATGGCCAAAAGCATATGCATACGTGAAAGGACATCAGCATTACCCTGTTTACATCCTGCCCTGTGTTCTACTGAGAAGTGATAGGGTTGCAAACTAAGGAACCAGCATGCAATTCTACTATTATTATCCTTATTTTGACTCATCCATTTGAGAGGTGCATGGAAAGTAACTAGCCTAAATTGTCTGCCCAACAAATAATATTTGAGAGTTTCAACAGCCCATTTTATTGCTAGACACTTCTTGAAGTTTCCTGATGAGGTATAGTATTGGGTGCTCTTCACTTTGACTTTCCTGGTAAAGCACTGCTCCAAGCTCCACATCAAAGGCATCCGTCTGTAAAACGAACTCCTTTGAAAAATCAGGGATGACTAACACCAGCTGTCTACATATGGCTTCCTTGATATTTTGAAATTCTTGTTCAGCTTCAGGGGACCATTTCACTATTGCTGGAGCTTTTGCTTTAGTGAGGTCAGTTAAAGGACCCACTATAATAGCAAAGTTGGAGATAAACCTTCTATAGTAGCTGACAAGCCCAAGAAATGTTCTGACCTGTTTCTTTGTCATAGGTCGTGGCCAATTCCTTATGGCTTCAGCTTTAGCAAGTTGTGGCTTCACTATTCCTCTTCCAATGGAATAGCCAAGATACTTGGCCTCCTCCAAGCCAATGGTGCATTTACTATTGTTTGCTGTCAGACCAGCATTTCTTATAGAATTAAGGACAGCTTGCACTTTTGGCAAGTGAGACTCCCCATCTTCGCTATGTATGACCACATCATCTAAGTAAGCTGCTGCATAACGAGCATGTGGCCTTAAGATCCTGTACATCATTCTTTGAAATGTTGCTGGAGCCCCATGTAGGCCAATAGGTAACACCTTGTATTGGAAGAGCCCATCTGGAGTAGAGAAGGCAGTCTTTTCCTTTGCCCATCCTGTAAGCGGCACTTGCCAATAACCCTTGGTCAAATCCATGGTGGTAAGGTACTTGGCTCTCCCGAGTCTCTCCACAAGTTCATCAACCCTTGGCATGGGGTACACATCAAACTTTGATATTGCATTCAGCTTTCGGTAATCATTGTAAAACCTGATTGTACCATCAGGCTTTGGTACAAGCATGATTGGGCTACTCCAGTCACTTTGGGATTCTTCGATTACCCCAAGGTCCGGCATTTTCTTTACTTCTGATTTGATTGCTTCCCTCCGGGCTTCAGGTATTCTATATGGATTTAGATTTATCCATTTCCCTGGTTCAGTGACAATGTCATGCTTTATTATCATAGTCCTCCCTGGGACTGTGGAGAAAACATCTTTATTTAATCTGATGAAGTCATTTACCTCCCTCTTCTGGTGGATAGTCAGGGTTTCTTAGATATTGACTATGGGATCATTCTTCTCCATTGTAGGGAGGTCTTTTTTTACAGCTACAAATGTTTCTCTTTCTTTTCATGGCTTAAGTAAATTCACATGGTAACATCTGTACCTCCTTTCGCCTCCCAGTCTGTCTTCCTTTGTAATTTACTTTCCCCACTCTGTCAATGACTTTATATGGTCCATGACATGTTGCCAAAAATGTGTTCTCTACAGTGGGAACCAGGACTAGCACTCTATATCCTGGGTTAAATACACAAACCCTGGCATTCCTGTTGTAGCTGCTCTGCTGATGCTATTGGGCATTTTTCATGTGTTCTCTAACTATGGGCATAATGGCTGTCATCCGTTCCTGCATCGGAGTTATATGTTCTATCTGACTTCTGTGAGGGGTTGACTCCTGTTCCCAAGTCTCCTTGTTATATTTAGCAACCCTCTGGGGTGTCTTCCATATAAGAGATCAAAGGGCAAAAACCCTGTAGAAGCTTGAGGGACCTCTCTGATAGCAAACATTAAATAAGGCAAAAGGAAGTCCCAGTTTTTCCCATCTTTATCAATTACTTTTTTGAGTATAGCCTTACGTGTTTTATTGAATCGTTTTACCAGACCATCAGTTTGTGGGTGATACACTGATGTTTTCAGATGCTTTATATGAAGAAGATTACACAACTCCATTGTAATTCTCAACATAAATGGAGTACCTTGGTCTGTTAATATTTCTTTGGGAATCCCAACCCGGATAAACATTAACTGCTTAGCAATCATTTTTGCTGAAGTAGTTCTCATGGGTATTGCCCCAGGGTAATGGGTAGCATAGTCTACTACTACCAATATGTACTGGTGTCCCCTTGCAAACTTTACAAGAGGACCCACAAAATCCATACCAATGCGTTCAAATGGGACCTCAATTATGGGTAAGGGCACCAAGGGGCTACGGTATGCTGTAAGAGGGGCAGTTAATTAGCATTCAGGACAAGCAGAACAATAATTTGTGATAGATGCCATTACACCTGGCCAATAAAACCTCCTAAGAATTCTCTCTGTTGTTTTTTTCAATCCCCAGGTGTCCCCCAAGTATGTGACTATGTGTCAAGTTTAATACAGTGTGTCGATATGCCTGGGGTACTAATAGCTGTTTGGTAGACTCTCTTCTTTCAACTCCGTACAATAAATCATTTTCCACTTCAATGTATGGACAGTTGAGGGCTTTATCAGGATTAACGGGGGTCCCATTTCTTATGGAGATATGGTTTCTAGCCACAGCTAAAGTTGGATCCTCCCATTGTGCAGCACTAAAGTTACTTGGGCTATCCTCTAGGTCAGCTATTTCTACATCAGGTTCAGATATATTAGATTGACATGTATTATCCTGTTCAGTGTTACCTCCAACTAGGGTTTCCATAGGGGTTGACTGTTTCCCTCTAGCAGAAGTTATTTTGTCTAAGTCATCCCCCAATAAATAAAAAAATGGAAAATCACCAACAGCGCCCTCTACTGAATCCAGTGAAGCTGTCTTAGCAGCATCCCATAAATTAAAAAAATAGGGAACATCTCTGCCTATTATCATTTCATGGACTAATTTATCTACTAAATGAACTCTATGATTTATAGGGCCATTTAGAGTCTCAATAAGTACTTCAGCAGTTGGATACTTGTGTATGTCCCCATGGACACAGGCTATATCTAGGTTCTGGTAGTTAACAATATGAGTAATTCTCAACAGACCCTTGTCTATGAGCATAACCATGCTACCAGTCCAGCAAAGCTTTAATTTAATTTCCTTCCACCCTTACAGTGCACCAAGGGTGGTGGTTATTAAGAAAATCATTTTTGATAACTGATATACAGAATGAGAGTACAATGAATAATTTTCCCTCATATTGCCAACATTCCATTCCATAGCAACATCATTCTCAGGGCAGTCCTTTGCAATATGTCCATACTCTTTACATTGAAAACATTTAATATTAGCATTAGACAACATCTTTAAGGCTTTTGTGGACTCACAAAACTACTGCCCCTTGCTGTAATGTCTTTCTGGTTGTAGAAACCCATCTGCTCCACCTGAGACCCCCTTTTTCCCGGAACAGTCTTACCCAATTTGCTGGGACTCTGGATATTCAGGGTCCTTGGTCTTTCTTGGTTGGGTATTTGTAGGGACTCTCTTGCCGCAACATAGCATTCCATCCGGTCAACTAGACCATCAGCAGTTTTAGGTTCACTCTGGCTAACCCACCGCCGTAGGGAAACAGGCAATCCTCACAGGAACCGGTCCATCACAAGTTGTTTCTCAATGTTACTAGCTGAGTTGACCTCTGGCTGCAGCCATTTCCTGGCAAGATGTATTAAGTCAAACATCTGTGAACGCACAGCTTTGTCTTGATTATAAGTCTAGGAGTGAAATCACTGGGCCCTCACTGCTATCGTTACTCCCAGGCGGGCCAATATTTCTGCTTTTATTTTTTTGTAATCACTGGCCTGCTCAGGCTCCAAATAATAATATGCCTTCTGATTTTCTCCACTCAGAAATGGCGCAAGGAGGCCCATTCAGACGCAGGCCAGCCTTCCTTGCTGGCTGTCCTTTTAAAAGCCATAAGGTAAGTCTCCACATCATCTGTAGACACCATCTTTTGCAAATAGTTACTCACTCTGAGAGTCTTAGAACTATGTGGTATTTCTGCAGCCCACCTGCCCAGTCTCTCAGACAGGCATTGGATCTCCTGCTGCAAGGCACTTATGATATTCTGCTGCTCCTCTCTTTGTGTTAACAACAGTTGTTGTAGTACTGCAATATTTTCTTGCTGGGTGGCAGTAGCTTTCTGCTGTGTGGCAGTGGCCTGTTGCTGGGTGGCCGTAGCCTGTAGTAAAGCATTTAAAAATTTCTCTATTTTTGAGTGTGGTATTGTTTCCTTAACAAACTATCAGTGTGTTTGCCCGCATTCTCCACCATATCTGACCTGGGATCTTACAACCACACAGTCTTCAAAGCTGGAAACACCACACAAGGTAGTAGCTTTATAAAATATAGTCCATTTATTTACAGGTCTGGCAAAAAACAGGCAAAATAAACATAAAGAACACAAAAGAGGCTTGTTCCACTGAGCACTTAATAACAGGTATAACTGACTGCAGTAATTTGGCTTTTCACAAAAGATAAATGCACTGACCTTTCAAACTTTGTTTTTCCTTTTATAGATAATTCTGTTTAGTCTCTCAGGAGAGTTTTGCAGTATCCCTTACTGCTGGCATTCTGACTCTGAATCCCTGACTGGGGATTTTTATTAGCACTTTCTGTTAATTACCACATGCAGGTGAGTAGCTAGCTGGGTGAGACATAATTCCTGGACTGGACTTTCTCACATGATGTGCTGCCTGCAAGCTGCGGGGTGGAGCACTGGCCAGCCCTACTCTCCAAATGCTCCACCCCAGGGCCCAGAAATAAATTATGTGGTAAACAAACACAACTATTCTCCCTGGGGTTGTCAGACCATACCCTGCACTGCAGCACTTTTGGGGGAATATGGACACCTTCCAATACTATGCCTTGGGTTCTGTCATATATATATTGTGACAGAACCCCAGGCATAGTATGTCTATATATATATATATATATATATATATATATATATATATATATATATACATATACATCTTTCGACATGTATATGTATATCTCTAAGTTAAAGCACTTTACCTGCTTTTTTTCCTAACACCCGAAACCTAATATATTTGAGCCCTTCTAACTTTTTTGTGCAAATTTTTTTGAATAGTTTTTATTAGATGATGTTGTTATGAGTGTAACTTACTTTGTAATGTATTTTTGATGTGTTTTGTGACACTCTTTTGTTTTGCGTTAACTTAAATTGTGCTCAAGCGATTGTGTTTACTTTCAACTTAGAAAAAAGATAAAAAGAAAAGAGAGCGCTCAAACCCATCTAAGTGTAGACTGAAAGTACAAATTTATTACAACATGTAAAAATAACACACATAAGAATCGCACTCACAATGTTAAAAAATAAAACAAGCAATGTATTGTATCACCCGCTTTGTTGCCGGTCTCTTCCGCTCCAATATCCCTGTGTGCGGCGTCAATGCCCCGGCTGTATGTGGGTGTGTTAGGTTTTGAGCCAATCCGGTATCTTCTTCCGTGAATGGACTCCGCGCTATTGGTTAGTCAGTGTGGGCATGTGGTCCTGATTCGGATCCTCCTCCAAACAGTACACGGCATCTCTCCACACAACAAATATTGTTATATTAACATGTTTATATACAAACACCTAAGTCCTCAGCCCGCTGGGTGTTATCAAATGTGTAGAAAAACACACCATATGCGGCCTCACCGAACTTCAAAATAACAATATATTTATTTTGAAGTTCGGTGAGGCCGCATATGGTGTGTTTTTCTACACATTTGATAACACCCAGCGGGCTGAGGACTTAGGTGTTTGTATATATACATGTTAATATAACAATATTTGTTGTGTGGAGAGATGACGTGTACTGTTTGGAGGAGGATCCGAATCAGGACCACATGCCCACACTGACTAACCAATAGCGCGGAGTCCTTTCACGGAAGAAGATACCGGATTGGCTCAAAACCTAACACACCCACATACAGCCGGGGCATTGACGCCGCACACAGGGATATTGGAGCAGAAGAGACCGGGAACAAAGCGGGTGATACAATACATTGCTTGTTTTATTTTTTAACATTGTGAGTGCGATTCTTATGTGTGTTATTTTTACATGTTGTAATAAATTTGTACTTTCAGTCTGCACTTAGATGCGTTTGGGCGCTCTCTTTTCTTTTTATCTTTTTTCTAGATTCTTGTACTAAGTTCGTGATGGGACTTATTTAAGGAGCGGCCCATTTTTTACTTTAAAGGAACAGTGACTTTGATCAGCCGTGCAATTGACTTTGGAGGATCTGTAAGAACTCTTTTACCTATTAAACTGCATCAAACGTTTTTTCCTCTGTATACCATCAGGGGCACAACCTATAATTGACTTTTAACATATTTTTATACCTCATTAGGAATTTTATATAGATTAGAAGCAGCGCCTTGTATATTTTGTTCTTTTGGCTTTTTACTTTCAACTTATATTACGGACAAAAAAAACAACACACGCAAACACCCACGCTAAACCTATTTTCGATTGCGCGTAACTGTTAGCGCTACACTCGTAATCTAGCCCTTTATGTATTTTTAAGGCTTTTACTTTTTCATTACATTATTTATTATTTTTAAATCAAATAGGCTTGAGAGTAATGACTTCTGCTTTTATTGGGAAAGAAGAGCTCAATAGTTTTTAGGGTAATGCACATAGTGCTGCCGATCCTGTTTACTCTACAGATACACATTGAACTTTGTATCTTTACTTGCTTGACATACTCTAAGGTTGTATATGGTATTATGTATACTACCTGTCTGCTGTACTTACTGTTTTGATCACCTTCTCAGGAATTCCTCGTATCCTTGCATAGAAATACAAGTGCTCTTCTCCTGTCAATAATTCATCCAATGCATCTTCTTGAGGGCAGTACCCAAAAGTTGACCAGTCTGTGTTGAATCCCAACATATTCACCAACTGCCTGTTTAATTAAGCAGGACATTCAACCATTATACTCTTTTTCTTCTAGTTTCCCCTTATAATTATGCCCATCATATTGCCCCTCAGGATACTTAGCACATACATGTTGGCTCTATCAAAATGAACTTACAGCTGTTTCTTCTCACTGCTGCTACAACTATGAACCATTTTCTAAAGCTTAGAGTAACTGTTTCTGTTCTGGGTGGGAAGAGGAGGTGCTTTATTTTATAATCTACATTCTCCACTGTCTTAGGTGTCATTAAGATGGAAATCCCCAAATCCATAATGCATATTATGTGAAGTGAAAGCAGGAAAGTGTTTAATGAGGGAATAAACAAAACCATAATGCTCTGTGGCTACAGGTTTAACCTATTTTTGCCCAGAATGTGCCTTTTGCAGAGAGGAACTTTGCTGCAGTTTGTCAGTCTAGGTCCTGCCTAAAAGGACAGTCCAGCTCTTGGTCAGAAGGTCTTTGCCTGGTATTTCAAGGCTGGGCTGTACTTTTTAGGCAGGACCCAAACTGACAAACTGCAGTTAGGTTCCTCTCTATAGAAGGCACATTCTGGGCAAAAAGATGCTGCACCTGGGGTGGTGACTAGCCATAGGTCAAGCTTTTATGCTTTTGCTTGTTTCCTGTTTGAGAGCTTTTATCCTTTTATGTATGACTTATATAGATAACCCACACTAAAAAGATAACATACAGTCTAACCTCTTGTATATCCTAAGTATGTACTATACACCTTTCAATTTGAACAAATCTCTGCTTACAGATTTTTTTTTCATTACCAACATTATGATCAGTTGTATATGGGACCAAATACGTTTTTTTACCATGTTGTAACCATCTGTAGCCTTTAATGAATATTCAACTTTGTTGAAGCAATGCACAATCTTTAAGGTAATGTTAATGGAAGTCAAAATAAAACTCATGATTTAGAGAGTACAATTTAAACATCTTTCCACATAGCTCCCAAGACACAAGCACACTCCTGAGTTTACTTCAGTATACCCTCATAGAAAGTATCAACCACAGAAGCCAAATACTGCATATACACATAGGAGTAGATTTATCAAGCAGCAGATGCTGCAATCTACCCCCGAAATTTCAGGTCCGCCTGAAACTTAAGCTAAGAAGCAGCGGTTGTAAGAGCACTGCTCCTTAACTCATCCGCCACCTCTGAGGTGGCAGACAGCAATCATCCCGATCGGAATACGATCGGGATGATTGACACCCCCTACTAGCGGCCACAGATTTTCAGGGGGTGGCATTGCACAAGCATTTCACCAAAAATGCTTGTGCAATGATAAATGCTGACAGTGTATGCTGTCGGCATTTATCGATGTCGGGTGGACATGATCTGCTACAGCGGATCATGTCTGCCCGACATTTGTTAAATCTACCCCTTAGTGTAAACTGTTCCCTAATACTGAGTAGTTGTATTTATCATATTGTTAAGAAGCAAGGATTGTACTAATTTAAAGGAGCAGCAAAATGTTTTTTTTTAATATAATTTTATCATACCCAGTTGGGTTTCTGACTTGTATTTGTCCTTTTGATGGTGAAATATCTCCGGTCAGCATCTTGAATGTGGTGGTTTTACCAGCTCCATTCACACCAAGGAGCCCAAAGCACTGAAATAAAAGGTAGTAAAACAAGTTGATTACATCTATGTCTGTAAATGTCCAGATATAAGGTGAGACTGTGAGATATGTTCTAGATTCCAGCCCAAAATAAAAATAGTTTCAAAAGTTTGCTAATTATGTGGAATCACAGAGAGTGGCACACTTCTTTTAAGAAACATTATTTTGTTCTGACTTTGTTCACATAATAGCTTCTAATTCTGACAATAAAACAACAGATGTATCTTTACTTCTATACTGAACATATTAATTTATCACTCAGATTAAGATAAATTGACTGTCATTCCTTGTTTATGATCATACAAAACATACCCCTTTAATGGCAGATATTAAAATTGTATCATCCTTACCTCTCCAGCTGGTATGCCAAGACTCATATTGTTGACTGCAGTCATATTTTTATTGACCTGGTGGAAAACCTTGGTGAGATTTTGAAGTTTTAGAAGATCTGACTCTGCTTTGCCTGATTCCACTCGTTCCCTTTCCGCTTGCACATCCTCATCTTCTTCTGGGTTCCTTGGCATACCCTGGGAATCTTTTAGACATGTTCTTTTGAAGAAACACCTGAATATAAAATTATTATTTTTTATGTTAAAACACCTGCTAGTGAACATTAAAGGGACATTGTACACTAGATTTTTCTTTGCATAAATGTTTTGTAGATGATTCATTTATATAGCCCATAATAGAGTGTTTTTGTAACAATGTATAGTTTTGCTTATTTTTTAATAACTTTGTGCTGATTTTCAGACTCCTAACCAAGCCCCAAAGTATCAGATGTAGACTGAAGTCTGTTAATTCCTGCTTGCTCCTATTTGTGTAATCTGTCTTTTTATATGTAAGAGAGGGAGAGTGCCTGTTGATCATATTTTCCCAGCCCCTTTAACTGGGTGTCCCAGCCTAACCTCTTTAACAGTGCTAAACTGGGTGCTTCTTAGTAAGTTTTTAAAAGGTTTTATACTGGATTTTTAGATAAATATCTGTGCATGTTCTTCTTTAAAGTAGTGTCTCTTACATGCAGTTATATGAAAATGGGTCTACACTGTTTCTTCAAGAAAGCATTCACAAACTCTATAATTGTTATTGTTGTAAATAAAATGAATTGGCAGGCTTTGGTAAGAAAAATAGCATATTAAATGCTCCTTATAAATATCTGTTATTGCATTATTAAAGTAGGACATTCATTGGTAAAATATGATGTCCAATAAACCACATATTGATAGCTTTCTAGGCCTCCAGATATATTTGTGATACCTATTAAAACTCATGCAGGTATGCTATCTGTCTTGAAATCATTATATTTACAAATTATAAAGTTATACATGTGATGGACAGTACTACAAAAATGTAATGAACCATTTGTAATTATATAGACTGGACTGTGAAACTTAACACATCACTTACTTAACACTATAGATGATTCCATCATTAATCAAGAGCCGCAGAATGAAGCAGACTGTTCCTTGAATGGCTAAAGCAACATACATCCAACCTAGAATGTCCATGCTGAAAATATCAGTTTTCTCTTCTTTCCCAAACAGGCTGTATTGCTCCACTAGTGCCTGCTGTTGAGAAAGTTTGGTAAGGCCATACCCAAAGCAGAACTGTGGGAAGATCTTAAAGATGCCTGTGAGGATGTCATAGGTATCAGATACTACCTGTAGAAAAATTACAAAGGAAATTAATGTTTTTAGATATTTTTGTTTATGTAAATTTAAAGAGACATTAAACTTAAGTGATGGTAAAATCCAGACTATAAGAATGTTGCAATTAAAAATATATCCGTTTGGAAATAAAACCACATAATTTTTTTTTTAAAGTGTATATATATTTTATAATAAAATATTTATAATCCTATTTGGTATTGTCTGTTCCTCCTTCCCCCTTCATTTCCTCTTTTGGCTGGGCTGTGATGTATAGAGCAGTCACATTCACTCTCTACATAGGCTTTCTAAGGGCTTTAAAGAGGCTGGACTTCAAGATTGTCTTATGACACACACATTGATTGGATGTTCACTGGAATTGTCATAAAAAAAAAAGTTCATCCAAGTGGGCTGGCATAAAATTGCAATAGAAGCATTACTATATGCACTAATTTAACAATTTCATAAATGGATTAAAAACAAAAAGGTACACATACATTTTTAATGGCAAGGATTAAATATATGGCATATGATTAGTTAAGGTTTACCATCACTTTAAATGCATCACTGCAATATAGGCAAGCAATTAAAATAGCACATATAAAGTAACAAATCAGGGGAGCGCTACAAACAAGCAGCTATATGAGAGATCAATAATGAACTGATTAATTACTTAAAACTAACGTACCTCAAGTGCCTTAAAATAAAACATATATTTAATGTTCAATATTAAAAGTTTTACATAAAAACCACCGGTGGTATACAGTATATACGAAAGATAGATAAACAATGATAATTGTAAAATTGTGTGAGGAATAGCCCTCTGCAAATGGTATCAGATAGGTAGTGACTGTCTGGGGATATCGCCCTCTAAATCCTAAACAGGCAATTCGAAGTTAATTGTTAATACCCAAAGTGTACAGTTAAAAGCAAGTAGTTTGTACCGATACTTGTTGGCAGATGTATAATTCCCTGTGCTCAGCTTTTGTAGAGGGGTAGGATTGAAAGTTCAGCTGTAATTAAATGCAATGTATGTTTGTACACTCTGCTTCGTTACTTGTATCTGTTAAGTCCGTGACTCACTCTTACCCAGAATCCGAAATCCTTATTGATTTCTCCGCTTATATGTGGTGTGATTTAGCTTACCCTTAGATCCGGCGTTTGGTGTGTTACCTTTCAAGGCTCTACCATTCTTTGCCGTTCTTTCCTGCAGGTAGCTTTTTCCGGGTCACGTGTTCAGGTCACAGGTTTTTGATCAACCAATAGAAGAAGTGGATTACCGGGTTGTTGGAAACAGGTCTTTGATGCAGTGTAGTAAGTGTACAAAGTATCCAGCAAAGATGTAACAAATACTTGATGCATGAAATTCATCAGAGCGCTCTGAGCTTGAAGTTAAAAACAGCTTTTCATCATCATCGTCATCTACGCGTTTTAGCTTTGCAGCCTTTCTCAAGATGGAACCTTTTTACCCATACTCCCCTATTTATCCATTGATTGCTTGATTGAGTATCCTCCTTCAGTTCCTGCTTAAAGGTGTAGCCATTCATTATAGCCATACTTAGAGACTTTCTCTTGGGGTTAATAAATTTATATGCTAAAAGTGCAACAATAATTCTAACAGGAACAAATTCTAACAGGAACAAATTCAATATTGATTCTGATAGGAGAAAGGGATTTAAAATCGATATTAATACTGGCAGATTATTCGCAATACAAACTTTTTAGTGTGAAAAATATATAATATTAAATGCATCAATCCTAATGCATTACCTTAATAAATGCATTATTCAAATAATAATAAAATCATTATTCAAATAATATTAGTGGAATTATGGTGATATATATTACCCAAAGTGTATATATATTCATTTATAGATCTCACATACCATATAAATGGATGTTTGTATACTAATCCCTCTATGGATTATTTCATAATGAAATTCAAATAAAACTAAACTTTAGAAGCGTATACAGGGAGTGCAGAATTATTAGGCAAATGAGTATTTTGACCACATCATCCTCTTTATGCATGTTGTCTTACTCCAAGCTGTATAGGCTCGAAAGCCTACTACCAATTAAGCATATTAGGTGATGTGCATCTCTGTAATGAGAAGGGGTGTGGTCTAATGACATCAACACCCTATATCAGGTGTGCATAATTATTAGGCAACTTCCTTTCCTTTGGCAAAATGGGTCAAAAGAAGGACTTGACAGGCTCAGAAAAGTCAAAAATAGTGAGATATCTTGCAGAGGGATGCAGCACTCTTAAAATTGCAAAGCTTCTGAAGCGTGATCATCGAACAATCAAGCGTTTCTTTCAAAATAGTCAACAGGGTCGCAAGAAGCGTGTGGAAAAACCAAGGCGCAAAATAACTGCCCATGAACTGAGAAAAGTCAAGCGTGCAGCTGCCAAGATGCCACTTGCCACCAGTTTGGCCATATTTCAGAGCTGCAACATCACTGGAGTGCCCAAAAGCACAAGGTGTGCAATACTCAGAGACATGGCCAAGGTAAGAAAGGCTGAAAGACGACCACCACTGAACAAGATACACAAGCTGAAACGTCAAGACTGGGCCAAGAAATATCTCAAGACTGATTTTTCTAAGGTTTTATGGACTGATGAAATGAGAGTGAGGCTTGATGGGCCAGATGGATGGGCCCGTGGCTGGATTGGTAAAGGGCAGAGAGCTCCAGTCCGACTCAGACGCCAGCAAGGTGGAGGTGGAGTACTGGTTTGGGCTGGTATCATCAAAGATGAGCTTGTGGGGCCTTTTCAGGTTGAGGATGGAGTCAAGCTCAACTCCCAGTCCTACTGCCAGTTTCTGGAAGACACATTCTTCAAGCAGTGGTACAGGAAGAAGTCTGCATCCTTCAAGAAAAACATGATTTTCATGCAGGACAATGCTCCATCACACGCGTCCCAAGTACTCCACAGCGTGGCTGGCAAGAAAGGGTATAAAAGAAGAAAATCTAATGACATGGCCTCCTTGTTCACCTGATCTGAACCCCATTGAGAACCTGTGGTCCATCATCAAATGTGAGATTTACAAGGAGGGAAAACAGTACACCTCTCTGAACAGTGTCTGGGAGGCTGTGGTTGCTGCTGCACGCAATGTTGATGGTTAACAGATCAAAACACTGACAGAATACATGGATGGCAGGCTTTTGAGTGTCCTTGCAAAGAAAGGTGTCTATATTGGTCACTGATTTGTTTTTGTTTTGTTTTTGAATGTCAGAAATGTATATTTGTGAATGTTGAGATGTTATATTGGTTTCACTGGTAAAAATAAATAATTGAAATGGGTATATATTTGTTTTTTGTTAAGTTGCCTAATAATTATGCACAGTAATAGTCACCTGCACACACAGATATCCCCCTAAAATAGCTATAACTAAAAACAAACTAAAAACTACTTCCAAAACTATTCAGCTTTGATATTAATGAGTTTTTTGGGTTAATTGAGAACATGGTTGTTGTTCAATAATAAAATTAATCCTCAAAAATACAACTTGCCTAATAATTCTGCACTCCCTGTATATATATCCATGAAAATAAAGTGTACTTTCATTTACTCAATTAATAGTGACTAATACTAGTGCTCAAATTAAGTGTTAACCTCTATATATCATTCCATAATGGAATTCAAATCTAACTCGACATTAAAAGGACATTATACACTCATTTTTTCTTTGCATAAATGTTTTGTAGATGATCTATTTATATAGCTCATAACGTTTTTTGTTTTTCTTTAAATGTATAGTTTTGCTTATTTTTCAATAACATTGCTCTGATTTTCAGACTCCTAACCAAGCCCCAAAGTTTTATGTGAATACCGTCAGCTACCTTCTCCAGCTTGCTCCTGTTTGTGTAAAGGGTCTTTTCATATGCAAAAGAAGGGGGAGGGGGGGGGGAGTTTCTTATTTCCCACTTGCAGTGGGCTTTCCAGCTACCTTTTCAACAGAGCTAAACTGAGAGCTTCTAAGTAAGTTTTTAAACGGTTTTATACTGGATTTTTATATCAGTATCTGTGCATCTTATTCTTTATAGTAGTGTCTATTACATGCAGTTATATAACAATGAGTGTATACTGTCCCTTTAAGTCCCCTTGGTTCTAAACTTTTAAATAAAAATAATAAGTTCTGCTTCAGCCCTTAACAATTTTTTATTTATGTCTCCCCCCCCCCCTTGGATCTCCCTTAATTTTCCTTATACCCCAATATTTGAAACCCCTTGTGCTTTGATTATGACATTCTTTGAAATGACGAGATAGCAAATGGCCCTTTAATGAAGCAGAGTGTACAAACATACATTGCATTTAATTACAGCTGAACTTTCAATCCTACCCCTCTACAAAAGCTGAGCACAGGGAATTATACATCTGCCAACAAGTATCGATACAAACTACTGGCTTTCAACTGTACACTTTGGGTATTAACAATTAACTTCGAACTGCCTGTTTAGGATTTAGAGGGCGTATACTGTATACCACCGGTGGTTTTTATGTAAAACTTTTAATATTGAACATTAAATATATGTTTTATTTTAAGGCACTTGAGGTACGTTAGTTTTAAGTAATTAATCTGTTCATTATTGATCTCTCATATAGCGGCTTGTTTGTAGCGCTCCCCTGATTTGTTACTTTATATCTGCTATTTTTGAATTGATTGGGATTTCACTTTGTCAGGGGTAACTTAGCTATTTTTAGGGTCCTTTTTTCCGTAAGCAATTAAAATAAACAGGTTTTGTTTATGCCTGTTTTAAATTTAACTTCCTGTTTTCTTGCTGCCTCCAGTCCGCACCCAGAAGCACCTTTAAGAATAGTCACTCAGGCACTGCAACCTCTAATTGGCTGCATGGTGTCTATAAATTACTTTATGAAAAAGCAAAAATAAAATAAAAATAAAGACTTGGAGCAATCGGGAGGATGCTAGAACAGGTTAAATTTAGTTTAAAATGGTAAGCTCAATTTAATTCAGCAAAATTTGCAAGCCAGATATATAATTTTTTAAATAAATGTCATACAATTTAGCATCAAGATATGTGCAGATCATGCTTATTTATCACAGTATATATAGTGTTATATTCCAATCTTTGTGATTTTTATTTTCAATAAATCATAGAAAAATTGGTACAGATAGATAAATGTCAAAATATTTGATCTCCATTTGCCCACAACCGCGCCCCTAAACTACCAATAATGGATGCCGATTAACAAACAACAGAACCAATACTCCAAACAAAACAATATTTGAAATGGATGCAATTCTACAAATACTGGAACAAATATAATAAACCAAACAACATCTGAAATGGCAGATTAGTGCTATTTTTACCTGAATTCACATCCCTATCGCCTCCTCAGCCAATCAGAAACATTGAGAACATGCAATATGAACCCTATCATTGAATAAATCCTTTTATAGTGGGTTAATGGGGTTAATTAAATACATGTGTGTTTTAATTAGTATATGTTTTTCATGTAATTTACTGATAGGTTATACATTGGTATATATTGGTATATATTGATATATTGATGATGGAATATTCAATATTATTTATCTGTTATCATCAAAAAGGTCCAATGCCTTCTTGTTTATCTGGACTGGGTATGCACTGATTGTTGGCCCAGAAATGGTGTTATTGTTTGCGTTGTGATCATTCTGACATAAAAAAATGTGTATTGGGAGCCTTAAAATGGGGTCGGAAAGATTGGAATTGAACCAATATTCAGAAAAAGGGGTAGATTTATTAAGTTGCGAATGCAGCTGTTTCCGCATGAGCCTTCAGGCTCACCGGAAACAAAAGTTAAGAAGCAGCTGTCCTTAACTCATCCGCCATCTCAGAGGTGGTGGACAGCAATCATCCTGGGTCGGATACGATCAGGATAATTGACACCCCCTGCTAGCGACCGGATGGCCTCGAGTGTGCAGGGGGCGGCATTGCACAACCATTTCACCAGAAATGCTTGTGCAATGTTAAATGCAGACAGCTTATGCTGTTGGCATTTAGCCATGTCAGGCGGACATAATCCGCTACAGTGATTGATGTTCGCCCAACATTTAATAAATCTACCCCAAAGTCTCTAGCATTGCTCTGGTGTAAAAATTTATCACACTGGTAATATCTCCATCTGTTACCTACCTGATAATCTTTATTACTGGTATCCGTTTGTATTTTGAGGGTATACACTACAGAGCTGGAAATGATAGTATTGATACCAAGGAACAAATTGATACTGACGAAAATGATGAATGCCATGCCATGGTTCTTGAAGGTTCCTGCTAACAGGTACATCCATGGAAAGGTTGCATACCTATAGATTAGTTAGACAAATGCATTTAAGTTACAGGATGATACTGGAGACAATGGTGACCTGTTCTATCTAGTATACCTATTCTAACCAATAGGCTGACAATTTTATTTCAAACTTAGGAGACAGTAAAGAGTGCAATATATTAATTCATAGACAGATTGTTTTAGGAAACTAGGCAATGTAAATGTAAAGATGAAGATAGAATTAACAAGTAAATTAGGAAACAGAAGTATAATCTTTAGCAAAGTTAGCTCCCCGACTTCTGGAATGTGCCACATCGTATACTTGTTTATTTATACAAAATTAGTTTGACCTGAATGAAAGAATATTATTACACCCTAGCTCTGCTTCTAATAGAGTATATTTATTTTTGTCCTAGGTGTTTCTAAATGTCTAAAACAGGAAGCAGCTCTTTTGACTAAATGTTATCATAAAGCCCTTGCCACAACCCTTCTATAGGCCATTGTATTTGGGCTGTAATATTCACTCACCCAAAAAGAATAAGGAACAGAGACACAGCTCCCAGATTTGGATAGTTGTAGAAAGCTGGCAATTTAAAAACTGCTATCATTGCTATGGAAAGTGCCACGGGAATCAGGTACATGGTCTGGGTAAAAAATGAAAACAATTTGTTACAATACTCCAAATAAATAAAATATTTCAGTCTACACAAGATATGTTCTAAAACTTATACATGAAAGGCTTCATATTTCTATATAACTATGATATGTATGTATATAAAGACTCATATGTCCCAACATATGCAAAATAGATCTACAGTATATACCTGTATATATATACCTATTTATATCTATCTATCTCTATCTATCTATATCTATCTATCTATCTATCTCTATCTATCAAAAATGTTTCCCTGCCTACAAGTCACACTCTTCTCCGCCTGTCTCTTTAGTTTGGGTTTTGTGTTGTAAAATGCAAATAATCATCTATATTTATGTCAAACAACAAATAATACCTTTCTGATTACAGTACTGTAGTATCTTTCTGAGGGTACTATGTATACAAACATATTAAAAATCATATTAAAAAAACTACCTTTAGGTTGCATGTATAAGCTCTCCTATGACATGTAAATATTATCTAAAAGATATAACATGTTGTTTACACTTGGACCCATCCCCTCTCCAAACTGTCCCATATATAAGTCTATAATAAGAATGCACTCACTGGATTTAATGAAAATAGTGCTTTATTGGCACACAAACAATATGTGACGTTTCGGGGACCTCGCCCCATCATCATACTAAGTGATACTTTTCTAAATCTAAATCCAGTGAGTGAAAAACCAGCTGAGCAATTGTAATGCGTTTTCAGCTCACTTTTCAACTACTTTTTCAGCACCTCAAGGCACTTGATAAGTCCTTGGAAGGGCTTTTCGTTCACCTATTTCAAAACAGTCTATTAGCACCTATATTAAAAACTCTGAAATGGCCATTGGAGACATTCTAGAGGTTTGTTAAAGGAATACTAAACCCAATTTTTTTATTTCATGATTCACATAGAGCATGAAATTTTAAGCAACTTTCTAATTTACTCCTATTATCAATTTTTCTTCGTTCTCTTGGTATCTTTATTTTAAAAGCAGGAATGAAAGCTTAGGAGCCAGACAATTTTAGGTTCAGCACCTAGGTACTGCTTGTTGGTTGGTGGCTAAATATAGCCACCAATCATCAAGCGCTAT
Source organism: Bombina bombina (assembly GCF_027579735.1). Classification (NCBI taxonomy): domain Eukaryota; kingdom Metazoa; phylum Chordata; class Amphibia; order Anura; family Bombinatoridae; genus Bombina; species Bombina bombina. The sequence goes on from NC_069499.1 coordinate 576,055,687, forward strand.
CCTGGGTGAGCAACCAAAAATGGGGCAGCTCCTAAACTTTCATTCCTGCTTTTTCAAATACAGATTCCAAGAAAACGAAGACAAATTGATAATAGGAGTAAATGAAAAAGTTGCTTAAAATTGCATACTCTATCCAAATCATAAAAAAATGGGTTTAGTATCCCTTTAATATTTGTGGTATTGATTCATTATTTAGTTTCTGTGCATTGTTTTGGCATTATGTATACTTTTCTACTTTGATTCATGAGGGCCAACATCTCAACTGGGGAATATGTTGACTGACTTAAGCTCAGTATTATAAAAATACTAAGCTATAGCCAAGAAACAACCTAATTCAGTTATGCAACATTGTTCCAAATTTTATTAATGTTCTTAAACAGAAAGTCTAGTGCAACAGAAAAGAGAAACAGTTACCATGTCGTAGAGGAAATTTGTACACCAGTAGCAGATCTCTCCTATGCCAGAGATGTGTTGCAATCGTTTTGCTCCTGTGTGGCTTTCTTTTACAACATAAGTGCCAAAACTTGCAGTGGTGATAGAGTAACCAACCAAAATGCAGAGAGCCACCAACGTATTCACCAAGCTGCTGCTCCTGGTAGGATCATAAAGGAAAGTTACAGAGGTGAGCATATGTAGTGAAGCATACTGAAGCCCTCTCATTTCTGAGTTATTGCTTATGGATGGAAACATAGTGGGAAGCTACACAGTTGTTAAAGAGACAAATAAGTCTGCCTAGAAAACAAGACAGGTAAATACATCTTATGCATTGCTGCAGCATGGGACTTAAATTATGAGTGTGACCATAATACGCTGAAATGTATTAAGGCAAGATCAGAGAGATGAATCTTTAGAAATACGGAATCCCAAACAAGAGCTCGGCTTAATAAAATACAGCAATATATTTTGTGTGCAGGATGATGTTTCCCAGCATTGTTGGAGCCATTTTTCAGATTCTTTGTTTTTATGCCTGTGATCTCCAGTTAGTGTTGAATTCCTAATTGCAATTTCTTTTGCTGTTTACTAATTAGCTACGAGCTGATGTGTAACACTCTGGGGAATGTAAATAATACCCCTTTACATACTTTATAGCTGGTGTCTAATAGAGTCATTGCAACCCAGTAAAATACATTTGGCAAATTTACAAATAAAATAACAATGACAGGTAGTGATTACATAAACATACACCCTTGATTATGATTACATTCTTTTTTTGTAATTCAGCTTTTTCTTTAGACTGAGTATTTGTAGCAACATCCTCATCCACTTTATTCTGTAAGTTAGTATGTGCAATTTCATTCTCTGACAGCAGCATCTCAAACTTAAAGTGAATGTCAATTTTGATGCTAAAGTGCCCTGTTTTTAAAAAGCTGATTAAAAACAGGGGCTCTTTAATTCATCAAAATTTACATTTCACTCCTGTTGAGAAAAAAAAACTTACCTTTTAATCTTTACAGCATCTCCAGCTTCCTTCACCCGTCGCAAAGCCTCTTCCTGGGTCTAAAATGAGGAATCCGGCTTCCTCCAATCACAGTGTTGAATCAGACACTGATTCCCCCGGGGGAAGCCGTGATTGGAGGATGGCCTATCCATCATTTCTGACATAAGAAATGGCTTGCAACAACCGGAGGAAGCTGGAGCTGCTGTGAAGATTAAAAGGTAAGTTTTTTTTCACATGATTGAAATGTAAATTTTGATGAATTAAAGTGCCCATGTTTTTAATCAAATTTTTAAAAAACGGGCACTTTAGCATCAAAATTAACATTCACTTTAAAGAAAGCCCGACATTTCTCCCTACCTCCAAAAGAGCATACAAAGAGAGAGAGCAAAAAAAAAAAAGAAAAGTAAAAAGAAACAAACTGTTATCAAATTAAGGGCTGAGTCCAAGCTATAGGCCAATTTAATTTTGGGGAAAAAAGAGCACTTTCATGTTTCAACATGATCACAATAGTAAAAAAGTTCTCAGCGATTACAATCCATTTTCTAAACACTTTTCAACAGATTTTCACTTGATAAAGCCCTAAACTGGCCTTTTCTTTTACATCTGTAAAAGTATTCAGACAATTTGGAATACTTCTATTAAGTTGCACATGTGCAAGACACTCTGAAATGGCCACAGACAACATTTTAGAAGTGTATTTATATACATGGTTTAGATTCACTAAAGCTCTATTCATCGCTATTGTATAGTCAGTCTGTAGTAGACAGGACACAAATTAACATATACAGTATGGCCTCTATTTAACAAGCTCCATTAGGAGCTTGATGGCCCCTGTTTCTGGCGAGTCTTCAGACTCGCCAGAAACAGCAGTTATGAAGCAGCGGTCACAAAGACCGCTGCTCCATAACCTGTCCGCGGGCTCTGAGCAGGCAGACACACATCGCCACAATACAACCTGATTGAGTACGATCAGGGTTTATTGACACCCCCTGCTGGCGGCCCATTGGCCGCAAGTCTGCAGACATCGCCAGAAATCAACCCGATCGGGTTGATTGACACCCCCCTGTTGGCGGCCCATTGGCCGCGAGTCTGCAGGGGGCGGCGTTGCACCAGCAGCTCTTGTGAGCTGCTGGTGCAATGCTGAATACGACAAGCGTATTGTTCGCCGTATTCAGCGAGGTCTGGCGGACCTGATCCGCAGTGTCGGATCAGGTCCGCCAGACCTTGATAAATATGCCCCTATGTGTGTGTGTGTGTATTTAATACATGATATCCCATACGCTAACAGGATCTGCTGGAGAAGTGATAGAACAGAAATTAGGATCAAGTTCTAGAAATTAAGTGTAACTATCACATTCTGAAAAGTTTTGTTTCTAATTCACACTCAAATTATCTTGATTGTCAGTTTCAATACAGTAATCTTCTTAATGGGATTTCAAACGGGATTGCATCTTCATGACTGGGATTTCAAAAGGTGCCCTGCATTTGTGAGTTTTTCCAGTTCAAATGTTATATTATTGAATTCCTAGTTTCAAAGGTGCAATTCCATTTGAACTCCTGGTTATGAAGGCACTGTCCCGATTGAAATCCTGGTCATAAAGGCATGATCCCATTTGAAATAAAAATATTTTTTTTAATCAAATTTTTAAAAAACGGGCACTTTAGCATCAAAATTAACATTCACTTTAAAGAAAGTCTCACATTTCTCCATATCTCCAAAAGAGCATACAATTAAAAAAGAGAGAGAGCAAAAAAAAAAAGGATCAAGTTCTAGAAATTAAGTGTAACTATCACATTCTGAAAAGTGTTGTTTCTAATTCACACTCATGAATTAGAAACAAGGCATGATTCCATTTGAAATAACAATATATGTGCAGCTTCATTATGGTGTAGATTTGAGATTTACAAAGTAAAATAAGTTGTGACCACTTTCTTATAATAGAAACACATAGGGCATATGCTAACAGTTAAAGGGACATAACACTCATATGCTAAATCAAATTAAACTGATGCAGTATAACTGTAAAAAGCTGACAGGAAAATATCACCTGAGCATCTCTATGTAAAAAAGGAAGATATTTTACCTCATAGTAGAGTAAGTTCTGTGTAAAAAGTTATACTCAGCTATTGCTCAGCTGCAGGTAAATAAAATAAAAAAAATGAAGAAATGAACAACAGCCAATCAGCATCAGCAGTTCTGAGGGCATGAACTCTTTTACTGTGATCTCATGAGATTTCCCTTAACTCTCATGAGATTTCATAGTAAACTTCCTTCAACTGAATAGGGAAATAAGATGAGAGTGCACGAGGCTCAATCCTTCAGCTGTCCCGGGACAGACATTCTGATTTGTTGCTTAGAAGTCCTTTACAATGGGATGTGGCTACTGAGGAATTTTTGAGGTCAAATATCTTCCTTTTTTACATAGAGATGTTCAGGTGATATTTTATAGTCAGCCTTTTACAGCTATGCTGCAGCACTTTCAAGTGTTTAAACATTTGGGTATTATGGCCCTTTAAGCGTGAGCTATATCATGTTTATTGCAGTTGTTTGCGCACATCAGATGTAGCGTGCGTATAACAAGTTGAAAGTAAACGCGATTGCTTGAGCGCAATTGAATTTAACATGCGCCAGGATAGCACAAGTTCAGAGCTCTGGTTAACGGTTAGGCTTGAATACAAAGTGTCACAAAACCCATAAAAAATACATTACAATGTACAGCTACACTCATAATAACACTATCTAAAAATCATTGCACAAAAAAGTTAGAAGGGCTTTAACATAGATATACATATACAGTATACATGTCTAAATATGTAAATGTATATATATATATATATATATATATATATATATATATATACTGTATATTTATATGTATGTACATATTTATTTATGTATTTATATGTGTATATATGTATTTACAGACATATATACACATATAAACACATAAATACATATGCATTATAGATATATAGGTATACATATTTTACATTAACAGCATTATATATATATATATATATATATATATATTTATATACAGTATATATAAATATATATTTAATAATAAACATTTAAAAAAGTTCTATTTGAAGAACATAGGAATGTAAAATATGCATAACCCGCATCGGGGTTCACACTTTAAGTCTAACGCAATGATCATGTTGAAACAAACTAAGCAAAATTGATTATAGATATAAATTGAAAAGTTGTTTATAATGTTATGTCCATCCAATAATTTAAGTTTATTTTTGATATTACTGCCCCTTTAAGTAAAAATAATGCATTCAAGCACATTAGGTAGCCATAAAAAGGGAATCAATTAGCTGACATATTTTTCTTTTATGTTGGGCATATATATTTTGCAGATATGTACGTTTTTGTAGACTTACTCAATAAATCTTTGTGAAAAGCTGTAGAAAAGCCCTTTTCTTATAGTTGTTAACATGTTTTTAAGAGGTTAAGAAAACCTGATGTTCAGATTATTAAATATTCAGTACATACTTAACGAATTCAGTTACATTAAAGGAGTAAAAAGTCATAAAAAGTTTAATAGAAAGTCTATTTGATGAGTAAACTTGGTGCAAAGTAAAAAAAAAAAAGATGAGAGAATAGCCATCTAAAACCTTAAAAAAATAATTGACACAGCTCTTCAAATTGATTGAAATAGGCCTTGAATTTGAAACTGCAAAAATCTATGCAGAGCAATTTGTGAGAAATAGACCCCAAAAAGTAGAAAAAAACAGATATACCTAAAGATGGAGATATCTTTTAAAAATACTATTATCTGAGTCCTAGACACTGGTCACAAATAAAAAAATATCTCCCAAAAACCTCTAATATATAACAGAAAAAAATACACTAAAGAGAGTTTTTCATAAAAAGTGTAAGTTTACTAATTAATTCAACATCTATATAAAAAACATATTAGTAATTTACCACCGGTGGTATCACAAAATTAAAACAAATGATTCAATTGTAGACTTTTATAAAACATGGGAATCTTTCCCCCTTTTTATAAGGTATACGTTTGCAGAAATACCGGTTATTGAATAGGGTTTAAGAAAACCTCTGTGTATAGAAAATCTTTTTTTATATGGGTCGGGCGTTTAAAGGGACACTGTACCCAAATTTTTTCTTTTGTAATTCAGAAAGAGCATGCAATTTTAAGCAACTTTCTAATTTACTCCTAATATCAATTTTTCTTTGTTCTCTTGCTATCATTATTTGAAAAAGAAGGAATCTAAGCTTTTTTTGGGTTTCAGTACTCTGGACAGCACTTTTTTATTGGTGGATGGATTTATCCACCAATCAGCAAGGACAACCCAGGTTGTTCCCCAAAAATGGGCCGGCATCTAAACTTACATTCTTGCATTTAAAATAAAGATACCAAGAGAATGAAGAAAATTTGATAATAGGAGTAAATTAGAAAATTGCTTAAAATTTCATGCTCAATCTGAATCACGAAAGAAAAAATTTGGGTACAGTGTCCCTTTAAGGAAACTGTTTACTGTTAAAAAGAAACACTTGTGTCTAAGGATCCATTAGAATCTTTGTTGAATATTGTGACAGTGAACTGTATCAAACAATATTAAACAAAGATTCTAATGGATCCTTAGACACAAGTGTTTTTTTTGAACTAGCCTTTCTTTCATTTTTAAAATAACAATACTTTGTACTTTGAAGCTTTGATATTTATTTATATCTAAAAAAAATATTTTATGCTTCTTGTTAATTATTTTTTGCATTTAGTGAAAAGGGGTTAGTGATGCATGCTTTTTTAATTGGTAGTTTTTTTTAAATATCTTTCTTATCTGCATCATTTTATTGTGTTAAGAATTACAAAAAGCTATATAGCAAAAAAAAATAAAAAAATAAAAAAAATGCTTTCACTTTCTGTTCCTGGTTCCTCAATTCCCTTTTACCACACTTTGAGGATGTTAACACTGATATGGGTATAACATAGGATTTATAACATGGTGTAACTCATGTAAAGTGGGGGCAGTAAATGCAGCCATTGCAGGGAGACTGATTAAATTATCACTGCTTGTCATATAGCTCTTAATACTGCTACCACTGCACTTTCTTCTATACATATTTATTATAAAAAAATAAAACTATTCTTACATAGATGAGGTTGAGCTCAAAGTTCCCGAGTATGGTTGAGTGGAGACAGAAATACCTGTAAGGAGAGATTATATTATTGCATATTATATTAGAATATGTAAATACAGTTTTAATACACTATAGAAATAAGAGAGTGAAGTATATTGACCAATATTTTTGCATTTTCATAAAAACAAATACCAACATCAATCATATCCATTTTGTTTTAAGAAATAGTTTCTCGCCTGGTAGCAATGGGAATAAACTGCAGAAAATCTGCCTCTTACTAGATTAGGGATAATTCATTAAAGTAGGTGGCAGCCATCACGTTCAAAATTCTTAAGTTACTGAGTGGCAGGGCTAATAAAATCTCTTTTATTGAGCTTTATTTTTTATTTTTTTTTATAGGGAACTTAAATCCAACCTCAGAAATAGGATTTGATTTGCTTTGAAATTTCTAATGCTACAGCACACTTTTATCTGACCTTTATAATCCTTCTTTTTAAAAAATGTCAAAAGCTCTTCTGCTCAGATGGATTTTTTTTTTTATATACATTGTATTTGAGAGCGGTTTATCTTCATTCTTTCTGGTGCAGGCTTTTGCAGTTTTCCTAGGGTTATTATGGACACAGACTGCACCAGCATCAGTGGGTACATTCCATGCACAGTATACACATTCAATGCTATTGGTTATAAAAGCCCAAATAGAAGAGACAATATTAAGGCAAACATGGCACCAGAATTATCAGCATGGCCTGTTCTATAAAATTCTGTTAAAATACTTTACGCTCTGCCTTTCTTCTCTCAAGAATATTTTCTTTTGATTTATTAAATAGAAAAGCTTTGTATATAAATATCTTTGGGGTTTTTTAGTATTCAAATGCCAGATCTTAGAAGTTTTCGTTCTTCACTCAGATACATTTGCATCAACAGCTTTGCTTTTCTCTAGATAAGAGAGAGCTATAGAAGAACCCTTTGGCAGCAGAATGTGGCTATTATTTTTAATTATCAGTTCTATGATGGCATGGACCAAAAGAGCACATTTACTTAGCTAAAATTCTGTAATAATTGAGGATTTTTATTATTGCACAAAATTACTTTGTTTAATAATGGTTACAAGATGGCTTGACTATTTAGGCCTCCTACTATTATTACACCATGGTCCCAATATCCTCTAAACTTTTTCAGTATAGGACAAAGGGAATTAGACAAAACATCACCACACTGAATTTTAAAATCAAGGACATATTTTTAGCTGCTATGGCACAAATGCAAGAGCTGTTAGAAATAGACTCAAGGGATTCTCTCTGGTGATCTCAACAAGAAGCTAAAAGCTGTAATCATGATAGATAGCAGTATAATTAAGCTGTAATGTCAATGGGATTGAATGCAAGACCTGCATAATGGCCTCTCACTGCAAGATAAATGCAGGCCTAAATCTAATGTGTTTATGGAAAATAAGCAGTGTCTAGAGATCATCAAAATGTTTTATTTTATTTTAACTCTTCCAAGAATCAATTCCACCTAGACCATTGTTTGTGCTGTTGCTAAGATACTAATCTTTTATCAAATATTTATGGAAACTGCCCATTGCTCAGTAGGAGGCGAGATTTCTCTGCTTAATTCTGAGGAAAGGAAGATCATTCACAATTGTAAATGCCTTTTTTAGATTCTATTTCAGTGAACAAAAGTATATTTGTTTCACCTAAGTATGCTGGGCATGTGAGATAGATAATATTTACCTTTTAATTTAAGAAAAACCCAGCTGTGTAAACAGCATATATCTTTATGTATATGCAAGTAACAGAGGTTCATTTTAAAAGATTCTTCCTATTGTTATTTTAAACTTAATGGCCACTAGACTCCTGTATTCAGCATCCTTGCCTGACAAAGTGTAAATACAACAATTCAATGATTTACAGTAGGGAATCTGCAAAATGTTCTAAATGTTTATTTTCCTTACCATATTGTTCCTTCTCACTGCTTGGTACATTAGATCTCAGCAGGAAGTTGTTGAAACTGTTGAGGAAGGCTGGGAGACTGTGAGGACCTTCTGGGTTATACCATATCTGGTTGGGAAGGAGAACATGACATAATAAGACACCTCTATCTGAAATACTCATCTAAAAGACAGCGTATGAATGTCCCTGATCTTTTATATGCACCAGTGGCTAAAATAGATATTAAATAACTTTTGATTTTGTATAAAAATTCTGATTGTCCCTCACTCAATGTGTAGATACAAATTATATGATGTATGTTTTCTTCAAAATGCTGCCACTCCATAGATTTAGGTTTAAGAAAATTGCAAGATTATAAAAAAAAAATAAAAAAAAATAATACAACATTTTTAAAATGTCTTTTATATGAAAAAAATACTCAAATATACTTTTGAGTCATAACCTAACTCTGGGTGTTTCATGTACAGAAGAAAGAACTCTTAACGCTGCATCACTTTGGGGGTACTTTGAGAATGTAAAAGAACTAGAAAACATTTTGTAATGTTTAATTGTGATTTTAATTTCTTGTAGTTTTCTCTTTATATCAAGGCTACTTTTTGTTTATTGCATGTTACAAGATTAAGTGAAGAATAACACTTGAGTAGGCTGGTGAATGGGAACAATAATTAAACATTCAGATATTGCTATGGTACCCTGGTGATGATGCTCAATTTGTCGTGCCTGGCTGTTAGTGTAATTACCTTGCTTAGTGTTTCTGGTACAACATTTTGTGTAAGATCTGATGGCTTAGCTATCCCAAAGCTCCAGCCTCCATACCTGGATATAATGAAATTATACATCACAGTTATAACGCAAATGTCTAAATAGAGATATAGCTACAGCATTTCAAAAAGAAGCATTTTGTACATATACTCAAGATTTTTATGTATTAAATGTATGCTTACAGAAAGCAGTGCTGTATAAAAGAAATATAGCTGGAGGGTCTAGAATCATATTATTAGTAACTTGCAAGTAGGGCTACCTTTAGCATTTGTGGGGCCCTGATCAAAATACATTTGTGGGGGCCCTCAACCCAACCCTCTTATTCCCCTGGCCCTGTAAGCCCTGCCCCCAGTATGGCTGACCCCTTTTTCAACATTCAGTGTGTCTTATATAAAGAGTAAAACTATATATTACACCTCCTGATACCATAAACTCTCCTTCATAAACTCCATACAGGGCATCTGCTCATACCCTCTTGCCTGAGCGGCAGACCCCACGTGACCTGTGCTCCCTTATAACAATACAATTGAAGAACATGGGCAGGTGTCAGCGAAAATCTGTGGTGCACCTAAGCTATGTATCACCATATCTATATATAATTCTTTATTTTTCCTTAATAGATCTCTTTTAAAACTAAACTATAACTGTGTAAGTAAAGTGAAGAAAACCACCATCAATTTAGTAAGTTCTCCTCAGAAGTATAATACTTGTTTTACAGTTTCTTATCCCAATATATCTTTGCCATATTATCAAATCATAAAGATCACAAATTGAGTATATGCTCTTACCGCTGTTGTTTGGTTTCCAGTGCTGTGCTTAACAAATATTGCTCCATATTGCTTTTGGTGAGATTGTAGAGCATCTGCCCAGAGTAGGTTCTGCGATGTGGTGGTGTAGCATTGGTCGCAGTACAGACCTTAATAATGTGTAAAGAAATTCATACACACATGACGTTAGATAATCATGGATTTTTTTTCCCCTTAGCAGCACTCAAAACAGTTTTAATTTATTTCATATTTAATTTATGTGTATACAACTGTATATAGCTGTCTTTTATTATGCAAATTATTTTATATACTTATTTAGGAATAGAATATGAGTGGATAAATATTTTGCGCTCCCACTCATTCATCAACTTCGCTAGATTGAGGCTTTTTGTGCGTATCGTATTATAAGTTGAAAGTAAAAAGTTTGCACGTGAGCGAAAACCCAACATGCCCAAAATGCTGAACTTCAAATATTGCGACCGCATTAACGTATTCTCCCAGAGACTTCAATGGAGCGCGAAAACTGCAAAAAACACTAATTTTATTCAAGAGTGCTAAACCCGACATGAAATATAAATATTTTGCATTCCAATGTTCATCACAAAGAAGAATATGTTCTATTTATTCTTTAAAAACACACACACATATATATACTGTATATGATTTTTTTTTGGTAAAATATATAGCTATTCATATATATATATATATATATATATATATATATATATATTATGATTATATATAGGTATATATACAGATATATATATTGGAATATCTATTTAAAATACTTAGAACATATTCCCCTATGTGAAGAACATTGGAATGTGAAATATTTACAGTAAATACACAGTTAAAACCATTATTAAATATTAATACTAAAAAAAAAAGTTTTTTTATGTTTTTAGGTATTTGACTGCAAAGGGCTCCAATGCTTGCATACACACACACATGTATATATATGTATATATATATATATATATATATATATATATATATATATATATGTATATATGTTACTTATGTATTTATGTATGTAAATACATATATACATATAAATACATAAATACATCTGTACACACGCTATTTCCGTCATGTGCAAAAAGAAGATAAAACCCGATATCGCTTAGGTGCTACAGAAAGTGCGTCACTTGTAATCTAGCATTTATAAAGAATAAAAGGAGATTTGGGTATATTGTAATCCTTTAGAAAAGCTTATCATATTTTTGTGATTGTAATTTGCAGTTCAACTACTTTCATCTTTTTAAATGGGATTTTTTTCTCAGCAATCGAGTAAATGATTATTTTCAATAAACATGTTGCAAATTATAATTAAGTAGATCTCATTGATTTCAGTGGGAGCTGATTATAGTAAACTGCTACTAATACTTAGTAAGCACTAAGCAGAAAACAATGTACTGTGTAAATTGCCGAGAGAGGTTATCCAATAAAAAGATAAAAATTAACTCTTAAGTGCTGCCATTAATTCATTATTGTCAACTATGTAAACATGGCCTGTGTCACTTAGCTTACTAAAAACAATTACAATGTAGTTCATCATATGAAAAGGTTGCTCATCTCTGCACTATAGCTTCATCACTCCTGTTTCTATAAAGGCCATATTAACTAATTGCAAACCTACATCTTCATAAATGCTCTAATTTTTAACTTTAATGTCTCCTTATGCCATTGTAGCTCTCCTGTTTACTATCCATTCTTATGATAAACCTTATTTTCACTATCTTTTAACATCTATACATCAATTCTCTAAGGGGATTTTTTACTCACTTACTACCACTTACTGTTCTACTTTTTCCTATAAGGCTTCCCTGTACCTAACATCCGACCATAGTTTCTACTATAAAGTTTCCTATCTTAGTAGCACTTTTAGTTACACTCTGGCTCAAATTACAGTGATACTGGGTCTCTGAATATGCCTGAAAATATGCAGTTGTAATGCTACTTACCGTGGTGCCTGTATTACAATTACAGCTACCATATAGGAGATTTTGGCTCCCAGTGGAGTTCCAGAGGCCTAATGTATCTTGATGAAAGCATTGTCTAAAGTGGAATTAATAGATATTTAATATTAGGCTCATACTGCCTTTTGCAATGTAATTACGTAGTCAAAATATCTTTAGCATATAGGAAAAAATGCTTACGAGTTTTGGTTTAAACATGAATTGTCTATGCCAGGAAATGAATCCATTGCAGACATTAGATCAACCGTTTTTGCATTCAAATTCCTATAAAGAAAAATAAGAATTTGTGATTGTGTGAGTTACAAAATCAGTCTTATTTAGAACCATATGTAGTTAGAAAAAAATAAAAATACAATTGTTGTTTTTGTGTGTCAATCATTAATGAACAGATATTTTCCCAGCTGTGGCTGAGTTTACATCGCTAGTGCAAAAAAACAGATCTGTAGTTTTAGTTTTTATGAAAATGTTGTAATATGGGCAGCTCAAAGCAAACACCTGACATCTTTCCAACTGCTGGATAATGTTATCTTTTGTGACAGCCATTTTAAAGGCTACCAGCCAGCAGGAAATGGTTAACTCTACATATGCAAATTCACCCTCTGTTTTTAAAAGATTGTCCTATAAAGTGTCCAATATGTTTTATAATGTAGATAACTATTTAGCAATGTTTTACATATTATTTAATAAACAATTTATGTTCTTTATTTAGCTATTTTTACAGACACCTCACAGATCTAAAGCTACAATTATTTCTGTCTTTAAATTAGGCATTTTGAATAGCATGGATTAGAGTTGTGTTTATGGTTCATTTATCTCTGTTAGTCAAGGAATTACTATGATTTTTGCAATATAAATGCAGTTTCAAATTCCAACATTTAATTTGTTATATACCACAACATAATGATATAGGGGACGTGTACAAAATTTCAATACTGAATGGAAATATACTGATGACATTTGAAACTGGAATATCTTAGTGTAAATGACAAAACAAACATGCATCTTACACAAAGTTTTAAGTAAAATATTATTAAGGGTTAAGGAAACTTACAAACTCAGGGCTTGCAATTGTTGCTTGTCTGCTAGTTGTAGACTAGTTAAATTTCAGACAGTATGCCTGCATGAGTAAACAATTTGGGCCAGATTACATTCATAAAAGCGATATTAGCGCTATGCGCTGTTATTACAAGTTCACAGCAATGCGAGAGAGATGGCATCAGAACATCGCGCAGCGAAGGGGGTAAGTAGAGCAGCGATGGCAGAAAACGTAAATATATATGTATATGATTATACACATATTAACACATAAATATATATGTATATAAGCATATACATATATATTTACTGGGAACACACAGTTCCTATTGACCGCAATGTAAAGGCACTTTTCAGTGCCGTTTTTTTTCTTCTAACTCCCCCCTCCCACCAACTTTAGCCCCAAAATACTGCCTAGTGCAGTAATTTTATTAAAAAATAAAGATGCTGCTATCTTTTTTTTTTTTTATAAAATACACTAGGCTGTATTTTGAGGGCATTTGGCTGGTTAATTAGTGTGCGCCCGAAAACGGGCAAATTTGCCCGTTTGCGGGCGTGTGATAATTTAGTGCTCCACATGTAATCTAGCCCTTTATCTTTTTCTGATAGTTAACATAAAGTGGACTGGTAAATTTTATCGTTCCGTGAGTAGCAACTTTTTTTCCTCTAAACTATAATGATATACTATATATATATATATATATATATATATATATATATATATATATATATATATATATTATTTTTAATCGCTGGTTATGTACTTGTATCACAGCCACAATTTTGCATAAATATACTTTTTCATTAAAAAAATAAAAGTTAATTTTTCAGATTAATTTATACAGTAGATGTGTAATGATAGTAGCATAATTTTTACAAAATTAATTTGTAAATTATCACAATTTTTTTTTAGCATTGCATTGAAATTATAGTTTCTTAATTTTACAATATTAATGAGTGTAGCTGTGTGAGTACAAGTGATTCAATGTCACCAAGTGGTTTAAATAAAATATTTTAATTAGAAAATAGCCATTCTCAGCAGGACTTCCATGCAAGACAGAACATTACAATTGGAACTATTGAAAAAACTTGCATGAATACAATTGAATTTCACAGATATGAGATCTATAAAAACAATAGCTTCATATTTGGCAATTTAAAGAACATGAGAATTCAAAATGGATTTGTTAATTTCACTTGTTTATGCTAAGCTGTTTTGTTTAAAATAATTAAATGAAAATAATTTATAATTCTCTTCTTGTATTTATTTGTTTTGTTTTTGACTGTTTTATGTATTTGTATTTTTAACCATTAATCAGTGTTTTTGTGACCTCTAATCATGTAGCCAGGGCTAAATAACATTGGGGTTCTTTACAAATAAACAAGAAATAATAATAATACGTATAAGATAGTGTGAAATGACTTACTCGAACACTACTGGTTGGGATGATGTGCCATACAAATTGGGTGACAGTAGGATCTCTGGGTATTCCACAGTGCCTATAGAGAGTCTCCCCAACCCCATAGCAGCAATGACAAACAGAACAGGCAGCACAATTTGTGATACAAGACCCTTCCAGTTTCTTCTGGAGTTGTGGAACCTTTTTATAAACATAGCCCCTATTTTCTTGAACATCAGCTGCACTCCTGTGACTTTTTCTGTTCCCGTTAGTGCCTGATCTGCATAAAACAAAAAGAGATGGAGATGTTTTTATTAGGGTGTCAACGGTATCATTTTACAAATATTTACGTTCGAATTTCAGTAAGGTTGTTATTTAACAGAAAGGGGAATTGCAAAAAATGATGTTTGGAGAATACCAGAGTTTAGCTTTAACGGGTTGCAAGCCTTAGCATTTGCTATGACTACTTGATGCTAATACATGTCTGTATGTCATTAGTGTGTACCTTTGTGCAGGGCACCCTACTGCAATTAATGCAAGAGCTGTTAAAATGAATGTTTTTTCTGTACCAAAGAGGATTACAGCTCACAATCAGTGTGTGGTAGACAACACGATTAAGCTAGTTTTTATGTTATCATATAATAGTAGGGTTCAACAGTAAATGCTATATTATCAGAATACATATTATTATAACAGGTTAGTTAGTTTGTTTGTTTGTTTTTTTTCATCAAATCATTTTTATTATTTTCAAAGCAAGATCAAACTGAAAATCACATATAACAAGTGTACAAGAGTGTAACGTCAAGCGTACAGACAGTGCTCACATAGTCAATAGCATATACATTAGGGTCATATAACATAGTATAATATCAATTTAAAGCATTTTACTCCTAGATTTGTTGGGTCAAGTGGAGAAATATGAAACATATTATGTCAAAGCACATATATCAGACACAATTGGCTGCATCAACATTTTTAGGGTTTATCTTTGTTTGTTTTCAGGGTCTAGGTGGTCTGCTGTTCCCATATAAAAATGATATCAGTTTGTTTGTTTTACAGCTTTAGCTTTTAGGACATTGACTAAAATGCGATATTAATTGTAGATTGGAAGATTGACCTCTGCAGTTAGGAAGTTCTGCTTCTATTCGGTTATGAGACTATGGGCAGAATATCTAAGATGCTTCAGATCCCAGCCACTATTCGTTTGCCTAGTCAGTACTGTTGTTTTCTGTTTTGTAGTTTTTTAATATACACTGATCTATAAATACATTCCTAGCCTTGATTTTCCTGTTCCTGGAAAGCATAACATGGAAATAATATATTGAGCAACGTGTAAGAATACACTCCTGTTCCCAGCCAAATCAGCATTGTAAGTGAGAAATGATCATAGCAAACCTTACAGTATTAAGGCAGCACATAGTCCAGCACTCATGTATTAGAGATGTGCATACTGAAAGGTCTCTCCACGGACCCCAAATTACTACCAAACCAAAAGGCATCAGCAACCAGTATATTGTGGATCAAAGCACAGCTAGACAATGGTTTGGCAAGCTGTCCGTAGTTAAGTCTAAAGCATGATTAAGGATAGTTGCCTGAAACACTCATATTGCACTTTGACACTATATACAGTAAAGGTACATTTTAGAAAGAATTATGCAGACATCCATGGTCTCTAACTCAGCTAGAATGGCTGCAATGTCCACTTCTCCAAACTAATAAAATATTCATTGGTGGCGTAATATTAGTATCCTAATTTACATGTTGAAAGGGACTTTTTCAACTTCACAAAAAACATTAATGGTCTATAAATAATAATAATAATAATAATAATAATAATGTTTTTTTATGCTACATTCAGTTATCATAATTCCCATTAGTTTATAACCTGCTCTGGAATAATCAGACAGCTTTTATAGCATTACAGCTATAGGTCATTAAAGGGATAGTAGACACCAAAAATGTTATTGTTTAAAAAGATAGATAATTACTTTATTACTCATTACCCAGTTTTGCATAACCAACACTGTTTTAGAAATATACCTTTTACCTCTGTAATTACCTTGTATATAAGCTTCTGCTGACTGCCTCCTTATCTCAGATCTTTTGTCAGACTTGCATTTCAGGCAATTAGTGCTGACTCTTAAAGGGACAGTCTAGTCCAAAACAAACTTTCATTATTCAGACAGGGCATGTAATTTTAAACATTTTTCCAATTTACTTCTATGGTATTCTTAGTTGAAAGCTAAATCTAGTAGGTTCATATGCTAATTTCTAAGCCCTTAAAGGCCGCCTCTTAGCTCAGGGCATTTTGATAGTTTTTCACCACTATAGGGTGTTAGTGCATGTGTTTCATATAGATAACACTGTGCTCACCCACACGGAGTTCCTAGGAGCGCACACTGATTGGCTAAAATGCAAGTCTGTCAAAAGAATTGAAATAAGGGGCAGTTTGCAGAAGCTTAGATACAAGATAATCACAGAGGTAAAAAGTGTATTAATATAACTGTGTTGATTATGCAAAACTAGGGAATGGGTAATAAAGGGATTATCTACCTTTTAAAACTGGTGTAGACTGTCCCTTTAAATAACTTAATATGCATGAGCACAATATTATCTATATAAAACACATGAACTAACGTCCTCTAGCTGTGAAAAACTGTCAAATGCATTCAACTAAGAGGCGGCCTTCAAGGCCTTAGAAATTAGCATATGAGCCTACCTAGTATTAGCCTTTAATTAAAAATAGCAAGAGAATAAAGCAAATTTGATGATAAAAGTAAATTAGAAAGTTGTTTACAATGAAATGCCCTATCTGAATCATAACAGTTTAATTTGAACTTTACTATCCCTTTAAACTTAAGACATTTTAAATGGACCTCTTTACATATAAATGTTATGGTTATTATATTATATAAATAATAATGATAATCTGAATTATTTAAATTCCGAAAGACAGACATACTGCAAAAACACAAAAGTACAGTGGTTTGCCGACCTTATGCTTTTATTCTTATTGTAGCCCTGATTCAGTTTTTCAACTGTATTGGCGCCTCATTATTTTAAACTGAATACAAAATGTGTATTAATAGAAGCTGAAGTATATATACGTAAAAGTTATTGAGCTTGTCTTTTTTTCCCAAGGACATGTAAAATGAGACAAGAGATGTGAGCTAGAGAGAACTCAGAAAAAGAATGAAGCAGATTTATACATGAGATTAAAACTAATTATATTAGAACCGTCTTGTGATTTATTGAGACAATAAAAATAAAACAAAAGCATTCTAATTAGTGGCACTTATATTATGGGTGTTGACAAGGTAAAAACTATAGAAGACTTCTGCCCCTCTTGCTAGGACATACTACAAAGTCCTAGCAAGTCTACAAAGTGCACTATTCTAACCCAGTGCAGATAAAGTTTTACTACAGAACTAAACATCGCTAAAATCGTGTGATGCAGCAGATATGGTAATATTAGAATGGTGTATAATGAAATAGATCTAGGTTATAAATTAGAAAGAGTTGTTATCTACTTCACTGCTAGGAATGGTGGAAACACTTTGTTTAATAATGCACTGCATCCCTATCTAGCAGTCAGGGAAAATAGTTATACCCCTAATCCTTAATGTTGCCTTAGATGCTCAGTGAATACAGCAGAACTGCATAATCAATTACTACATTATTTAAAGTTAATGTAATGACACTTACTTTGAATATCAAATTTCAATGTTTACTATTATTTCCCTGTCCCTTGTATCATGTGACAGACAACAGTCAAAATCAGACAAGTATATGTGTATGAGCTGTGAACTCTCACACATATTCTGTAGAATCTGGTGCATCAGAAAGCATGCACACTCCTCCAACAGCTGTATTTTTCCAATTGTTTGCACAAGCTTTTTTAAAGACATTTGATCTGCAAGATTTACAGCACTGCAACATTTGAATATAACCTTTTGATTTGCATAGTTTTTTTGTTCTCAGTATTTCATTACAAAATGTTTCCCTCTCTCCAAAAATAAATATACACATTATATGCGACACCTCAGTTATAGGCCACAACAATCTGAAGGGGAATTGCAATTAACTATAATTATTTTGCATTGCATGACTTTTAGTAAGGTTTTCAAACCATTTCTTTCAGAACTACACAATAACCTATATATTTTATGATTTTCAAATAAATTTTTAAATTTTTTGTATGTTTCAATTATATACTTATACCTTATGAAAACACATTTTTGCGTTATTCTGTGGGGGGTTTTTTAGCGTTAAATTTCTTACACAGGTCCATATGTTAACAAACACAATCTTTTTATAATAAAGAATAATAATAAAGTTTATAATCAGAATGTTGAACTATAAACTTGTACACAGATTAAATAAAAAAATATTTAAATGCTTATTTATTATTGCAATTGATTGTTTAGAGATTGAAACATTAATTGTAAAATTACTTAAAATTATTATGTATTATTATTAATAGTGTGCAGGGTTAAGGATAAGTAAGAGTATATAAATATTATGCAGTATGTATAATTCTAAATGGATACGTGAAAAAAATGCATTCAGACACATTAGGTAAAAAGCATTAATACTGAAAGAAATAGCTGCTATGTCACATTTTTCCTTTGGCCTTGTAGGTTTTGTTCCTCTGAAAGTCTATAAAAATCACATGAAAATTGTACAATACACCTGTGTCTCACAGTTTTTCATTTATTTTTGTGTGTTTAATTTGACCTAATTCAGTCAATTTGACTTATTTAATTTGAGTCTTGTTATTGACTGGAATGTATTAGAAAATGATATAAAAATACACCCAAAGTTAAGTACAATGTTTTCCTATATTAATATAATTTAATTGGAATGGGGCATTAAGGGCTAGATTACAAGTGAGGTGCAAACGTTTGTGTGGTTTTTTTTATCGTTTGCACACAGGTTAAATTGCTTGAGTGCATCACGATTTACGCTAGAATGATTACTGTGATCTCAGAGCTGTGCTTAAAGGGACACTGAACACATATTTTTTTTTCTTTCGTGATTCAGATAGAGCATTAAATTTTAAGCAACTTTCTAATTTACTCCTATTATCAAATGTTCTTTATTCTCTTGGTATCTTTATTTGAAATGCAAGAATGTAAGTTTAGATGCTGGCCCATTTTGGTGAACAACCTGGGTTGTCCTTGCTAATTGGTGGATAAATTCATCCACCAATAAAAAAGTGCTGTCCAGAGTCCTGAACCTAAAAAAAGCTTAGATGCCTTCTTTTTCAAATAAAGGATAGCAAGAGAACGAAGACAAATTGATAATAGTAGTAAATTAGAAAGTTGCTTAACATTGCATGCTCTATCTGAATCACGAAATAAAAAATTTGAGTTCAGTGTCCCTTTAACTGTACAAAAAAAAATGCATTATAAAGTACAGTTACACTCATAATAATACCATTTAATAACAATTATTTAAAAACATTGCACAAAAGTCATAAGGGCTCAAAGATAGGAGATCTGCAGGAAAGGGCTTTAACATTGAGATACATACATATACATGTCTAAAGATGTATGTATATATATATATATATATATATATATATTTATATGTGTATATATGTATTTACAGACATATACAGTATACACAGATAAACACACAAATACATACAAATATATAGACATACATAGAAGTGCATTGGAGCCCTTTGTGCACGTCGGGTTAGTGCGAGCACAGTAACTTTTTACTTTCAACTCATAATACCAGCACAGCCCGAACATTTTTATTTCTTGTGCAATTAGCGCTCTAGCGGAAGTGCTAAATAGCGCTCCACTTGTAATCTCTCCCAAGATGTCTTATGATGTCAATATAAATGCAATTCCTTCAAGGGACACTAAACTGCAGTTTTTGTCTGCAGTGCATTTTTAACATTGTAGTATAAAGAGTATTAGGGGCCCATTTATCAATCTCCGAATGGAGGGCCCTGCAGGCTCGCCAGAAACACCAGTTATGAAGCAGCGGTCTAAAGACCGCTGCTCCATAACCTGTCCGTCTGCTCTCAGCAGGCAGACAGACATCGCCGCAATTCCACCCGATCGGGTTGATTGACACCCCCCTGCTGGTGGCCGATTGGCCGCAAATCTGCAGGGGGCGGCATTGCACCAGCAGCTCACAAGAGCTGCTGTTGCAATGCTGTTTGTTAAATAGGCCTTTCAGTATCCCTTCTTGAATGTTTCACACACAAGACTAATATTTATCTCTAAGCTGTCTGTGAAGCAGGATGTGGAATCAAGCTGTGCTACTTCTGATTGGTTGAGCCACCCAGATTGTCAGCAGAGAAAAAAATAGCCTGAGGGTAAAGGCTACTGGTGCACACAGTCAATAAGGGGAATGGGGGTAAAATCATACAGCAATGTTGAGCAAAAAATGCACTGTGTTCCTTTAACTTTAGTTCAATAATATGGAATAGCACCTTCCAAAAATATTCCTACACACTTAAAAAAGAAGACTCATCTCTTAAATAAGGTATCAGATAATTCTATAACTATCGGGATTTTGCAATGGTATTGGTGACAATCTAATAGGTCTACTAGATATTATGCTATTATCCAATTATCCAGAATAGTATTATTGCTGTTGCAGGCCTTTGACATGCTTAGAGTGATCATAATTAACTGGGAGTTATATTAGATTTGCTCCCAGTAACCCCTTCCCCGTGGAAAAATATGAAGTACCATAATATAATTCTTGCAAAAATCACTAAAAATGAGATTGCACAGCATCTAACAGATTAATTTAAGGCAAATTCATTGCTTATGATGTGAACACACACATTTTCAGAAATATATCTTTTAAAGTAGTCTAAAATATATTGTGCTAGATTACGAGAGGCGTTTATGCTCAAGCAAAATGTTTTTTTTTCAGGTGTTTGCACATGTTGGCTTTACCGCTTGTATTACAAGTTGAAAGTGAACACATGAGTGCAATCGCAATTTACGCTAGAATGATTACCATATCCTCAGAGATAAATGTAGCCACCAATCAGCAAGCGCTACCCAGGTGCTAAATCAAAAATGGGCCGGCTCCAAACCTTGCATGTTTGCTTTTTCAAATAAAGATATCAAGAATATGAAGAAAAATTCATAATAGGAGTAAATTCGAAAATTGCTTAAAATTGCATGCTCTATCTGAATCATGAAAGTTTAATTTTGACTAGACTATCCCTTTAAATACGACTCCACTTGTAATCTGCCCCACTTGTATTTTAAGCAACATATTTAATTAAACCTGCCAGAAAATGCCATAACTTCTGGCTTCAGTATGCAGAATGGACTTGGTTTGGTGCTGAACTTTACTTTTCACACAAGGGGGTCATTTTTATATAAAAATAAATCAACATACCATCTCTTTCTGTGAAGCTGTAGCTGCTGGAAGATGTCTCATCATTTACCATCTCATTATCCGTTTCTGTAACTGGTATTGTCCTCTGTGTCCTGGATAACGTTTGATCATCATCATCTTCATCAAGCCCATCCGTTAGTTTGAGGAACACCTTTATAAAAATAATATACTAAGTATGCACTGCACAAACTGCTATATAGTTTCCAACATATGCTACTTCAATAATTTACAACATTTATGAGAAAATAATTTCACTCTCTTCTTGTTTACTGGTGACCTCTTCTAAACCACATTGAAATCTTTTAAACCAAAACAAGATCCATGGATATCCAAAACTAATTGAGAAACAGATTCTTAACGTATATTACAATTTAAATAGTGGACAAGAAAGCCATATATATATTTAGATATCTGGCAATTGTCCTAAACCTATCAGAATTTCAGTATTTTTTTCTGTTTAAACAATTCAGAACTACTTTGAGAGATTTTTTTTCATTCATATCATTTGATTGTTATTTTATATGTTATAATTATTTGCTTAAAATCTATCGGCTAGATTACGAGTTTTGCGGTAAGGTGAAAAATCAGCATTAACAGGTCCTAACGCTCCTTTTTTACGCCCGCTGGTATTACGAGTCTTGCAGATTTAGGGACACCGCACGCTTTTTTTGGCCTCATGTAGTCATTGTTGAAAGAGGATGCTGTGTGCCGGATGTCTTGAAGATGGACCCGCTCCGCGCCGGATGGATGAAGATAGAAGATGCCGTCTGGATGAAGACTTCTGCCCGTCTGGAGGACCACTTCTGCCCGTCTGGAGGACAACTTCTGCCGGCTTTGTTGAGGACATTTTGCCGCTTTGATTGAAGACTTCTTCCGGTAAGTGGATCTTCGGAGTTAGTGTTAGGATTTTTTAAGGGTGTATTGGGTGGGTTTTATTTTTAGGTTAGGGCTTTGGGCCGCAATAGAGCTAAATGCCCTTTTAAGGGCAATGCCGATCCAAATGCCCTTTTCAGGGTAATGGGGAGCTTAGGTTTTTTAGTTAGGGTTTTATTTGGGGGGTTGGTTGTGTGGGTGGTGGGTTTTACTGTTGGGGGGGTTGTTTGTATTTTTATTTTTCAGGTAAAAGAGCTGATTTCTTTGGGGCAATGCCACGCAAAAGGCCCTTTTAAGGGCTATTGGTAGTTTAGTTTAGGCTAAGGTTTTTTTTATTTTGTGGGGGGGGCTTTTTTATTTTGATAGGGCTATTAGATTAGGTGTAATTAGTTTAAAGATCTTGTAATTTGTTTTTTTATTTTCTGTAATTTAGTGTTTGTTTGTTTTTGTAATTAAGCTAATTGTATAGAATTTAGTTAATTGTATTTAATTTAGGTAATTTATTTAATTGTAGTGTAGTGATAGGTGTTAGTGTAACTTAGGTTAGGTTTTCTTTTACAGTTCAATTTGTATTTATTTTAGGTAGTTATTAAATAGTTAATAACTATTTAGTTACTATTCTACCTAGTTAAAATAAATGCAACCTTGCCTGTAAAATAAAAATAAACCCTAAGCTAGATACAATGTAACTATTAGTTATTTTGTAGCTAGCTTATGGTTTATTTTATTGGTAAGTATTTAGTTTTAAATAGGAATAATTTAGGTAATGATAGTAATTTTTATTTAGATTTATTTTAATTATATTAAAGGGACACTCAATCAAAATTAAACTTTCATTATTCAGAAAGAGCATGCCATTTTAAACAACTTTCCAATTTACTTCCATTATCTAAATGTGCACAGTCTTTTTATATTTAAACTTTTTGAGTCACCAGCTACTACTGAGCATGTGTATGCATTTCTGAATGGCTGATGGCTGTCACATGGTACGTGTATGCATTTGTGATTGGCTGATGGCTGTCACATGGTACAGGGGGAGTGGAAAAAGACATAACTTTTAAAATTGTCAGAAAAAAAATCTACTACTCATTTGAAGTTTAGACTAAGTGCTATTGCATTGTCTTGTTATCTTGCATTTGTTGATTATGCAAATCCACTGTGTTGACTGGTCCTTTAAAGTTAGGGTTAGACTTAGATTTAGGGGTTAATAAATTTAATATAGTGGCGGCGACATTGGGGGCGGCAGATTAGGGGTTAATAAATGTAGGTAGGTGGTGGCGATGTTAGGGGCGGCAGATTAGAGGTTATTAATATTTAACTAGTGTTTGCGATGCAGGAGTACGGTGGTTTAGGGGTTAATATGTTTATTATAGCGGTGGCGACGTTGGGGGCGGAAGATTAGAGGTTAGTAACATTATGTAGGTGTCAGCGATGTTGTGGGCAGCAGATTAGGGGTTAATAAATATAATGTAGGTGTCGGCAACATTGGGGGCAGCAGATTAGGGGTTCATAAGTATAATGTAGGTGGCGGCGATGTCCGGAGCGGCAGATTAGGGGTTAATAAGTATAATGCAGGTGTCGCCGATGTCAGGTTAATAAGTGTAAGATTGGGGGTGTTTAGACTCGGGGTTCATGTTAGGGTGTTAGGTGTAAACATAAAATGTGTTTCCCCATAGGAATCAATGGGGCTGTGTTACTGAGCTTTACACTGCTTTTTTGCAGGTGTTAGACTTTTTTTCAGCCGGCTCTCCCCATTGATGTCTATGGGGAAATCGTGTACGAGCAAGTAAAACCAGCTCATCGATGACTTAAGCAGCGCTGGTATTGGAGTGCGGTATGGAGCTCAATTTTGCTCTACGCTCACTTCTTGTCTTTTAACGCCGTATTTCTGAAAACCTGTAATACCAGCGCTGTAGCTAAGTGAGTGGTGACAATAACGTGCAAGTTAACAACGCACCCCTCATAACGCAAAACTCGTAATCTGGCTGAACGTATTTATAATTATAATTTGATGGTCTTGGCCACAATGTAAAATGCATATTCTATTGATCACAAAATGATGAGTCCATCAGTATCTAGAGTACCCTAGAAAGGTAAACACTACTTAGGCAATATGAGGAGCTACTTTACCTCTTCTATAGTTGTGTCTGAGATGCCATAACATCCAATGTGGAGTTCATCCATTTTAGAATCCAAGTCACGGAGCAGTGCGAGGTAAGCACTTGATAAATCAGCACTGAATGGAGGCAAGTTGTATATGAGTTCCCCGCCAACATCCTCCTTCAAGCAAGCTTCTGGGATATGGGAATGGATAAGATCTGTCACCATCTCTGAGCTGCAATGTTCATTGTCTTCTCGATTAGGGAACTGTAAACACAAGCAATTTAATATTAGTATTTTCTATACTTCTATTATCTAATTTGCTTCATTATCTTGGTATATTTTATTGAAAAGAATACCTAAGTAGGCTTAGGAGCAGCAATACATTACTGGGAGCTAGCTGCTGATTGGTGGCCTCTTTTCATTGGTTTACTCAATGTGTTCAGTAAACTCCAAGTAGTGCATTGCTGCTCTTTCAACAAAGGATAATAATAAAGTAAAGCAAATTTTATAATAAAAATAAATTGGAAAGTTGTTTTAAATTGTATGCTCTATCCAAATTATGAAAGAAATACAAAAAAATAGGTTTCATGTCCTTTGAAGCAAACATGAGAATGGTCTGTTTTTTTCTGATATCTAGCTTCACAATAAAACATTTTTGCATGAGATGATGTTCATTTAAAAGTCCCTTTGCAAGACACATATAAAAGCTTGACTACTATGAAAAGTTAGCAAATTAAGGGCTAGGTTATAAGTGGAGTGCTATTTTAACGTGCACCTGTAAAGGGGCAAATTTGACCATTTACGGGCGCATGTTAAATAATTAGTCATTACAAGTGGCTGGTTAATGCTCCCAAAAGCTCGCAGGAGCACTTTGTGGTTTGTGCAATTAACTAAAGGTCAGACCTCAGGTTAATAAAAAAAAGTTGCCTCAATAGCCCCACAAATAAAGTGTACAGTTCCTTTACAAAAAATTTAAGCATTTTTATTTTTTTAATATAACACAGCTCAAAGCAGTTATAAGGGGTTAAAGTGAGGGGATGTAGGGTGTTTGGAAAAAACGGCACTGAAAGTGTCTTTACATAAAGGTGAATGGGGGACTGTATTTTATACACATATACACAGATAAACATATAAATATATATGTATATATTCAGATACATACTGTATATGTTTTTATTTTGCTGCCCAACGCTGGGCGAATTGCCCCCTGCACTGCGCTAGGTACTTTGCCATGTCTCACAGCATGAGAACGAGGCTCCCACTGGAGCCTATCGAAGCACGCTCTCGTGAACGCAAGGCTTCCAGGCAATGCAAAACCCGACCTTGCGTTCGCATTGCACATAAATTGTAATACCAGCACAATTTGCGTGCGCTGGTATTACTGAGTGGAGTGCAAGTATTGTGCTTGCGAAAGCACAATTTTGCGCTCCACTCGTATTCTATGCTTAAATGTATACACTATATTGAACAGTACAGCCAATGAAACAGAGAGCATAAGTTACCATATATTCCGGTACAAACAGCTATAGTTCTAGTCTGACTATTTTGGGGAGTGGGCTAACATCCCAATCAATGCTGTACTTATACAGCACACAAAGCCGCACCACACTGACAGAAACATGCACACACAGGTTTACAAGAACACACTCACATGCACAGAGAAATACACACATTCTTATATACCCACTCTGACATAAACAGAGTGACGCACTCACAACAGCCAGATAAAGCATTGCAATAATCATTTCTTTGTATTCAGGTTTTTGAAGCATTCTTGCAGCTGCAAATATTCAAATATCATATGTACGAGCTGTGATGACAGCTGGTAAGAGCCTTCATGCAAAACACATCTGAATATGCCACAACACATCCAATCAAGGTGTGCTGTAAAGTGCTGCTGATTCAAGCTTGTTTCGTATACAAGCTCAGCTTTAATCAGACCACTCATGATCAGAGCTCCCAACACTTCCTGCATTTTGTCTGATTGTCATGGATGGTAAGCTCCTTTAGATTGTTCCTCCTACTGCTTTCCTTCCCTCTGTTTAGGTCCCAATGTTTATAAAAGAGACTGTGGTCACTCAGACTACACCCACAAATGCCTGAATTTCACCCCATTGTGCTCAAACCCTGTCCTGAGAGGCAGAGCTCTCCAGAAGATGTCCATGTGACCACTCAGTTTTGTCAATGTACCACACTCATTTTGGTCTTGGATTGTCCATACTCATAACAGATTCTCCTGGCTCCAAAACCACATAGCACAAATGTTAATAGGTATGCATGATGGACTTTTTGCAATCCACTCTTGCACCTCTTTATATTTAATTGAAAACAATTTTTATTGTTTTTTCCTCAGGTATAAATCACAAAAGTAATATAACAGTAAATGGATCATTCAAGTACAAATACAAATACAGGCCACGGTCACAATCAAAAGTTTACAGCAAAGGCATACAAGTGAAATGTTGGCTAATCCTCAAGAATGTCTCATAGGTCGGAAAATGAATGTTCAACATCGTACCTTCAATGTCACAAACGGAAGGGGGCGCCCAGAATTCAGTCAAGCATTTTTACAGATGCAAAAAAAAAAACAACAACACCATTAAAGACATTTTTCTTTTATACACATACAGTCTATGCATCTATTTCTTACAAATCTATTCAGTACATGGGTTGCGTACTAATTCTAATCATAGTAAGCAATATGCAAACTTTAGGGAGCGACAATATTAACCTGTTACACTGGATTTGTACCCTGTTGTCGTCGTCCTCTATCCTCTGAATACATAATCCACGGTTCCAAAATGGAGATGAACCGTTCTTTAGTGTCTAATAAATCAGCAGCATTGCTGCTCATGTGATAGTAATAATCAATTTTGTTTCTAATCATTTGAAAGGTTGGGACCACCGACCTCCAGTACTGAGCTATAGTCAATCTGACCAGTGTACAGATAAGAAGTAGAAACTTATTTCTAGAATTGTTAAGCCTAGGCAAAGTTTCATGGAGAAGAGCCTGTGTGGGGGTTAATTTTATGGTGGTGTTAAAGATTGTACTTAGTAACTCTGAGGTTTGTGACCAAATGTTGGAGACATGATTACAGTGCCACCATATGTGAGGGTAAGTCCCTTTCTCGTCACAGCCTCTTAAACAGTTCTCTCCCCCAGGCTCTAGGCTGTGTAGTCTGGAAGCGTGGAAAACAGAATTTATGTTTACCTGATAAATTACTTTCTCCAACGGTGTGTCCGGTCCACGGCGTCATCCTTACTTGTGGGATATTCTCTTCCCCAACAGGAAATGCCAAAGAGCCCAGCAAAGCTGGTCACATGATCCCTCCTAGGCTCCGCCTTCCCCAGTCATTCGACCGACGTAAAGGAGGAATATTTGCATAGGAGAAATCATATGATACCGTGGTGACTGTAGTTAGAGAAAATAAATCATCAGACCTGATTAAAAAACCAGGGCGGGCCGTGGACCGGACACACCGTTGGAGAAAGTAATTTATCAGGTAAACATAAATTCTGTTTTCTCCAACATAGGTGTGTCCGGTCCACGGCGTCATCCTTACTTGTGGGAACCAATACCAAAGCTTTAGGACACGGATGATGGGAGGGAGCAAATCAGGTCACCTAGATGGAAGGCACCACGGCTTGCAAAACCTTTCTCCCAAAAATAGCCTCAGAAGAAGCAAAAGTATCAAATTTGTAAAATTTGGTAAAAGTGTGCAGTGAAGACCAAGTCGCTGCCTTACATATCTGATCAACAGAAGCCTCGTTCTTGAAGGCCCATGTGGAAGCCACAGCCCTAGTGGAATGAGCTGTGATTCTTTCAGGAGGCTGCCGTCCGGCAGTCTCATAAGCCAATCTGATGATGCTTTTAAGCCAAAAAGAGAGAGAGGTAGAAGTTGCTTTTTGACCTCTCCTTTTACCAGAATAAACAACAAACAAGGAAGATGTTTGTCTGAAATCCTTTGTAGCCTCTAAATAGAACTTTAGAGCACGAACTACATCCAAATTGTGCAACAAACGTTCCTTCTTTGAAACTGGATTCGGACACAAAGAAGGCACAACTATCTCCTGGTTAATATTTTTGTTAGAAACAACTTTCGGAAGAAAACCAGGTTTAGTACGCAAAACCACCTTATCTGCATGGAACACCAGATAAGGAGGAGAACACTGCAGAGCAGATAACTCTGAAACTCTTCTAGCAGAAGAAATTGCAACCAAAAACAAAACTTTCCAAGATAATAACTTGATATCTACGGAATGTAAGGGTTCAAACGGAACCCCTTGAAGAACTGAAAGAACTAAATTGAGACTCCAAGGAGGAGTCAAAGGTTTGTAGACAGGCTTGATTCTAACCAGAGCCTGAACAAAAGCCTGAACATCTGGCACAGCCGCCAGCTTCTTGTGAAGTAAAACAGATAAAGCAGAAATCTGTCCCTTCAAAGAACTTGCAGATAATCCTTTCTCCAAACCCTCTTGTAGAAAGGATAGAATCTTAGGAATTTTTACCCTGTTCCATGGGAATCCTTTTGATTCGCACCAACAGATATATTTTTTCCATATTTTATGGTAAATTTTTCTAGTTACAGGCTTTCTAGCCTGAATAAGAGTATCAATGACAGAATCTGAGAACCCACGCTTTGATAAAATCAAGCGTTCAATCTCCAAGCAGTCAGTTGGAGTGATGCCAGATTCGGATGTTCGAACGGACCTTGAACAAGAAGGTCCCGTCTCAACGGTAGCTTCCATGGTGGAGCCGATGACATATTCACCAGGTCTGCATACCAAGTTCTGCGTGGCCACGCAGGAGCTATCAAGATCACCGAAGCCCTCTCCTGATTGATCCTGGCTACCAGCCTGGGAATGAGAGGAAACGGTGGGAACACATAAGCTAGGTTGAAGGTCCAGGGCGCTACTAGTGCATCTACTAGAGTCGCCTTGGGAACCCTGGATCTGGACCCGTAGCAAGGAACCTTGAAGTTCTGACGAGACGCCATCAGATCCATGTCTGGAAAGCCCCATAATTGAGTTATTTGGGCAAAGATTTCCGGATGGAGTTCCCACTCCCCCGGATGAAATGTCTGACGACTCAGAAAATCCGCTTCCCAATTTTCCTCTTAAAATAACGGAACCGGAGCCGTTTTTACATTTAACCCCTATACAGTCCCTGGTATCTGCTTTACTGAGACCCAACCAAGCCCAGAGGGGAATACGATACCAAATGACGCCTTCAATAAGCTTTTTCAGTGGATCTGAGCTCCTCACACATGCATCTGCATGCCTTGCTTCTCAAAAACAACTGCGCATTAGTGGCGCGAAAATGAGGCTCTGCCTATGACTAGAAAAGGCCCCCAGTGAAAAAGGTGTCCAATACAGTGCCTGTCCGTTTTTTTAACAAAATTGCCAAGATTAAAATAACTCTCCAAAGTTATAAACCATTAAATATGCTTATATAGTAATCGTTTTGGCCCAGAAAAATGTCTACCAGTCTTTAAAGCCCTTGTGAAGCCCTTTTATTCTTATATTGAAAATTAAGAAAATGGCTTACCGGATCCCATAGGGAAAATGACAGCTTCCAGCATTACCAAGTCTTGTTAGAAATGTGTCATACCTCAAGCAGCCAAAGTCTGCTCACTGTTTCCCCCAACTGAAGTTAATTCCTCTCAACAGTCCTGTGTGGAAACAGCCATCGATTTTAGTAACGGTTGCTAAAATCATTTTCCTCTTACAAACAGAAATCTTCATCTCTTTTCTGTTTCAGAGTAAATAGTACATACCAGCACTATTTTAAAATAACAAACTCTTGATTGAAGAATAAAAACTACATTTAAACACCAAAAAACTCTGAGCCATCTCCGTGGAGATGTTGCCTGTGCAACGGCAAAGAGAATGACTGGGGAAGGCGGAGCCTAGGAGGGATCATGTGACCAGCTTTGCTGGGCTCTTTGCCATTTCCTGTTGGGGAAGAGAATATCCCACAAGTAAGGATGACGCCGTGGACCGGACACACCTATGTTGGAGAAATACCACCTAAATGCCACTTTCATATAGTTCTCTTTTAAGTGTGCACAGATTAAGAACGAGCACCTCTTTATATTTAAAGGGATATGAAACCCATCAATTTGATTTAGTGATTCAGACAGAACATACAATTTTAAAAACCTTTCCAATTTACTTCTATTATCAAATTTGCTTGGTTTCCATGGTAGTCTTTTTTGATGAGCTCTTATTTAGGTAGGTATCTGGAGCACTACATTGCATTAAATAGTGCTGCCATATAGTGCTCTTGCATAAGGATAACAATCATTCTTGCAAAACTGCTGCCATATAGTGCTCCAGACAGGTTTACACTCCTGAGCTTTTTTTTTCAACAAAAGATACCAAGAGTACAAAGACAATTTGATAATAGAAATAATTGAAAACTTGTTTAAAATCACATGCTTTATCTGAATCATGAAATAAACATTTTGGGTTTCATGTACCTTTAAGTAGAATAAACACTTGTACAATTTTACACTTTAGGATCAGGGCTAATTGGGTTGAAGCAGCAAGTTCTCCAAATCACTTGCAGCTTCAGTTTAATTTCTAATGCTCTCAGTGGGTGGGGGGCCATAGGGTCACAGCTCCCCTGTAGAAACACCCATGATGACAAATGCAAATTATGATATAATACTGAATTGCAGGTACTGGCAAAGTAATATGAAAAGAAAACGTATTTATCTTCTACTACTTTGGGACCTTCTGAAAAAAGTCATTCTGCAAATGATGATGCTGTATTTCTTGATACTCATTAAATCAATTGCTTAAATTCCCTAAGGGCCATTTGACAAAAATGTGATAATCATTTTTTTTTTTTTCAAGCAAGTACTACATTAAATATTGATTTGTATTTGTTAGAGTAATCAAATAGGAGATTCTTGCAATTTCCAATGCTCTCCATACATTCATTAGTGAAATGGGTTAACAGTATATGTTTAAAGAAAAACAACCTTTATAAATATAACCAACTGTTCGTATGGACTGTCTAGAGACCTACGTACTAACCCCTGTCTTGCTGGGGTAGTATTTAAATAAAATATATAATAAACAAGGTCCTACATTGCAAATAAACACAAATAAATATCTTAAGAACCCCCCCAATATATCTCAATTCAAAATGCTCAGGAACAACAGCATAATATTGTCTTTTTGCTTGATACAAAGACGTGAGGTGCTAACTAAATGTTAATATGTGAGAACATAAATAGTTTGATTAAAAGAGTTAAAGATATCTATATTTGTTCTTATTGTGTTACTACGTGATCGTCTAAGGGCGCCCCTGCAGGGGAGGCACAAATTTGGTGCATGACTTAATTTAGTGTATATATATATATATATATATATATATATATATATATATATGTACGTATGTGTGTATATATATATATATATATATATATATATTATTTTCTTCCTTTCTTGGGCTTCATAGTAGTGGCCATATGTGGTGCATAATATCTAGAATGGGAGGGGACTTCCCTGAAAATATGGAGGCAGAGAATGCAGGTAATCCAGAGCAGCTGGAAGCATCTGGTTTAAAATATCTCTTTGCACAACCCCTGCGCTCTCTGTAAAAATTTAGCAGACGTCATAAATGTTGGTAGAACTGGTAATGCATGCTTGTCTCCACCCACAGTCTAATGGGTGTTACTGGGACTTATGGACACTGACAATCCTTCCAAATTTTGATATACTGCAAGATATCACTGCACTAACTTATCCTGCTCTATGTCTGGTATATGTATATATATATATATATATATATATATATTTATTTATTTATTTATATATATATATATATATATATATATATACAGTATATACAGTATATGTACACACACAGTATATATATATATATATATATATATATACATACATATAAAAGGTCATAATAAGTCTATTATTTGTCTACTCTACATGCATGCCTATACTGTAAAGTGTATAGATGGCTATAATCACTATTCAGCACAGCACGTTCTATTTCATTGTATAGATACTTGGCATAATTATACAGTGTAGTGTGTTCATTTTTAGTGTTTATTTTAGTGTATAAATGTTCAGTATCAGTATATAGGAATCAAACAGGGCAGCCTGTTCTCTTTTTAGTGCACCCTCAACACCATATACAGTGCAGCAATAAAGATATCAGTTTATTGGTACTCTGCATTAATTATATTGTGCAGTATGTGTATTAGTGTATAGATGCCTTGCATTTTCATATAGTGCAGAATGTTGTGTTTATTTGTGTATAAATGCTCATTATCATCACTATACAGTGATTCTTGTCCAGAATAAGTGTGAGTTGTACTGGTCCCCTGGCCAAAACTTGCCAGTGGTCCACTGCAAATTAACATGATCTATTGTAGGACTTATATTTATGGGAACATTTATCAAGATGCACTTACAGCATCTTAGAACTTGCAGTTCAGAGTGAGTTTGCAACCACAAATGTAAGAAGCAGTCTCTGCTTCCTATCCTAAGTGGCAGAGAGAAACCCCCTCAAACTCATTTGTTCGGGAGATTGACAGGCCCGGCTCTCAAGCAATTGGTTGCCCAAAAGCAGGGGGCTGAATTAAACAACAGAGCTCTTCTGCAGTCTTAAATTTTGCCAAGTGGTGATTGCAGGTGGACAGATTCTCTGCTAAGTTGAGAACTGCTTGATACATTTTCCTGTTAGACATGCTAGTATCATTCTGTTTATAGTGGTGAAAAGGACACAAAATTGTCCTGCCTCTGGGTTTATGTGTTATATATATTGTCAACACTGTTTGATTCATTATGCAGAGCCACAGCTGATATATATTACTTTGCTATATTGTGCAAAGCCACCACTTTAGTATAAATTAACCACTCTAGTATAAATTAACCATTATAACTAATATAATTATAATAAATTACATTTACAGTCAATAATTTGATGTGATAGAAATTTATTTTCTCTATAATTATAGATAAAATAGCTATATATAGCTGCTTAATGCAGCACTACAACATTTTGTAAAGAAGCAGTAATGGCAGGGTATATAATTTACTTGGGAGGGGGGGGGGGGTAAAATGCGACTTTGCCTGTGCAGCCAAAAATCTTAGCATAACTTGATATTCCTCTGTGGTCATACCTGACAAAAGCCCATATCAGTGGTTCTCAATTCCATGGGCATATTTATCTAAAGACAGCTGCTCCATAACCTGTCTGCCTGCTCTGAGGCGGCGGACAGAAATCGACAGAAATCAACTCGGGTTGATTGACACCGCCTGCTAGCGGCCCATTGGCAGCGAATCTGCAGGGGGTGGTATTGCACCAGCAGTTTCCAAGAACTGCTGATGCAATGATAAATGCTGAGAGCGTATGTGCAGCGGACATGATCTGATATCTTGCACCATCATAAATAGGCCCCCATACCTCAAGAAACCCAAATCAGATTAAGATTTGAGGACTTCCCTAGGTGAAACAACCAAACTTTCTGGGTCCATAGAAATTTAGAATTACAGTTCTAGATAAAATTGTGGCAGATCCAAAAAATAAAAGTTTCCATTACTTTTTTTTTGTGTAAATTAAAGATTGCATAGTACATCATACAAATTCATTGGCACAACGATGAAGAATTCCTTGTATATATTTTTTATACTTGCCGAATAAATTATTCTTTTCTATCAGTGTTCGGGTATTTCTTCAGTTAACCAGCATAGCCTATTTATTTGAGATATCAGAGTCTGCATTCACCACAATATATATATGAGAGTATAGCTTTAAATTTAAATTATATTTTAAATTATATTCTCTAGATTCATAAATACTGGAATGACCTCTCTAATCTTTCCAGTCCCTGTATTATTCTGTGCAGCCTTGGCTTATTTTTCCTTTCTTTATTACATGAGCTCCATAGAATAAGATAGCAATTGGTAAAACTGGAGAGGTTGAAATATTCTTAGTGAAACTAGGGCAATATCTATTTAATAGGCCACAGAGATAGCAAAACACCTTTAACTGAATATTTTTCTAATGAAATTGACCAGATAAAATATTATTCTCATATCATACTTAGAAGTGTAGTTTGTATAAAAAATTGCCTTGAATAATTATGTCTTTAATGTATCCATTGCTCTTTTAGTGCAAACAGATTTAGCTGTTGTATTCTATTTATTTTAGTTATAAAATTACAATAATTTATGATACTTTAACAAGCAGAAGGCTGTCTGTTCAAGGTCATTCTGGCAATGGAGATGTGCAGAATGGATACAAATTAGGTTATTAATTGGTTTGCAAAGCCCCTGCATTTAGTATGCAGCTTTCAACTCTCAGAGGCAGAGTTTCAATGGAAAGGGAACAGCATGACTGTATCTAATGGTCTGGCCTTGGAATCTTCTGGTGTCTTTATTTACATACACTCCAAGCATTCAATCACTGAGTTCTTTACATAGGATTATGTGGGCTCAGAAATAAAGTTAGAAGCAACTACAGTATACGCCACCCTCTTATCAGACATGTAAGATGCATCTGCTTCTTTTTCTCTTTGACTTTTATTCCCTGTCCTTGTGACAACCAGATTTAAAAATTAAATCTGAGTTCCAAAGTCTTCAAAATGAAACTGATTAATGGTTCATTTTCTAAATATGGCTAAGAATTAAAGTTGCAGACATATTTTTTTTATAGAAAACTATTTTGATATTAATTGAAAGCTTTTATATATGAAAGGGACATTGAAGTAAAACAATAAATAAAACTAACAAACAAGTGTTTAGTAATATATTTTTTAACCTATGGGTAAAATTCAGTCAAAATATTTAGTCCAAAAAATAGGTGAATATAGTTAAAGGGCCTCTAAACCCAAAATCTTTCTTTCATGATTCAGATATAGAATATAAATTTAAACAACATTACAATTTACTTCTATTATTTATTTTGCTTCATTTTTTAGATATCCTTAGTTGAAGAAAAAGCAATGCACATGGTGAGCCAATCACACAAGGCTTCTATGTGCAGCAACCAATCAGCAGCTACTGAGCATATCTAGATATGCTTTTCAGCATGGAATATCAAGAGAATAAAACAAATTAGATAATAGAAGTAAATTAGAAAGATGTTTAAAATTGCATTCTCTTTCTAAATCATGAAAGAAAAAATGTGGGTTTCATGTCCCTTTAAAGAAAGTAGTTTTTTGTGCTAGAAAAGCCATTTGTCACTACACATCTAAATAATAATAGATGTATAACACTTACACACATTAAAGGCTAGATTACAAGTGGAGCGCTAATTTATTGGGCGGCTGCAAACGACAAATTTACATTACAAGTGGCTGGTTATTGCTACCGGGAGCTTGTGGGTAGCAATTAGTGCTCCAAAAATTAACCAGAGGTCAGACTTCTAGTTAATTTTAAAAAACTGCCCCAATTGGCCCCTAACGTTAGTGTGAGGTTATATTTGATATAAAATTATAAAAACATTTTTAGAAACTGCATGAAGCAGTTTTATGGGGTTTAATGTGGCAGGAGTGGGGAGTTAGAAAAAAAAGCACTGAAAATTGCCTTTACATTGTGGTCTATGGGAACTGTGGGTTCCCTGTAAATATATATGTATATGCTTATGCACATATATATTTCTGTGTTAATATGTGTATATACAAAAATAAACACATAAATATATATTTATATATTCATATACACTTACCCACTTCGCTGCGCTAGTTCTCATGCTGTGTCTCATGGCATGAGAACAAAGCTACCATTGGAGCCTAAGGAAGCGCGCTCTTGCGAGCACAATGCTTACGTGCAATGCAAATGCAAGGTCATGTTCGCATTGCACCTAGCTTGTAATACCAGCGCACATTTGCTTCCGATGATTATACAAAGTGGAGCACAAATATCTCCCCACTTATAATCTGTCCCTTACTCTTTAATACAATAATACAATTAGCACAGGTGGTATTAAAAAAATGAACAAAAACTATAAAATGCAATAAGTTAAAATTGAGACCCAAAAATATTCTGCAAAAAGTATTTCCAAATAAAATGTTATATTTATTATCGGCAATGCTTTTCAGTCCTCTATAATAGTCCTTTATAGGAGTGGGGTATCCGTCCACACTATTTTCACTGATAGACATCAGAATTATTTGGTAACAAGTACAAATACCTGTAACTTGTTGGAGAGGGCAGCGGGGATCTCCTCCACACTAAAAATTCAGCCTCTATGACTGTTTGCTTTCTACCATCAATATCATCTAACTGTTGGGGGAGTTCCTCTCTATCCCCGTCAACTGGATCAATCTTAGACCATTGTTAGTTAAAATATTTTAAAATATTTTAATCACTCAAATAGGCAGTTGAAACAAAATAAAGAGCACTCTGTTTGTGCCTATGTAGAAAGGTCTTTAAACCCAGATAGCAGAGGACTTTCTCTTACACCATCAATGTGTTTCAGCTATAATAAGCCTTTCTCTAGATGCCTCTTCCATGTATTCATACCCAAATTATAATGTATAAATATTAGTATACTTATATTATAAATGACAAAAAACTATACCCATCCCTAATTGAAATCTATAATTGTTTTTATTCAAATATTACATTTATAATCTTAAAATACCAAAATCAATACTTTCTTTCCCTAAAAGTCCAACATAACTTAAAGGCACAGCCTACACTAAAATGGTTATTGTTTAAAAAGATAGATAATGCCTTTACTACCCATTCCCCAGCTTTGCACAACCAACATTGTTATATTAATATACTTTATAACATTTAAACCTCTAAATTTCTGTTTGTCTCTAAGCCACTACAGACAGCCACTTATCACATGCTTTTTTATTAGCTTTTCACAACAGGAGACTGCTGATTCATGTAGGCTATATAGATAATATTGTGTTTATACCCGATGAGTTATTTAAGAGTTAGCACAACACAGCACTAAATGCAAGCAATAGATCATAAATAAAAAGTCATGTAATCAGGGGGGCTGTCAGAAGAGGCTTAGATATGAGGTAATCACAGAGGTAAAAAGTATATTAATATAACTGTTGGTTGTGCAAAACTGGGGGATGGATAATAAAGGGATTATCTATCTTTTAAAACAATAACAATTCTATCGTAGACTGACCCTTTAATTGCTAATAATTATAAAGTGATAATGTATCTAATATAAATCTATAATAACTAACCCTATTCCATCTAAATTAATTTGTGAAATTATATTCAAATGAAATTGTGTTAAAGGAACAGTGTACTTGATTTTTTTATTGTTGAAAACGATAGATAACGTCTTTACTACCCATTCCCCAGTTCTGCATAACCAACATTGTTATATTGATACACTTTATAACCTCTAAGTTTGCCTGTTTCAAAGCCCCTGCAGGCCACCTCTTATCTCAGTGCTTTTTATTAGCTTTTTAAATCTTGCTAACAGCCAGACAGTGTTAGTGTATGTGTGCCATATAGATAACAATGTGCTCACTCCAGTGGATAATGATAATGGTTATAGAAGAACCAGCACTAATTTCCTAAAATTCAAGATTGTAAAAAGCAGTTTGCAGAGGCTTAGATACAGGTAATCATATATGTAAAAAGTATAATAATATAAAATGTTGGTTATGCTAAATGGGCAATAAATGTATTAGCTTTCTTTTTAAACAATAACAATTTTCAAGTAGACTGTCCCTTTAATATAATTTACCTTTATAAAAAATGTGAGCAGCTTAACATACAATGTTAAATCATAAAAAAATATTCAGATCTTACCCTTCATTACTGTATCATAAAAATAGGATTCAAATCCAACTGTCCATTCAAACTATGATGATAAAATGTACCCAGTCTGAAAAATAAGCTGTGCTTCATGATAAAGGAGTCTCATACTCTCCAATCTCTAACTATCCTTTTATACCACTCAAAAAAACATGCCTTCTGTTTGAAATGTCTAGATAACAAATGTCATTCAAAGTCCTGTTTTATATTACTGTATATAAATGTTCCCTTGTAGTCTCTTTTATAGGTCTGGATGTTTGACCAATTTATTGTTATAAACATGAACACTAAATCATGTGAATCACTCTTTTTTCACTACACTTTATAATATCAGCTATATCAAATATCAATTCATTAGTAGTAGATGTTATTTTATTAACTTTCTTACTATATAATTTTCAGACTTGGTACACTTTATCCTCATGGCTTGAATGCAGAGTTGGATTTGAATCCCTTTTTATAATACGGTAATGGAGGTTTAGATCTGAATCCCTTTCTATGATATACCATATTTTCTTTATATAAAGGGGAATTATATTAACACAATTTCATTTGATAATTATTTAATTTGTTTTTTTTAATGATTAGATCAATTATAACTATTATTAACAATTAAGTTATGTGGGACTGGTTATAGTTTTTGATTGTCTTTTGTAATATAAGTAGGTCTTATAAGACTTATACATTATATTTTGGGTGTGAATTGTATATAGAAATTATATTTGACAACAACCAAATAATTCATAATCTGACTATAGCTTTAGGACAACTGAGACTGACCTAACAGTCTGAGGACAACCAGTCAAATAGGCTGAATTTTCAGAGTGGAGAAAAGCCACACTGTCCTACCTACCAATTACAGGTAATTACAGTATACTTGTTACCAAAATAACAGCATGGAGGAAAACCCACTGTCTATCAGTGAGTACTCCTAGTGGACTGGGATTAGTGTATAAAGCATTCTTGCAGAAAACAATGTGCAGGGATCCCCCCACTGTTTTTAGCTTTGCTGCTTCTATAAAGGACTACTAAAGAGGACTGAAAAGCATTGATGATAATCAATATAGCATTTTATTGGGAGAGACTTTTTTATACACTTTTTGGAGAATATTTTGTGAGAATATGTTTGGCTCTCAGTTTTAACAATTGCATTTTAATTTTTTAGTTCATTATTTTTAATACCACTGATGGTACTTGTTGTGTTATTGTATTGTATTAATATGTTAATGTGTACAAGTGTTAAGTAAATATTATTATTATTTATATGTGTGTTTGCTTGCATACTTTTAATATTTTATACCTTAAAAGGATATTAAATAGTGCTCCTTTAGTAAAAACAAATATGTTAAATCAAATAAACATAAAAACATACAGATTGTGTAAAATAAACAAAACAACACACCAGCAAACAACTTTCTTGTTTTTTTGCCAAATGAGCACTCAGTGTAGCTCAGGAAAATAAGAGAGCTAAAATGTTGGCAACTTAGGTTTCATTCTGCCTCTTCTGAGTATGGGCAAATCTGACTCTCTATTTATCTAGTCTATTCACTTTATAGTAAACCAGCTCATGTTATTCTAGAAGTTTTATAACATCAAGCTAGATAAGCTTTCCTGTAGAGACCCCAGCTTCCTTGTAGGGCTGTGAGAGGATGTAATGGACAAACACAAATGAAGTTTAAACAAATAAATAAATGGTAGAAATGCATTTAAAATGATGAATAATACACATTGCAAGGATTTCTGTTAAGTATAAGCCACTGTTCTAAGGGTACAGTAAACATTAAATGCCTTCACCTAACGGTATGAGTGGGCACATATACATCTGGAGAGAGTTACTTATTGTACACATTCCCTTCACATCCTTTAAAAAATGGTGGCTCTGTCACTCTCAGGATCCAGATTTAATCCATTTGCTATGGGGTTGTCCAAAACTAAATCAGTTTTGGATGAAGATGGAGTATTTTCTTTCTAATATGCTTAAAAGGAAAATACATTTAACAAGAGAATCTATTTTTTTTCTCAGATCTCACCACTCCTGGGATAAAGACATACATTTTTTAGTAGTGGCAATAATAATTATTAGAACACTTATCTTTAGATACTGGATCTCATATAAAGTACCCTCTATTGCGGAAGCAAGGAAACTGTTA
Source organism: Bombina bombina (assembly GCF_027579735.1). Taxonomy (NCBI): domain Eukaryota; kingdom Metazoa; phylum Chordata; class Amphibia; order Anura; family Bombinatoridae; genus Bombina; species Bombina bombina. Next base: position 576,096,418 of record NC_069499.1, read on the forward strand.
CTAGATGCAGCAATTAAAGCAGCTTATGATCTTAAATTAGGAGGGACTTCAGGGGAAAAGTTTTGTAGGACTTGGAAGGCCTTTGTGTGCTCCCAGGGCAATGATTTTGTATATTATATAGAACAAATTATAAACATTAAACTAAACTAGGGCTAGGGGTAGGGAGAGGAGGGGGAGGGGATGGGGTAGGAGAGAGAGCAATATTCGCAGAGGGGGGGGGGGAGAGAGGGAGAGAATTTCCCTCTTCCCTTTTCTTTTTTTCTTTTTTTTTTTTTTGTGTCCGGGAAAATGTTATTGTTCTTTGTTTAAAGGGACAGTTTACTCAAAAATTTTCTTCCCTTTAATTTGTTCCCAATGATCCACTTTACCTGCTGGAGTGTATTAAATTGTTTACAAGTAACTCCTTTACCCTTATATTGGCATTTGAAATTGTAAATTTAGCATGTGGTATCCCCACCTATTCTGAAAGTTTGTGGCCGCGCGTACCAGCTATAGATAAGCTTTGTAAACACAGCCAGCAGAAGAAATTACACTCCCAGTGTGATAAAACAGAGATAAGGTAATACAATGTTGATTTTCCATTGTTCTCTCAAAGTACTGGTGATTGTTTTAAGGACAGATATAAGATAAAGAAGCAGGTATATGTGCACAATGTGATACAGTAATGAGATCTGATTATACCTACAAGCTCAACCTATTTTATTAGGCTGTGGCTTCAAAACACAAAATCAGAGCTTTAATATACAGAAATAAACCTCAAAAAGCTACTTTTCATACATTTTTACTCTGCAGTTGGTAAAAAAAGCAATTGTAAACACATTAAGGGAAAAACTATTTTACAGTATACTGTCCCTTTAAGAAGACTATAAGACCAGGTTGTATGTTTTGTGTTTATGCTAGTCCGTTGTTTGTTTTTCTTGTATAGAAATTTGTCTGTTACATGTTTTATATATTAAAATAATATAAATGAAAAAAAAATGGTGGCTCATTAGCATCAAAAAGGTAACACAAGACGGAGCTTATGTTTATACAAAATAAATTCCCCACCCTCACCATTTATTTTAGGGAAAGACAGTTAGCCAAAAAACACCTATTAATTTAGAGTATGATGTCTCTTCTCACATTTGTTGTTACTGCTAAAGGGGTTATATTTATTTAACTGCTACTTTTCATCACATAATTTCTAAAATAGTGCTCTCAGAGCACTAGAAGGATTTGTGGGTGCATTGTGTTCTAAATTACATCTGCTATTTGATCACTGCCTACGATAGCACAACAGAAAGATACATGATTTAACTGCTGAAGATCAAAAGAGATCTAAAGGGCTGAACTCAATGGATGTGCGCCTTTTTATCCTAAGGTAATATAGGACTATATATTTGCCCACTGATTCTCTGCGCACATCACTATTTTTCTTTCTCTAAAACAAGTTCAACCAACCAAATGTTCTAATAGGCTGAATAATGAGTATATTATAAGGCTGAATAATGAGTATGTTATAAACACTATCAAAGTTTAGATCTGCAAAATAATTGATGCAAGTCTTATATTTGTACAGTAACATATAGAAAACACATATATTTAAATTCTGAACAAACATTACATTTCCTTTCTATATTATTATAATTTGTTTATAAAAAAATCCTTGATCTTTCCACAATGTTATTGGCAATACAGTAATCCACATGTACTGTTCTCAGGTTAAAACATCATTCTGCACAAAGTACAGAATTATGTAACATTAAAGTGATAGTAAATCCTAGCGTTTGTGAAATGCTAGGATTTACCAGTGGAACAAATAAAGGGGACTTTCAGTCAAAAAGTTTAAAATACTTCATGATGAAAGTTCCTCTATTCGTCTGATGCGTTCCCCGCACTGAGCTCTTCAGGCAGCCCATGGCAGAACACTATTTTGCTGTGAGGTGACTTTCCACCTCTTAGCCAATAGCGGTGCGGCCAGCTAGCGCCATACCAGATAGCTAGCACACTATTAGCTAAGATCGCCTCACAACAAAATAGCGTTCTGCCGTGGGCTGCCTGAGGCATGGCGAATGCTTCAGACAAATAAAGGAACTTTTAGCATATGCTAAAGTCCCCTTTGTTCCACTGGTAAATCCTAGCGTTTCACAAACTCTAGGATTTACTATCACTTTAATAACAACATTGACTGGCAAAAATTGCTCTAATGAACATGTCATTTTCACACTACATTTTCCCTTTCAAGGTACATAAGTCTCTAAGAAACGTATGCTGCCTTTAAAAGAGGGTTATTTATAAAACAAAAACAAGCAAAAAAAAAAAAAAAAAAACAACCTCCTGTTGTGTTTATTTTTTTTTAAATTGGCGCCCCTTTTCCTGGCCTGGTGCAGATCTTAAATTATTTATATTTAAAAGGACATCTAACACTTGCTTTCTGTTAAAATTATGCTTTATTCCATTTTACCTAAAGAAACAAAAAAAATAATCAAAATCTGTAACCTAGGCTTTCGAAATGCTGCACATTACCTAAGTCAGGTATTTAATTTGCAGCATCTGCAGGTTGCAGGTTTTGCTTTTTGGCCTCTCTAGAGAGTGAGCGAAAAGCACATTTTTTTAGCGAAAACTTGAGGTGTTTAACCCCTTTGCGGCCTGTAGGTGCATGACAAGCCCTTTTTGTCATGCAGGGGAATCACTGATCAAAATCTGTGTTCAGCGATTCCACGCCCTACAAGGCAGGGATCTTTGGTGGCCAAGTGGGTGGCACTCCCAGGCTTCATGGTAAGGTCAGTGACATCAATACGTACGCAAGTGGTGACGTCACACAGGGGGCAGAACCAGGAAGCTTAGTATAGCTGGAAGGGATGGGGGAAATACTTTAAACCCCTTAATATCAGCTCCGTTAGGAGCTACAAACCGCCACCACCACTCATTTGAAAGAAAATCATCTTTTCTTTCAAATAAAGCAGTAATACAAAGATGTTTAAAAATAAAGTGGAAAAAAACTATGGGGATTTTCTTGGGAATGGAATATTTTATATGATCAATAAAAGTAATCTGGCATGTCTAGAGACCCCTAATAAAGTTTATTTTCTAGTAGAAGTCCCTCTCTTCAAAAATACATTAATTTTGTTTGTATAGTCAGGTGATCACTGTGGCAACTGTGAATGCCCCTCAATAAAAAAAAAAATGCTTTTCCTCTGTATTGCACAATGGAGCCTCTCTAATATGCGGAAGTACTGTATACTTTTATAAAACATTATTTCAGTCTTTTTAAGGATGGCATATGTAAATACCTATCTTGTTTGTGCACTATATTAAAAAATATCACATATATTCATTAAAGATGCCAGCGCGGTAATAACACTTTATAATGACCATCAAGACCTGACCTTTTTGGTGAGCGTAAGGTGATATCCGGTACCAAATTTTTCTTTGAGGTACATTGGTGTCCCACAGCACTTTAAACCACCATATTCCAAGAAAGCAATACGGTCACTCAGAATTTCAGCCTCGTCCAGGTGATGGGTCGATAGAATTATTGTTTTATCTGAAATACAATGAAATAGCATTTTTTTATCCTTGCTTACTGGAATATTCACTATAACATAAAGGTTGAGGACCATATTCTAATTAATTTACTAAACATTAACAATCCATATACGTAAGCCCTAATGATCTGTTTTTATGTAATTTTTCTATTCTGTAATATCCCATATATATATATATTTTTTTTATTATTTTTTTTCAATCTGCAATAGAAACACTCTCCAGTTAAAAAAAAATCCTAATTTGAAGAATGAGAATTTGCTATACATATTATTGCAGTGCCATCTAGAGGAACAGCAAGATATATTTTTCATTTTCAAACAAAGGTTTTTTTCCACTATGGGCTTATTCTAATCTGTTAGAAGAGCTACTTTAGGTGCATTTTTTTTTTATCTAATGCAATAAACTTACCCTAATAAAATACCTATTCTGTCCTGCATATCTTGTGCTGTTCACACAGCTTTTCTCATGGGCTCAATTAACAGCCATTTCCTTGTTCAATAAAAAGTTAACAATATAGCTCTAATAACAATTTTAAATTATGAATCAGTTATGCACAACAAAATATAATCATAATAATGTACATTTATTATTGCAATTAAAGGGACTTAAACCCCAAATGTTTCTTTCATGATTCAGATAGAGCATACAGTTTTCCAATGTAATTCTATTTAACTTGCTTAATTTTTTTTTATCCTTTGCTAAAAAGCATACCTAGGTAAGGTTGGGAGCTGGGAGATACCTGCATATAGGAGCTGGTAGCTAGCTGCATTTATATGCCTGTTGTCATTGATTTACCAATGAGCTCAGCTAGCTCCCAGTAGTGCATTGCTGCTACTTTAATAAAGGGTACCAAGAGAATGAAGCAAAATTTATAATAGAAATAAATAGGAATGATATTTAAAATTGTATGCTCCATCTGAGTCATGAAAGAAAAGTTTTGGGTTTCATGTCCCTTTAAGCATTTGGATGTTAAAATATATTGGGCTAGTTTACAAGTGCATGCAAGCGACATTAGCGCTCCACTTTATAATACCTGCGCACGATAATGAGCACTGGTATTACAAGTAAATTGCAATGTAAACACGAGCTTGCATTGCGCTTGTGAGAGTGTGCTTCCATAGGCTCCTATGGGAACCTTGCTCTGATGCCGACAGAGAAGGCATCAGAACCTCGCACAATGAAGGAGGTAAGTAGCGCAACAATGGGTAGCATTTTTAAATATATATGTATATGATTATATACCTATATATTTATGTCTTTAATATGTGTATATATGTATATAAGCATCAGTGGCGTTTTTTTTACTAACACCCCACTCCCACCAACTTTAAAGCACCATCTAAATTAATTAACTTCTAAAGAGAAACCCTCTCTCGCCTAGATTTAGAGTTCTGCGGTATCCGTCAAATGCAGCGTTAAGGGCTCCTAACGCTGCTTTTTACAGCCCGCTGGTATTTAGAGTCAACCAGGAAAGGGTCTAACGCTCACTTCCAAGCCGCGACTTTTCCATACCGTAGATCCCCTTACGCCAATTGCGTATCCTATCTTTTCAATGGGATCTTCCTAACGCCGGTATTTAGAGTCTTGGCTGAAGTGAGCATTAGACCCTCTACCGACAAGACTCCATCCGCAGAAAAAAGTCAGTAGTTAAGAGCTTTCTGGGCTAACGCCGGTTCATAAAGCTCTTAGCTACTGTGCTATAAAGTACACTAACACCCATAAACTACCTATGTACCCCTAAACCGAGGCCCCCCCACATCGCCGCCACTATAATACATTTTTTTAACCCCGAATCTGCTGACCGCACATCGCCGCCACCTACATTATACCTATGTACCCCTAATCTGCTGCCCCTAACATCGCCGACACCTACATAATATTTATTAACCCCTAATCTGCCCCCCCCAACATCGCCGCTACCTTACCTACACTTATTAACCCCAAATCTGCCGACCGGACCTCGCCGCCACTCTAATAAATGTATTAACCCATAAACCGCCGCACTCCCGCCTCGCAAACCCTATAATAAATAGTATTAACCCCTAATCTGCCCTCCCTAACATCGACGCCACCTAACTTCAAGTATTAACCCCTAATCTGCCGACCGGACCTCGCCGCTACTACAATAAATGTATTAACCCCTAAAGCTAAGTCTAACCCTTACCCTAACACCCCCCTAAGTTAAATATAATTTTATTCTAACGAAATAAATTAACTCTTATTAAATAAAGTATTCCTATTTAAAGCTAAATACTTACCTGTAAAATAAACCCTAATATAGCTACAATATAAAAAATAATTATATTGTAGCTATTTTAGGATTTATATTTATTTTACAGGCAACTTTGTATTTATTTTAACTAGGTACAATAGCTAATAAATAGTTATTAACTATTTAATAGCTACCTAGTTAAAATAATTACAAAATTACCTGTAAAATAAATCCTAACCTAAGTTACAATTAAACCTAACACTACACTATCAATAAATTAATTAAATAAATTAACCACAATTACATACAATTAAATAAACTAAACTAAATTACAAAAACAAACAAACACTAAATTACAAAAAATAAAAAAAGATTACAAGAATTTTAAGCTAATTACACCTACTCTAAGCCCCCTAATAAAATAACAAAGCCCCCAAAAATAAAAAAAATTCCCTACCCTAATCTAATTTAAAAAAGTTAGCTCTATTACCTTACCAGCCCTTAAAAGGGCTTTTTGCGGGGCATGCCCCAAAGAAATCAGCTCTTTTGCCTGTAAAAAAAACACAATACCACCCCCCAACATTACAACCCACCACCCACATACCCATACTCTAACCCAAACCCCCCTTAAATAAACCTAACACTACCCCCCTGAAGATCTCCCTACCTTGAGCCGTGTTCACCCAGCCGGGCACCGATGGACCAAAAGAGGACATCCGGAGCGGCAGAAGTCTTCATCCTATCTGGGCAGAAGAGGACATCCGGACCGGCAGACATCTTCATCCAAGTGGCATCTTCTATCTTCATCCATCCGACAAGGAGCAGCTCCATCTTCAAGACCTGCGGCACGGAACATCCTTCTTCAACGACGACTACCCGACGAATGAAGGTTCCTTTAAGTGACATCATAAAAGATGGCGTCCCTCGAATTCCGATTGGCTGATAGGATTCTATCAGCCAATCAGAATTAAGGTAGGAAAAATCTGATTGGCTGATTGAATCAACCAATCAGATTCAAGTTCAATCGGATTGGCTGATCCAATCAGCCAATCAGATTGAGCTCACATTCTATTGCCTGATTCTATATTTAGTATCGGCGATGTCGGGGGCGGCGGCTTAGGGGTTATTAGCTTTATTTAACAGTCGCAAAGTGGGTGGGCGGCATATTAGGGGTTAATACATTTTAAATAGTGTTTACGATGTGGGAGGTAGCGGTTTAGGGGTTAATAGGTAGTTTATGGGTGTTAGTGTACTTTGTAACAGTTTAGTTATGAGTTTTGTGAAACATTTTTGTTGTGCAAAACGCATAACTACTGATCTCAGATGGCGGTATGGATCGTGTCGGTATAGGCTGTAACGCAAGCATTTTAGCCGACTGCACAACCTGTAATACCGGCGCTATGAAAATCCCACGCAAAAACGTCATTTTTTTGTGTGCTGAATGGACGTTGCGCTACAGGCTAAAATGCTTGCGGTATAGCTATACCAACATGATGCATTCCTGTATATTGCACTGGAATTGCCATTTCTCAGCGTTAAAAGCCGTAATGCAAAACTCGTAATCTACCTGTCTGTGAGCCAAAGCATAGTGTTGTAGTTAATAGTATTCCACTTTTATTGGACTTACAATGCATTTTAAAAGACAAGCTTTTAAGAATTCGTCTCTACCTTAGGTCTGAATCAATACTGATGAATGTGATGAAAATCTGTAAATTCCGTCATATTGATCAGTATTGCTTCAGACCTTAGGAAGTGAGGAGACTTGTCTTTTAATATACAATGTTAATCCAACACAAAAAAAAAGTATTGCTACTGCAATAATCTGTTATTTTGTCATCTGACTCACTGCACTAATCTACATTAATCAATACAAAAATATAAATATCCGGATAAACAAATACTGGATCCTCTGGAAGGGTAGTTGACTCCTTTCCAGCTGCCAGGATAAGTTGCATGACTTTTTAAATGTTGTAGATGGTGAAAGATGGTGGAGTACTGTGGAGTCACAGGTAAATGTTTCTTTAAGTCCAAATTAACCACGTGCTAAAATAAACAGCATTATGTAACATGCAATCCAAGTATAAATGGTGCAGACACAAATATGCAATTTGAAGATGTGAAGAGACAGTAATTCAAGAGATTCACAATGTAACCACTCTACAGTTTGATAACCCTATTATGGGCCAGATTATGAGTGGCACATTAGTGTAATAGTTACACGCAAGGGATAAGGGTTTATCACGGCTGTTTTTCGTGCGTTAGGTTTTTCGCTCGTATTACAAATTGAAAGTAGAAGCAATCGCTTGAGCACAATTGAAGTTAATGCACATTGGGATAGCGCAACCTCAGAGCTCAGGTTAACTGTTTCGCGAAACAAAAAAGACTCGCAAAAAACATCTAAAATACATAGCAAAGTGCAGTTACACTCATAATAAACCCATCTAAATAAAAAAAATATTGCACAAAAATGTTAGAAGGGCTCAAAGATATGAGGTCTCAGGTGTTAGAAAAAAAGGCTGCAAAGGGCTTTAACATAGAGATACATACATATACATGTCGAAATATAAATATGCATATGTATGAATAACGCTAACACAATGCACGCAAAAAGCCAAACTTAGGCCTAGATTTGGAGTGCGGCGGTAAAAGGGCTGTTAACGCTCCGCGGGTTTTTTTCTGGCCGCACCATAAATTTAACTCTGGTATCGAGAGTTCAAACAAATGCTGCGTTAGGCTCCAAAAAAGGAGCGTAGAGCATATTTACCGCAAATGCAACTCTCGATACCAGAGTTGCTTACGGACGCGGCCGGCATCAAAAACGTGCTCGTGCACGATTCTCCCATAGGAAACAATGGGACAGTTTGAGCTGAAAAAAAACCTAACACCTGCAAAAAAGCAGCGTTCAGCTCTTAACGCAGCCCCATTGTTTCCTATGGGGAAACACTTCCTACGTCTGCACCTAACACTCTAACATGTACCCCGAGTCTAAACACCCCTAACCTTACACTTATTAACCCCTAATCTGCCGCCCCCGCTATCGCTGACCCCTGCATTACACTTTTAACCCCTAATCTGCCGCTCCGTAAACCGCCGCCACCTACGTTATCCCTATGTACCCCTAATCTGCTGCCCTAACATCGCCGACCCCTATGTTATATTTATTAACCCCTAATCTGCCCCCCACAACGTCGCCGACACCTGCCTACACTTATTAACCCCTAATCTGCCGAGCGGACCTGAGCGCTACTATAATAAAGTTATTAACCCCTAATCCGCCTCACTAACCCTATCATAAATAGTATTAACCCCTAATCTGCCCTCCCTAACATCGCCGACACCTACCTTCAATTATTAACCCCTAATCTGCCGACCGGAGCTCACCGCTATTCTAATAAATGTATTAACCCCTAAAGCTAAGTCTAACCCTAACACTAACACCCCCCTAAGTTAAATATAATTTTTATCTAACGAAATAAATTAACTCTTATTAAATAAATAATTCCTATTTAAAGCTAAATACTTACCTGTAAAATAAATCCTAATATAGCTACAATATAAATTATAATTATATTATAGCTATTTTAGGATTAATATTTATTTTACAGGCAACTTTGTAATTATTTTAACCAGGTACAATAGCTATTAAATAGTTAAGAACTATTTAATAGTTACCTAGTTAAAATAATAACAAATTTACCTGTAAAATAAATCCTAACCTAAGATATAATTAAACCTAACACTACCCTATCAATAAAATAATTAAATAAACTACCTACAATTACCTACAATTAACCTAACACTACACTATCAATAAATTAATTAAACACAATTGCTACAAATAAATACAATTAAATAAACTAGCTAAAGTACAAAAAATAAAAAAGAACTAAGTTACAGAAAATAATAAAATATTTACAAACATAAGAAAAATATTACAACAATTTTAAACTAATTACACCTACTCTAAGCCCCCTAATAAAATAACAAAGCCCCCCAAAATAAAAAATTCCCTACCCTATTCTAAAATACAAATATTACAAGCTCTTTTACCTTACCAGCCCTGAACAGGGCCCTTTGCGGGGCATGCCCCAAGAATTTCAGCTCTTTTGCCTGTAAAAAAAAACATACAATACCCCCCCCCAACATTACAACCCACCACCCACATACCCCTAATCTAACCCAAACCCCCCTTAAATAAACCTAACACTAATCCCCTGAAGATCTTCCTACCTTGTCTTCACCATACCAGGTTCACCGATCCGTCCTGGCTCCAAGATCTTCATCCAACCCAAGCAGGGGTTGGCGATCCATAATCCGGTGCTCCAAAGTCTTCCTCCTATCCGGCAAGAAGAGGACATCCGGACCGGCAAACATCTTCTCCAAGCGGCATCTTCTATCTTCTTCCATCCGATGACGACCGGCTCCATCTTGAAGACCTCCAGCGCGGATCCATCCTCTTCTTCCGACGACTAGACGACGAATGACGGTTCCTTTAAGGGACGTCATCCAAGATGGCGTCCCTCGAATTCCGATTGGCTGATAGGATTCTATCAGCCAATCGGAATTAAGGTAGGAATTTTCTGATTGGCTGATGGAATCAGCCAATCAGAATATAGTTCAATCCGATTGGCTGATCCAATCAGCCAATCAGATTGAGCTCGCATTCTATTGGCTGTTCCGATCAGCCAATAGAATGCGAGCTCAATCTGATTGGCTGATTGGATCAGCCAATCGGATTGAACTATATTCTGATTGGCTGATTCCATCAGCCAATCAGAAAATTCCTACCTTAATTCCGATTGGCTGATAGAATCCTATCAGCCAATCGGAATTCGAGGGACGCCATCTTGGATGACGTCCCTTAAAGGAACCGTCATTCGTCGTCTAGTCGTCGGAAGAAGAGGATGGATCCGCGCTGGAGGTCTTCAAGATGGAGCCGGTCGTCATCGGATGGAAGAAGATAGAAGATGCCGCTTGGAGAAGATGTTTGCCGGTCCGGATGTCCTCTTCTTGCCGGATAGGAGGAAGACTTTGGAGCACCGGATTATGGATCGCCAACCCCTGCTTGGGTTGGATGAAGATCTTGGAGCCAGGACGGATCGGTGAACCTGGTATGGTGAAGACAAGGTAGGAAGATCTTCAGGGGATTAGTGTTAGGTTTATTTAAGGGGGGTTTGGGTTAGATTAGGGGTATGTGGGTGGTGGGTTGTAATGTTGGGGGGGGGGTATTGTATGTTTTTTTTTACAGGCAAAAGAGCTGAAATTCTTGGGGCATGCCCCGCAAAGGGCCCTGTTCAGGGCTGGTAAGGTAAAAGAGCTTGTAATATTTGTATTTTAGAATAGGGTAGGGAATTTTTTATTTTGGGGGGCTTTGTTATTTTATTAGGGGGCTTAGAGTAGGTGTAATTAGTTTAAAATTGTTGTAATATTTTTCTTATGTTTGTAAATATTTTATTATTTTCTGTAACTTAGTTCTTTTTTATTTTTTGTACTTTAGCTAGTTTATTTAATTGTATTTATTTGTAGCAATTGTGTTTAATTAATTTATTGATAGTGTAGTGTTAGGTTAATTGTAGGTAATTGTAGGTAGTTTATTTAATTATTTTATTGATAGGGTAGTGTTAGGTTTAATTATATCTTAGGTTAGGATTTATTTTACAGGTAAATTTGTTATTATTTTAACTAGGTAACTATTAAATAGTTCTTAACTATTTAATAGCTATTGTACCTGGTTAAAATAATTACAAAGTTGCCTGTAAAATAAATATTAATCCTAAAATAGCTATAATATAATTATAATTTATATTGTAGCTATATTAGGATTTATTTTACAGGTAAGTATTTAGCTTTAAATAGGAATTATTTATTTAATAAGAGTTAATTTATTTCGTTAGATAAAAATTATATTTAACTTAGGGGGGTGTTAGTGTTAGGGTTAGACTTAGCTTTAGGGGTTAATACATTTATTAGAATAGCGGTGAGCTCCGGTCGGCAGATTAGGGGTTAATAATTGAAGGTAGGTGTCGGCGATGTTAGGGAGGGCAGATTAGGGGTTAATACTATTTATGATAGGGTTAGTGAGGCGGATTAGGGGTTAATAACTTTATTATAGTAGCGCTCAGGTCCGCTCGGCAGATTAGGGGTTAATAAGTGTAGGTAGGTGTCGGCGACGTTGAGGGGGGCAGATTAGGGGTTAATAAATATAACATAGGGGTCGGCGATGTTAGGGGTAGCAGATTAGGGGTACATAGGGATAACGTAGGTGGCGGCGATTTGCGGTCGGAAGATTAGGGGTTAATTATTTTAAGTAGCTTTCGGCGACGTTGTGGGGGGCAAGTTAGGGGTTAATAGATATAATACAGGGGTCGGCGGTGTTAGGGGCAGCAGATTAGGGGTACATAAGTATAACGTAGGTGGCGGTCGGCAGATTAGGGGTTAAAAATTTTAATCGAGTGGCGGCGATGTGGGGGGAGCTCGGTTTAGGGGTACATAGGTAGTTTATGGGTGTTAGTGTACTTTAGGGTACAGTAGTTAAGAGCTTTATAAACCGGCGTTAGCCAGAAAGCTCTTAACTCCTGCTATTTTCAGGCGGCTGGAATCTTGTCGTTAGAGCTCTAACGCTCACTGCAGAAACGACTCTAAATACCGGCGTTAGGAAGATCCCATTGAAAAGATAGGCTACGCAAATGGCGTAGGGGGATCTGCGGTATGGAAAAGTCGCGGCTGAAAAGTGAGCGTTAGACCCTTTAATCACTGACTCCAAATACCAGCGGGCGGCCAAAACCAGCGTTAGGAGCCTCTAACGCTGGTTTTGACGGCTACCGCCGAACTCTAAATCTAGGCCTTATTAGAAAATAGCATGCAGTAAATTTTCCCCTATAGAAGTCAAGGGAGCAAAAAAATTGGGGAAAAAACACCCAATGTTGCATGCTAACACATATTCTCAAATGCAACAAATATTTGATGTTTTTTTGGTACAATATATATCTATACATATATATATATAGTATATATATATATATATAAAAAAAATTATATATAGGTATAGAGATATATAGATATATGTATAGGAATATCTATTTAAAAATACATAGAACATTTCCCCTATGTGAAGAACATTGTAATGGTAAATATTTACAGTAAATACATAGTATAACACTTTATTAAATATAAATATTGCAATATTATTATTATTTTTATACTTTATTTATGAAGCGCCAACATACTCCGTAACTCTGTCCATGGATACAATTCAATGTAAATATGCTTTTACATCTTTTCATCTACTTGAGAGCAGAGGGCTCCAATGCACTTTTATATATGTCTATATGTGTGCACATATGTATTTATGTCTTCATATGTGTATATATGTATTTACAGACATTTATACACATATAAACACATAAATACATATGTATACATATATAGACATATATAGAAGTGCATTGGAGCCCTTTGCAGTCAATTAGATGAAAATATGAAAAAACATATTTATGCAATATTCATTAATAAAGTGTTATGGGGCCTATTTATTATGTGTCTGTCCGACATGATCCGATCAGCGGATCATGTCTGACAGACATTACTGAATGCAGAGAGCAATACGCTCTCCACATTCAGCATTGCACCAGCAGCTCTTGTGAACTGCTGGTGTAACACCACACCCGATAGCAGGGGGTGTCAATCAACCCGATCGTATCGCATGCCAGAAACACTGGGCTTCAAGCTCCATACGGAGCTTGATAGATAGGCCCCATAGTGTTTATTTATGGTAAATATTTTGCATTCCAATGTTCTGCTCATAGCAGAATATGTTCTATGTATTTTTTTAAAGATATTCCTATATATGTCTGTATATAGCTATACCTATATAGAATTATATATATTATATATATTGTACAAAAATACCATCAGATATATGTAGAAATATGTATTTATGAATAAATAGAACATATTGTGCTATGTGAAGAACATTGGAATGTGAAATATTCATATTTTCATGACAGGTTAACGCACAAGTAGGGGGTTAGGCTTTTTTCCCCTTTTTTTGCTCCATTGACTTTTACGGGGGAATAGGTTATCACGTGTGTGATATTATATGTTCGGCTTTTTACTCTCGTCGGGTTAGTGCGAGCGATAACTGTTTACTTGTTATATGAGCGCAACCCAACACGAGCAAAAAGCTTACTTCTAGCGCAGTTAACGCTCAAGCTAGAGCGTTAAATAGCGATCCACTTTTAATCTGGCCCTTTATCAGCAGTTTCAGAAGTCATGACCAAATTCATGAGGGATATGGCTTTACATGGGACTGCTCAAACATAGATTTGCATAACCTTCCTAGGACAGGGTTACCCGGTTTAGTAACATTTTTTTAACTCTAATGTGGATAAACCCATAAATAGCTTGATATTATCTACAACTGGACCACAGATAGACTAAAAGGACACAAGTATCTACCTTCTTACTTATCTTGCAGTCTTTGCCCTGTGTAAAGGAATTACTGGTTTCAAGTGGTCTCATATGATGTTGTAATAACGATACTTGGATCATGCATCTTGTTTACCCAAAGCAAGACTGCTGTATTGTAGAAAATACAGCTCAATAATAATGTATTATTAGATAATCTTAATTACTTTCCAATATAAGATTACAGCCATTTATGTCTCTGAAACATGCAATATATTTTGTATGGGACATGACAAAAAACATCTCATTGTGACAGTGAGTTATTTATCCCTATGCATACTTACCTTTTTTGTTTTTGGATATGACTTCCCAGATGCTGCGTCTTGAGCAAGGATCTACTCCTGTAGTTGGTTCATCTAAAATAATGACCCTGGAGCCACCAATCATAGCTATGCAAATGGATAGCTTCCTTCTCATTCCACCTGATAGTGCTTTTACTGGCTTGTGGCGGTGGTTATACAGTCCAGTGTCCTTTAAAGTCCTACAAAGAAAAATGATTTGGTTATTTTATGTTCATTAAAGGACAATTAGTGGCATTGCATATATACTTTATATTTGCATTCAGCCCCTACTGCTAATAGTGTTATATGCCTATGTATTGATATATACCCACACTCCCTTTTTATGAGACTCTTATTAATGGACTTGTCAGATTTCCCATTTGTCATTTTGCTATAAATGATTTATTGAAAACAATTACAGCAAAGCAAAAAAAACAAAACATAGTAAAATAATAATAATTTTGTTTTGGTTCAAGAAGGAAGAAACACCCACCAGCTAAAGTTATATTAAAGTGCAATATTAAAGACTGTGTTGTGGTCAAGTTGCTGCAATAGACAGTAGCTATGGGTATAATTTATTCACAATGCTGCAGTCCCTGAAGTTTTGTGTTTCATGTGATAGCAATGGCAGCATAAATGTAAAAAAACTGTTACTATCAACAGATCAAGGCTTAATCTTATAACATCCCAACCATTTTAATCAGTAATAACTCTTTTTACATACAGTATATATTTTAAAGATGTATTTTTTTTAAATGTGCATATTATTGAGAGCTCTTCTTTCATTAATGTGTGTTACAATAATCCAGAGATCTCGTAATATTTATACCCAGAAGATGACCAAAAGTGCTTGAAAAATACAAAGTAATAACAAATATGTTAATCTACTACTGCCCACAGAGTGAGTACTTAAAGGGACATTTCACCCAAAAGGTTTATCCCCTTTAAATTGTTCCCAATGATCCATTCTACCTGCTGGCGTTTATTAAATTGTTTACATGTAGCTCCTTTACCCCTATTTTGGCATTTTAAATAGCTGATTTTGCCTGTGGTATCCATACCTATAGTAAAAGTTTGTATACTGGAGTATAAACTATTGAATAGCCTTAGTAAACACAGCCAGCAGAATAAATTACACTCCCAGTGGGGTGCAGGATAGTTAAGTAATACATTTTTAATTTTCCATTTTTCTCTCTAACTATTGAGCTTTGGTTTTCCATAAAAATATAAGGTAAGGGTGTACACATGAAGGCCCATTTATCAAGCTCCGTATGGAGCTTGTGGGCCCGTGTTTCTGGCGAGTCTTCAGACTCGCCAGAAACAGCAGTTATGAAGCAGCGGTCTAAAGACCACTGCTTCATAACCCTGTCCACCTACTCTGAGCAGGCGGACAGGAATCGCCACAATTCAACCCGATCGAGTACGATCGGTTAATTGACACGTCCCTGCTGGCGGCCCATTGGCCGCGAGTCTGCAGGGGGCGGCGTTGCACCAGCAGCTCTTGTGAGCAGCTGGTGCAATGCTGAATACGGAGAGCGTATTGCTCTCCGCATTCAGGGAGGTCTTGCGGACCTGATCCGCACTGTCGGATCAGGTCCGCAAGACCTTTGATACATAGGCCTCATAGTGATAACATAATGAGTCATAATATACCTGAAACTTAAACCCTTGTAATAGGCAGTGGTTTAAAAGCACACAACCAGCTACTTCATATACACAAATAATCCTGAAAATGCGATTTCTCATGAATTTTATATACTGCAGCTGATATAGCAAGTCATTGAAAATACATTAATATAAAAACAATTGTACAGTGTACTGTCCCTTTAAACAGAAATTTGCATTTATATTGTGTGTGTGTTTTTTGTGTATACAGCATTTCAACATTTTACAATCAATACAAGAGCATCCAACAGAAAAACGTGATGAGGCTGCTATTTGATCTTTCCTATCATTTTTCTGACCCACTGATTAGATGTTTCTGAATGGGAAATAATTAGGCGTGATAAAAGATAGGACCTGTACCTTGAATAATTCAATTTATGTGAAAAGTAGAATTCAACATATTTTCAGTCTAACAATATAATTAATCCCTTTTCTGTCAAAGAGGGTTAATATGCTTTGCTATTAAATGAATTCAATTTCTTTCTAGTAAACAATGAGTTAAGCTACTACGGCCGGGACAGGCTTGATCTTCGCATGATGAATAATCTTCTTGGAGCCTTCACAATCAATAATATTGTTGCATATTTGTCATTATTAACTGTGCTCAAAGTACAAACCTTTGACAAAAAAAAAATAGTGTCAGCAGACCCCAGCACAATTATCCTTGTTCTCCAGAGGAAAAAACTAGATGAGGACACTTTAGGTGAGATGGTTTTGTTTTATTTTCATGAGTAGGTGAAAGGTTTGTACAGTAGGTGATGGTGTATGAGACCATTGGAGACAGGGGAGATTGGCTGGGGTGTTATGGGTTGTGGGAGTCTTTTCTGGGGTTCTTGTAACTAGGTGAGTAAAGCGTAATATGTTGGGAGGGTCTCTGTAAAAATGATTGCACTCTTAAAGATGGTAAAAAACTGTTTGTATTTTATGTGCAACTAATACAACAGTATCAATTAGGTCAGAGCTTTCCAAACTTTTCATGTTGGTGACACACTTTTTAGACCTACATCATTTCGCGACACAGTAATTCAGTTGTACTAGCAAAAAGGAGGTTAAACTAACTTGTTTTAAGAGATATGGACACGTAAATACATTTAGTTATTATATAATTTATGTATAAGTAACAGTATGTAAGTATGTGCAAGAATTTAAAAAAGTTTAATAACACCAATAACTACTTACTATTTTAATGGGATGTATGAGGTTGATGGGATGAACACAATTTCTGAATATTTGGTGGAATATTAGATAAAGACACTCGCATTTCATCATCAAGCATTTTTAAGCTTCCACTTCCTATCCATATATCAAAAGCAGGAGCAGCAATGCACTACTGGGAGCTAGCTGCAAAAAAAAATGACTTCTGTCTTCAGCTCAGAATTTAAGCTGCCGCCCTCAGAGATCGGTGAGTCCGATTGACTACTGCCCACACTGCAAACACACTGCTGTCCCACTCACTGACTACACATGCAGTCACAAGCAATTTAAGGAGACTACACGTGCAGTCACGAGCCGATGGAGGAGACTACACGTGCAGTCAGGAGCCAATGTGCTGCCAAAGCCGCCAATGGCAATAGTTTCAGTTCCCCCTGAGCTGCGCCAATAGGTTAAGATGATCTGTGACCCCCTAGGTATCAATCACGTGTCAACCATGTGATATGAGTAGCAGGCAGGAGGAAAGTCAGAAACCAAAAAAAAATATTAAAAAAATTTGTGCTGAAGCAGGGACACACCTACACACTGCTGCCGACACACTAGTGTGTCCCGACACACAGTTTGGAAAGCACTGAATTAGGTACTAATGAACATTTACACCCATCAGCCAATGAACATTAGAAGGAAATTCTTGTCAGTCAATGAGGATTAACAGGAACTATCTGTTTTTCCACATGGAAGATAGATCTTTTTTTTTTTTTTTTGCACAGTACCCCTTAAAAGGACATTATAGTGAGTCTTTTAGAGGGCATGTTAAAATATATATCAGTTTTATGTTCTTCGGAAGACAGATTATCCTTTGCTGGGACACATTTATATTGTTTTTATGCTTTTGGGATGTGTCACTGTCCACCAATAGAAACGTGGTAGTTGTGTAATTAACCAATGTGTTTCTTTTAACACTGACCAGTTGTACACAAACACAAACTTCCTGTTAGTTTCAAATTCAAAACAATTAGTTTCATGCTAAAAATACTAACATCTTTAAATAGTATTCTCTCATATTTTTGACATTGTAACACAGTTGTAACATTGCCCTTATAAAGAAAATAAATCTGTAGCATTGGTCAGTAAAATAAGAGATTATCTATTTTTCTCTATGTGCATTATTCATTATAAGAGTGACAGTGACAAATTATATAAATAAATGAAAATTAAGATGAAGACGTTAACTTGGAGCATTATGTCTTGAGGATTATAAAGTACACAGACTGAAGCGTCAGTACCTTTTTACTTCTTCATGAAGATGTCCCCTTGTCCACTGTGGTGCCTTGATCATGCCGTATAAGAGGAGGTGCTCCTTGGTGGTGAGATGATCAAACAAGACATCATATTGCATGCAGACCCCCATACTCTTCCTGATCTGGTTTAGGCTGATGCTGACATCCTCTCCGTATACATAGATGGTGCCTGAGGATGGCCGGAACAACCCTGTCAGCATCGACCTGAAAAACAGTGATTAATAAGATCTTTTTAGGAGGAAAAGGGACATGAAAGTCAAAATTAAACTTTTATTGTTCAGACAGAGAGGCCGATTTATTAAGCATATGCTGCTCATTCCACGCAAGCCTTCAGGCTTGCCGCAATCAGGAGTTAAGAAGCAGCGATCGTAAGAAAGCTGCTCCGACTGGAATCATTCTGATCAGATATCATCAGGATGATTGACAACCCCTGTTAACGGCCGATTGGCAATGAATGCGCAGGGGGCGGCATTGCACAAGCATTTCACAAGAAATGCTTGTGCAATGATAAATGCCTACAGCATATGCTGTCGGAATTTGTCGTTGTCTGGTGGACATGATTCGCTACAGCGAATCATGTCCGTCCGCCATGTAATAAATCTGCGCCAGAGTATGTAATTTAAAGACACTTTTTAAATTCACTTCTATAATCAGATTTACTTTATTTGTGTTAAAAACATATGCAGATTTTCTCAGCAGCAGCAATGTACTACTGGGAGCTAGCTTGTGACTGGTGGCTACACACATTTGACTCTTGTCATTGTCTCACCAGATGTGCTCAGCTAACTCCCAGTAGTGCATTACTGCACTGGAGCTGACTTCGTGTATGTGTTTAATCCCTTTGCATGGATTAAACACATAGCTTTGTGCAAGTAACAGTGCAATAGCAAAATACTCAAACATATTAACAGTATTTTCTTATTGCATAGATGCTGAGTTCACATTTTGCTTTCTGTGATCCTGTGAGATTTTAGAGTAAACTTCCATTAACTGAGAAGGAAAAGAAAGTTACTGTGCCTGCACATGACACATCTATGCTCCCTTTGAAGTCACATGACAAGCATTTGGGGGCACATTTATCAAGTAGCGAATGCTGCTTATTCCGCTTGAGCCTTCTGGCTCACCGGAAACAGGCGTTAAGAAGCAGCGGTCTTAAGACTGCTGCTCCTTAACTCGTCTGCCACCTCTGAGGTGGCGGACTGCAATCATCCCAATCAGATACGATTGTTATGATTGACACCCCCTGCTAGAGGCCGTTTGGCCGCAAATGTGCAGGGGGCGGCATTGCACAAGCAATTCACCAGAAATGTTTGTGCAATGTTAAATGCCGACAGCGTATGCTGTCGGCATTTAGGGATGCAGGGCGGACATGATTCGCTATAGCTTTTTCTAGATAGCTTTTTTTTTTAAAAAAAACTTTGTATCACTTTAAATTGACAATTATGTGCCTTTTTAGCTTGTGGTAATCTAGCAAATACCTTGTTTCTGTGTTGGTCGCACATTTCTTTTTTAAATGTTAATGTTTTTGCAGAAAAATGTTCTCTCTTCCTACATTGGATGCAACATTTGGATACCAAATTAAGGGGTAGATTATAAGTGGATCGCTAATTTATCCCACTCTGTAAACGTGCAAATGTGCCCGTGTGCGGGCGCACAATAAATAACCAGCCATTACAAGTGGTAGCTATTAGTGCTCCAAACATTAACCAGAGGTCAGACTTCTGGTTAATTTTCAAAATATCCCCCAATTGCCCTCAAAATAAACATTTTTGGGGTTTCATGTCCCTTCAAGTTGCAAAGCAGCTTACATAATGCAGAGAAAAATAAATAAATATGTACATAAAAACAGAAATAAAAACATGAATGAATTACAAACATGACTCATTCATGAAAAACGTGAATTATATGGGTTGATGTAATGTGTGTGGAAATGTAAAACTTTTTTTTGCTCTTACAAAGTAGTGGTTTTCCCAGCTCCATTGTGTCCAAGAAGTGATGTTATGTGGCCCTCATAGAAGTTCAAGTTCAGGTTTTTGACAGCTGCCTTTGACTTGTAGGTCTTTGTTAAACCATGAAGAGAAACTCCTATTGGTAGCTCACTAGGCTCCTGCTCATTATATTGTTCGAAATTACTGTCTGCTCCTGTAAAATGATTAGTGGTCAGTAGGTCTGTGAAGAAGTCCTCACTGCAGCCTGCGCAAAATACTTGTGACTCTTGAAGAAAAGTTAGCAATTTATCGCTAATATATTCATTTAAAAATAGCATTATTTATGTACACAAATCATATAATGAGTTGGTTTTGAAGCAATACATTTGATGTGGTTACAATCCTCATCAGGAAGAGGTGACACATTTGTGTGATTGATGGGTGTATTGGTATTGCTGTGTCTGTTCAAATATTCTTGTATTTACTGAAGAATTATTTTAATATATAGATAATATTGTTCATGTTTCCTGATGATCTGAATAGACAGATAATAAATTGCAATTCTGCAGCAGCTGCTGCCTTAATAGAAAATGTGATATAAAATAATACTTAATTCAATTAGGTCTATTCTATGGCTTCATAGCTGAGATTAAACAGTACTGGTGAGGTTATAACACCCACATGGAATACAATGCCTAAACTAAGATTAATTGCTCTACTATTTTGAGATTTCTAGGAAAATAAATTCCTCTGAATCATTTATCATATTCATTAAATCTCTGACTGTTGTAAGTTCAGGTCAGTTCTTTGGTTTCCTTCATTTAATTGCTTTTGAAAGAAATTTACCTTTTTTCTGTGATGTTCCATGAGACATTATATTGCTGAACATCAGCCCACTTGGTTTTCTGGGGCGAAGAGCTGCAAAACCACAACACTCCAACCAGAAAGAAGGCTGGAAAAGAAAGTACCAAGGAGCTCCAATGCCATATTTGCCTTGAAAAAAGATACAAACATATTTGTAATGAAGTGTATTGCTCTGTACAAAGATCTCTAACTTGAAAACTACCTGCTCAGTGTGTAACATTTAATATATCAGATTCTTACCAGGGAAAACGATACGAATATAACAGGCAACAGTAAAATAAAGTAGAGAATCTATCAACATGAGCCAGCATATCCAGCCAAAAGTGAAGGTGTCATTAAGTACAGGGGATGTATACATATTATCCCACTGCATACCTGCGAAGATAAAGAACATGTTAAAGTAATTATGTACATTTTTATCAATCATCTTGTCAAAATTACAAATGTTCTCCTGTAAAGTCCAATGGAATTATACTTTCAAAATGAGCATTTAGATGCTCTTTAAATTATTTTTTTATGTAGAGCTTTTGTTGATATATTCTATGCATAAAGAATGCTAATAATAAGGGTATACTCACCAATTTCTTGTGATTCATAGCGAATTATATATTGCATTCCATAGCTCAGAGCTGTTGGAGAGAAGAGACTCTAGAAACACAAGAATAAAAACCAATCAGCTAGAGAGCCTCACCATTAGTGAGTTAGTTTTCAGACTACAATGTCCATGAGCAGTCTATTATACTATGACCTAGTTCCCATTGCTCATGAAAACCATGTAAACTGGTAGTAACAACAAGTACCTCCTTAAACTCCATAGAGTTGTCTACACTAAAGGCAGTGAAGGAGGAGGAGTTAGGTGGGGAAGGTGATGTGGGATCCCTACACTACTGGAAAAAAAATATATAAATAAATGTAAAAAGGCCATACACTGGTACTGGCAGACTATCTGCCAGTACCTAAGATGGCAGTAACTAGTGGGAGGGTTACAGAGCTCTTTGAGATGGGATCAGGGAGGTCAAAGGGTTAGGAGGGATACTCTGCAGAAAAAATAAATATAAAGAAATAAAAAAGTCCCTATACTGGGTACTGGCAGACTGTCTGCCAGTACCTAAGATGGTGGTGACCAGGGAGGAAGATTACTGTTTGGGAGGGATCAGGTGTGTGTGTGTGTGTGTGAGAGGGGGGGGTAATTCCAGTACTGCCAGGGATTTCAGAAGTGTATTATGCAGCTGCAGTTAGCAATCTTATAATTACCAAAAACCAATGGCAAAGCCATGCATGTCTGCTATTTCTGAACAAAGGGGATTGTCTATTTAAGGAAAAATAGGGATTTCAGGTCTAGAGACCCAAA
This sequence comes from Bombina bombina, assembly GCF_027579735.1. NCBI lineage: Eukaryota > Metazoa > Chordata > Amphibia > Anura > Bombinatoridae > Bombina > Bombina bombina. Next base: position 576,119,166 of record NC_069499.1, read on the forward strand.
TGTTGAATTAGACATTAAATACTATAAATTTAATTTGTGAAGAACAACACTTTATTAACATACAGTATATGCAAGAAAACGAACAATACAAGACTTATAGAGGATCTGTTTGTAAGTGGATATATCACTGCCACTTTACATATTCCTCTGTAACAGATCCACCACAGAATATTAAAAATATACATATTAAAATAGAGGGCTATGGTACTAATAGGAAGATCCACTATATATCATAGGGGGTAGCTAGTTGTTATGATCATGAGAATCTGTACATTTAATAACGTTCCTCTGTTTATACACTACTAAGGTGTCCCCAAGCGGTTAAGAGCTAGCTAAAATACCTACGATTGAATGTTCACACTATGCTGTGCGGTTAGATATATACAAGTGTATATCAGAGGTGTATCAATAGTTTAACTCAGGGCATGACGACGTAACGTAACAGTGATGAAACGCGTTGGTGGGCGGGGCTAATGGGATACTATTTTGAATGTGTGTGAGTGTTACTCTGTATCTAAAAAGAGCGCTAGTTAGATTTTAAACTGGTCATTCGAATTGTACTGACACGGTCAAATTTAAGTGATACGATTACCTGGCGTGCTTGATACTGAAATGATTGTGTATATCCCAATTGCCAATTAAAAAAGGAGGATACATTTTAAGATATCATATATGTCAAGCAATATGTGTGGACACAGTAGAAAATAATGATTTAACTCCTTTTTCTGTCTGGAGGTGATACACAATTTAGTGTACATAACCACAGAGTGTGTGTTAGAATATACACATATGGACGCTAGTGAGGTTTAAAAACTTGTCATGCGGAGAGTGCGGACACTTATAACCTAGATGATATGGTTATCTAGCTTGTCTGTAATGGAATAAATGAGTATATCGTGAGTGCTGGAAAGGGGAACAGATATAAGATACCATACGTGTCAAGCAATATGTGCGGACACGATAGAGAAATGAGATGAACCTTTCAATGCATGAGTTAAACTATTGATACACATCTGATATAAACTTGTATATATCTAACCGCACAGCATAGTGTGAACTTCCAATCATAGGTATTTTAGCTAGATCTTAACCACTTGGGGACACCTTAGCAGTGTATAAACAGAGGAACGTTATTAAACGTACAGATTCTCATGATCATAACAACTATCTACCCCCTATTATATATAGTGTATCTTCCTATTAGTACCATAGCCCTCTATTGTAATATGTATGTTTTTAATATTATGTGGTGGATCTGTTACTGAGGAATATGCAAAGTGGCAGTGATATATACACTTACAAACAGATCCTCTATAAGTCTTATATTGTTCGTTTTATTGCATATACGTTAATAAAGTGTTGTTCTTCACAAATTAAATGAACAAAGGGGATCCAAAAGAAGCTTACACAACCATTTGTGTTATGAATATGCAAGCAGTGTGTAAATAATTTAATTGAGAAACCCAAAGTTTGTGAAAAAGTTAAAAAAAAATATGATCTCATCTGGCAGCCAAATGGTGGCATGAAATATACCAAAATGGGCCTAGATCAATACATTGGATTGACTATTTAAAAATATATGTATAGTTTTGATAGGTAAATAAATAAAAAAAACAATGGCTCTATTTCTGTTTAAACAGAGTGACACATAAATGCTAAAAAGATTCTGGTACTTTGGGTAAGTTTTTCTCTAAAATTTCGGGCAGCGAAGAGGTTAATGGAGATAGTTGCTGTGGCCTCCTGTTTACACATTTTACAACAAAAATGTAAATTAGGCCTATGTTTTTTTTAGCTTCAATTTATATAGGTAGACTATACAAATCATGTATGCTCACAAGCTCAGTTGTGTTGTAAAACACCTTCCTGGAAGGTCAGCTATACCAGTTGTCAACTCATATGTAGGGTCCTCTACCCATTCATCTGGTTTATTATTGGTTCTTGTATTTGTTAACATTGTCTATTGTATCTAAGTTTCTGGCATGTTGTTATCTGTTGTCACTCTACAACTGCCTAATGAAAAATAGAAAATGTATCTTTCTGTACTGGTGTGGAGGTAAAATAAGGCGCTCAATGTCAAACTCTTTTTATATAACTTTTAAAGTGATGCTAGGTTCCCTCAAAATGAAGACTGAAGGCAAGACTGAGATTAATGTAAGGAGTGAAGGGTGTAGAGTACATTAGTTTCAGTGGGATTAAATTTGCTAATTGCAGCTCCTGTTAAAGGGAGATAATACTCATATGCTAAATCACTTGAAACTGATGCAGTATAACTGTAAAAAGCTGACAGGAAAATATCACCTGAGCATCTCTATGTAAAAAAGGAAGATATTTTACCTCACAATTTCCTCAGCTCAGCAGAGTAAGTTCTGTGTAAAAAGTTATACTCAGCTGCTGCCCAGCTGTAGGTAAAAAAAAATAAAAAATAAATGAAGAAATGAACAGCAGCCAATCAGCATCAGCAGTGCAGAGGTAATGAACTCTTTTACTGTGATCTCATGAGATTTGACTTAACTCTCATGAGATTTCATTGTAAATTTCCTTACACTGAATAAGGAAATAACATGAGAGTGCACGAGGCTCATCCCTTCGGCTGTCCCGGGACAGACATACTGATATGCTGCTTAGGGATGTGGCTACTGAGGAACTTTTGAGGTAAAATATATTTCTTTTTTACATAGAGATGTTCAGGTGATATTTTCTAGTAAGCTTTTTTCACAGCTATGCTGCATCACTTTCAAGTGTTTAAACATTTGGGTATTATGGCCCTTTAAGTTAGGTCTGGTGAGACTGAACTCACCAGATCAGTGAGTTGTTTTTTAAATCTAGGCCAATGTCTTTGAAATGACAGCAATGAAGTTTCAGCTTAAACACTCAATTTAGATAAAAATCCCTTAAAGGGACATTAAACACTAAATACATGCTAGATAGAATGATGCATTCAAAGAAAAGATTAGTCCATGACTAACATGTAGATGTATTTTTTAAAGTTTCATTAGTTGTTTAAAAAGTGACAAAATAAGTGTAAAGTTTTAGGGGCCTATCTATCAACTCAGAATGGAGCTTGATGCCCCGTGTTTCTGGCGTTTCTTGCAGGCTCGCCAGAAACAGCAGTTATGAAGCAGCGGTCACAAAGACCGCTGCTCCATAACCTGTCCGCCTGCTCTGAGCAGGCGGACAAACATCGCCGGAAATCAACCCGATCGAGTACGATCGGGTTGATCGACACCTCCCTGCTGGCGGCCCATTGGCCGCGAGTCTGCAGGGGGCGGCGTTGCACCAGCAGCTCTTGTGAGCTGCTGGTGCAATGCTGAATACGGCGAGCGTATTGCTCGCTGTATTCAGCGAGGTCTGACGGACCTGATCCGCACTGTCGGATTAGGTCTCTCAGACTTTCTTAAATAGGGGCCATAGTGTCTATAAAACACTGGGAGCTGCCATGTTGTAACTTGTGTTAACTTCTCTGCTGTGGCCAGTTAGGGACAGTTATACATAGGTCATTAGAGTGCGCAGCCAATGGTTGTGCTGGATTTACCAGTGTTCTGCACTTTCATTTCTAACAGGAACTGAAAAGCTCACAATTTCAGAATGGAATTACAGGAAGAGGGGACAAAATAAATAATGAAAGTATATTGCAGAGTTGTTTTATTATATACAATTTATCATTTTATATTATCATCTCAAAGTGTTTAATGTCCCTTTAATACAATTTTGAAAAAAGGAAGTAATAATCAATAGCTGGATCAGTTTTAAACAATAGTTTTAAGGTGTTGTGTTTGTGTGCTGAGACTTCTATTGCTGATCAAAGTTACTCATAAATGTCAAACTAATCTTTATACCTCCTGTGGGTGTCTTTAACTTGAATCACTTGAAAAAGAAATCAATGGGCTTGTGAGATGTTATGTGTAACAATCAGACTAAAAAAATTCATGCAGCTAAAAAAAAAGTTTACCTTACATGTCAATTGCAAGCTCAGATATTTTTATAACATATTTTAGTAAATAGGGCGGTATGTGGGTGCATCCATCCTGTATAAAAATAAAGTTTTTTAATATCAATAAATGAAAACCTCTTGGAGCATCAACAAACTCACCAGCAAACTCTTTGCACTGAAAGACAATGATTGCTCTTTGGATTGCATTACTAAGAAGGGGAAGAAAAGGATGATGTAGATCAGGCTTCCACTGAGAGCAGCGACATTGGTGTTATGGAAAAAAACGCTGATTAGATAGCTAAGGGCTATAACCGTAAGACTGTAATCCAGGAAGAAGACAAATAGGATGAAGCCATTGCTGTAGGGCAGAATATAGCCAAATTTCAGAATCATTACCAGAATGCTAATGGTAATTAAAAGCATGCTGAAACTCTCGATGAACCAAGCAAAAAAGTGACTACATGAATTGACTCCCATCATTTTCATATACTGTAAGAGAACAGGAAAAAACATTAGATTTATAACAGATAATTATGTTATTTTCCTAAATATAGTGTCTAATTATCATAAATACAAACATATTTGCATGGTTAGAGAAATCTATATTTTATTGGATACCAGCTTTACATTGAGTAATTATAGCAACAGTAACGGTGGATGTTTGAAGGAAAAAAAAGCAGCCAAATTACCATTCAATTGCAGATTTTTTTGGTTTCACAAAAAAAAAATAGTAATATGTTAATTTTCAAACACAATATGTATTAGAATTCAACATTGCTTATGGAATGTATAAATATTTGCATTACTACAGTGAAATTGGTGTTATTATTACTATTTCACCGTCAGCTTTGCAGCACTCAAGCTATTTAGCATCCGCTGCCTGGATTTAACATTGCAATTGCCCCTGCTTGTGTGCGGCTGTTAATCATCCTGATTGGATCGGATGATTGAAATCTGCCACACTTTATGTCAGCACGTTTTCAATAAAGCTAAACAAGAATAGTGCTCAAGACACATGCACGCTTCTAAGCCTATCTCAGTATGCTGATATGGAAAGAAAGTAAATTTCAGCCAATGATCCCATAAGAAGGATGTCATTTTGTTTTGTTAAAATTGTAGGCTCCGTTTGTATCATGATAGTTTTATTTTGACTTTTATACCCCTTTAATCTGCAGTACATCAGTATACAGTAATTTGCTAGACTTTAACAACCTTTGTAATTAAGTATGTTTATCTCTTTCTACATCCAAAATGGGGCTTTTGCAATAAATATTTCTAATACTGCAAATAAACTTTCCCAACAGGCAAAGTGAACTGATGTAAACAAAGCTTAAAGGGACACTCAAGTCAAAATTAAACTTCAAGATTCAGATACAGCATGCAATTTTAAACAACTTTCCAATTTACTTCAATTAACAAAATGTGCACAGTCTTTTTATATTTACACTTTTTGAGTTACCAACTCCTACCGAGCATGTGCAAGAATTCACTGCATATACGTATATGCATTTGTGATTGGCTGATGACGGTCACATGATACAGGGGAGTGGAAATAGACATAACTTTGCAATTTATTTAACAAAAATCTACTTCTCATTTGAAATTCAGACTAAGTGATATTGCATTGTCTTCTTATCATGCATTTGTTGATTATGCAAATCTACTGTATTGACTGGTCCTTTAATGAGTCAGAGGAGCTGTATTAGAAACAGCAGTTGGCGTTGTAGGCCTGGTTATTACCTCATGTAGTCTCAAGTCTTTCTCATGTACAAGCTTCTTCACAAAGGCTGCCACAAAAAGTACCCAAGTAATCATCATAGCGATGGGGAGAGAGAAGGACATGCTCACCAGGTAACTGCCAAATGAAGCATAGAACACAATGGTCACGAGGTCTCCAATTTGATCATATTACAAAACAGTAACAACACTAAGGTAACATTTATTTGAAAGTTGAGTTTCACCTTTTGTCAGTTGTATAGGATTTAATTAAAGTGATATTTTATCACAAGCACAAAGACTCATATTTTGCTTTCCCTCTGTCTTTACTACTAAGACAGTTTTTTTGAAGTACAGAATAATATTTAAACAGTGCTTAGATTAAAGCAGTAAAACATAAGGAGAATATGAACCAATGAGAGAAGACAGTTAGAATGGGCTGAGGATAGTAGCCAATGGGCTGAGTCGTAGTATCATATATTGTCCACATAGTAGCTACACTTCGTCTTTCTTCATTGCTGCACAGTGAGATAAGTTGTGCATTCATCAATTATACATATTAGATTTTTTTTCTCTCTTTTTAAACCCCTTTTATTTAACTTTATTTTACTACATTACATGCTTGCATTATACTACAAAATGCTATCTTGTGTATAAGAAATGACAGCAGGTAAACATGTACAAAGAGGCTTCAGCATAAAAACAATATAAAGTAAATGCGGTGTACATTTAATATTCTAGTGAAATCTGAAAAGTACAATAGTGTAACTGTATTGCTAGTTTTATAAGAAGCATTTTAGTATTATACTTCTGCTAGAAGCTACTTTATATAATTTATACTTTATATAGCATTTCTAAAGGAGGTAATCTTTTTTTTCTCATAGAAGTATATTGCGAAATTACTTTTGCTGAATTTGAAATGTACTGATGTGCATTTCAAATTTGGATAGAATATCCCTTTAATTTTAGTCAAGCAAAAAATGCATGCTGAATATCTAGGTATTTATTGCCCACTGGCCGGTAGGAATAATTATCACAGCACTATTAATGGATAGTGACAAACCTCCAGAAGTATGGCAAGCAAAAGCAGGTAATCAGCACAACTGTAATCATTTTGAAATACAATAAATGAGTACTAGGTCCCTTTAAGTTGTTCTCCTACCAGTCCTTTTGTGTTTGCACCTATCTATATCTTTTTATTTCTGACAACTTCTTTCACAACATGCTATACACAACTACAATGGCAATGTTGCAAGACTTAACAAAAAAATGTTTTTGTTTCATTACTTTTTTAGGGACACAAATATTTTCTGTGATTGATATGCAACAGCATAATTTTATCATAAGCATTAGCAGGAAGTACCTATCAGCCAATAAGCATTAAAGGGACAGGAAACCCCAAAAAATTATTTCATGATTTAGGTAGAACATACAATTTTAAACAACTTTCCAATTTACTTCTATTATCAAATTTTCTTCATTCTCTTGGTATTATTTGTTGAAAGAGCAGCAATGCACTACTGGTTTCTAACTCAACACATGGGTAAGCCAATGACAATCTGTATATATGTGCAGCCACCAATCAGCAGCTAAAACATAGGTTATATAAGCCTTTCAGCAAAGGATAACAAGAGAAGGAAGCAAATTAAATAATAGAAGTTAATTGGAAAGTTATTGGAATAGTAATGGAATAGTATGCTTTGTCTGAATCGTGAATGTCTAATTATTACTTTACTGTCCCTTTAATAGTAAACACACAACTAATAAGTTTCTATTTAAATTTAAATAGATTTTGCTTCACTTTTTTTCAGCCAAATAATACTAATAATAATTTCAACATGTTTAATATGTTACTCTTTCATATAAATAATTAGCACTAGTACAATGCCCCTATGCTTGTGTTTTTTCAGGTATGTTTCTATGCTACATTTGTCTTACAGTTTACTGATATATATTTGTCATTTTAGTCATCACTTTCTTGGTGGACAAGATTTTAGAGCAGCTCACTGTTCGTTTTATACTGAGATTAGAATGAAGCAGTGGAAATGTGTAACAACAATGGTTGTGGACACTGATCCGACCACTGGTATTATGCTTAGGAACTTTGTAGACTAAGATGCCTTGCTAAGTAATTGCTGCTATCTTAAGTAGTCTTACTTAATTCTTAAAGGGACACTGAACCAAATTTTTTTCTTTCATGATTCAGATAGAGCATAAAATTTTAAGCAACTTTCTAATTTACTCCTATTATCAATTTTTTTTTCTTCATTCTCTTGGTATTTTTATTTGCAATGCAAGAATGTAAGTTTAGATGCCTGCCCATTTTTGGTGAACAATTTTGGTTGTTCTTGCTGATTGGTGAATATATTCATCCACCAATATAAAAAAGTGCTGTCCAGAGATCTGAACCAATAAAGGAGCTTTGATGCCTTCTTTTTCAAATAAAGATAGCAAGTGAATGAAGAAAAATTGATAATAGGAGTAATTTAGAAAGTTGCTTACAATTGCATGCTCTATCTAAATCACAAAAGAAAAAAATTGGGTTCAGTGTCCCTTTAAAGGGACATGAAACCGAAAAATTTTCTTTTACAATTCAGATAGAGAACACCATTTTAAACAGCATTCCAATTTACTTCTATTATCTGATTTGCTTCATTCTTTAAATATCCTTTATTGAAGAAATAACAATGCACATGGGTAAGCCAATCAAACGAGTCATCTATGTTCAGCCACCCATCCGCAGCTACTGAGCCTATTTAGATATGCTTTTTAAGAAAGGATATCAAGAGAGTGAAGCAAATTAGAAAATAGAAGTAAATTGGAAAGTTGTTTATAATTGCATGCTCTTAATAAATCATGAAAGAAAAAATAAAAGTGAGCTACGTTTAGGTTCCACCAATCAAACCGCATTATTTAATTATAATATAACAATCATATTTTAAGTGAATTATAAATCTTTCAGAACCTTTTGCATTATTTACATAAACAGAATGAACACAAAGTAACACATACTCATCCTTTTTGTAGCATGGGAATGGCATAGGCTGGAACTGAGCTGCAAAGGTATCTAAGCTCTTATTGGTCTGCAGTTTAATGATGGCTCTCTCAATACTATCTTGCAGATAGACAAATCCTCGACTATATGGGTTCATTGTGCTGTGTGGTCCAGGGATCCAGTAAGTATCTCTTAAGTTATCTGTGTCTACTGAGAGCTGGGCACGCATTCTGATTGTGTATTTTATTAACTTGGGCAAGCTGAGTTCCTCAGGCACTGCCCGTTTCTGCCTATTAGTATCCGAAGTAAGATTGAAGGTAATAGCTGTGCAAAATAAAAAGAAAACAAGCTGTAAACCACAAGCCAGCAACTCAAGCAAAGCTGTACTTCTACAAAACTGTAGTTGTATCAATGGGAAATAATGTAAAAGAATTCTTCACCTTATTATTATTTGCATTCATTGTTAAAATATATGCATGTCTGCATTGTGCATGTCAGTATTGCCTGAGAAATATCTAAAATACATGTAAGAATTTGCTGACCTAGTTTACCAACTTGATTTAATTTGATATATCTAACCATAGAGGAATACTAAGAGCCTGATAATATAAATCTCTCCGCTCAGACAAGATGATATAAAATGATCCTCTAGCACTGTAAGATTCCTAGTGAGATTCTAAAAAAAATCTGATTTTCCTATATTCTCCAAGTGGTGTTTGCTGCATTTCTATATGTGAAGGAGGGACAAGCCCATTGCAATATAACACTGCATGACAAGAGTTCTGCAGCATTTGCACCTTGTGCTTTGTATTGTATGTTACTTTACACAGTATACAACTGTATTTAGGATTCTGATTTTACAAATTCTGATTGGGCTTTCACAGTTTATATGTAACTTTAACAAATTAGGTTCACACTTTGTAAATTTATGTGTATCTTTTACAAATTACAGTGACATTTGTATTTTATCTTATATTTAAAATAAAACTGAAAAGCTTCAGTTTCCCAGAGAGCTTTATTATTTTCTAAGGGCCTGATAAGCAAAGATTATCTATACTGTAGATAAATTATAGTGCAGACTTTACAGGCGATGAACTCACTGAATTCTATAAGATAAAAGACGAAACCTGAAAGTCCCAGTGAGATGAGAGATGCCTTCCATAGAAAGTAATGAAGCTCTCTGGAATACAGAATTTCACAGAGGCAAGAGAAGTAGACATTAAAAAAACACATGGGGCTGATATAAAGTTTTAGTTTGCAGCAAATAAAAATTAAACTGAAATGTTTTCACTACAATTTAACTTGCTTTTGCCTATAGTTTAATATATATATATTACTTTATATCAGTTAATAAGTGTATTGTGAATTTTGTGCAAACTACACCTACATACAGCTGGCAAGGTAATTCAGTGAGACCAGATTTACAATTGAGAAAATACAACTTTTACTTTGTAAAAGAGACACAGAAATATAGAAAATATGATCCTAATTTGGTAAAGTAACACAGAAATGTTCAAAACATAATAATTTATAAAATCACTGCTGGATCTAAAATTAGATGTATTAAAATATAAAATAGAAAGTGCAAAGCATAAATGTAATAATACTGAATCTGTAGTGTAAAGTAATATAAGATACAATGCACAAAGTGTAAATATCACAAAACTCTCATATCATGCAGTGCTATATTTCACTGGGCTTGTCTCTCCTTCAGATACAGAAATGAGAGAGGTTTTAAAGTGCTGGAGGGTTGTGCCCTTTTCTTTTAGCATTCAGTGAGTTCAGCCCCTGTGAAGTCTGCATTACACTTGTTTCTCCATGCTGGAGAATATTTTATCATCAGGCCCTAAATCTCAGATCAATCTATTGGTCTTTGACCTGGAAGAATTAAATCTCCATTTCTAGTTTGACCATGAGTTTCTTGCTTGATGCACTAGTCTTTCTTTGCTTCTTCTCTACATCTCATAAAAAATTAATCAAACTTTATCGCTCTAACGCTTCACAAAATATATCCTTTTGTTCTCATAATAAGGAACCTGCACTCACCTGCCATCAATTCATTTGTCTTCAGCAACTCCTCAGCTTGTTTGTTCATTTCCTCTACGCTTTCCACACCCTGCATACGGTTGTATACCACACATGATGTCAGGTTTGCCAGCACTTCAGCCACAGACTGGAAGGATGCAATGGAATTGATATCCTTTACTCCCAATTGTGTCATGTTCGCTGCAGAAAAAGGAAAAAAAAGTTAACATTCAATACAGGCATTTCATTGTAACTTGTTTTAGTAAAGTCAAGTGGCTGAAGCAAACATATAGGTCTATAAGCCAATGCTTTTGTAAACATAGGTAAATGGTGATAACCACAGAATTATTTTGTAGTGACATACAGTATCCCCACTCTAGCAACTATAGTTGTATGCAGAGCAAAAACAGGACATGTCCCATATGGCAGAAGAACTGATAACTATGCCTGTAACAATGTTATATGTATAGTAGTGAAGACCCAGGTGTGCTCCTAAGCCTATTAGGAATGTGCAAAATGTCATAGTTCAGCATTTATTAGTGAAACTAATGCCAACAAACTCTGCAGTCTAATGCATTTGGCTCATTTTGGCACAGGAAAAGTACACACAAATATCTGGATACGTACAGATATTTATGTTTTGAACTTTTAGACTAATAAATCTAGAGCCAAAATGAGAATAATGCTGTTGACTTCAGGTCTGAAATTCTGCACATCCCTAAAGCCTACCTAGGTATGCTGTAATTGAACAGAGCTAAGTTTCAACACAGGATACCAATATTAAATGTGCTTCATTCTCTTGGTATCCCTTGTTGAAGGCACAGCAATGCACTGCTGGGTGCATTACTGCTCCTGAGCCTACCTAGGTATGTTTTTCAACAAAAAATACATAGTCCTCTATTTATCAAAGGTCTTGCGGACCTGATCCGACAGTGCGGATCAGGTCCGCAAGACCTCGCTAAATGCGGAGAGCAATACGCGTATGAAGCAAATTAGATAATAGAAATACATTGTAAAGTTATTTAAAACTGCATACTCTATCTGAATCCTGCAAGTTTAATTTTGACTTTAGTGTCCCTTTAAGATTAAATATGGTTGAGAATGGTTGAAGCCAATCCTGTAAGTAAATCACGTTCTTTGAAATTAAACCTTAGTGCACACATCTGAAAAGGAATTAGATGCAATATAATCTTTCGCTGTCTCTTGAACATTTGTAAGTTGCAAAGTGCAACATGAAATGGTGCTTAACCTCAGTCAGGCTGCACACTCTAATGAAAGCAGTTTTTCTTACGTTAACTGCAATCCTCCAAGGTTTAACTTGGCAGCACCTGGCACTGTTAAAACTCTTTTGGAACCTGGAGCACCCAAATTATTGTTTATATAGAAGGTTGGTGACTAGTGGCTTGATTGGCTATTGGCCAAATTACATTAATTATTAATAATACTTATGCTAAAGATAATGGGGCCGATTTGTTAAGCCCTGTATTGGCCCCAATGCAGGTGTTTCCATGAGAGCTTTCAGGCTCGCTGGAAACAGGCGTTAAGAAGCAGCTCCTTAACTCGTCCGCTACCTTTGAGGTCGGCGGACAGCAATCCGCCTGATCAGGTGGATTGACAGCATTTCTAGTGAACTGCTTGTGCAATGATAAATGCCGACAGCGTATGCTGTCGGCATTTATCAATGTGCGGCAGACTTGATCTGCTGTCCGCACATTGATAAATCGGCCCCTATATATTAAAGTAAAGTCTGATACTAATTGCATTTTTAGTTAAGAATGAAATGGGAAATGAATTTCCAATAATTTAACTATACTTACTACTTTAAAATAATTGATACAAACACACATACTTAAAGTAACATGAAACCCAACAATTTTCTTTCAGATAAAGAGTATAATAACCCCCCCCCCCACTTTCTACTTCTGTTATTAATTGTAGTTTGCTCTCTTGATATCTTTTGTTGAAACACAAGTAGGTAGGCTCAGGAGCTGTATGACAGAAGGTTTGCAAGAAATCTTTGAACAAAGTTATTCATTATCCATACACTGCTGCCATCTAAATATCACTTTCTTTTTTAAAGGTTTTGAAAACCTGGTATTAATGCAATATGGTGTTTTCTAATACACCTGCATTTTCTTCTTGTAATTAAGGGGTAATAAATAGGTGTGTGTTTCCTAATCCTATGTGTGTAAGTATAGAGCAAAGAAATAAACCAAACACTCCATCGCCTGGGGGGAAGAACAAGCTAAATGACATCAGTGCTACCTGACATAAGTAACCTTAGGGATGGGATTCTTACACACATGCTCTATACAATTAATATTTACTTTTAGCACTCTATAATGGTTGCATTTCTCTCTAAATGTGCATTTGCTAGACAGATGTTCTTTATAAATATTAAAACAGAGATGGCCATCTGGTGGTTCACGAGCCACATGTGTCCCTCTGCACTACTTTGTGTTCTCCATGGGGAAATGCAGAGCTTATAATGTGTGACCCGGGGAAAAAGCATAGCTAAATTATGTGCTTTGGAGACTTCTGGTAGGTGGGCAACTCAAAAGAGCACTCAGGGAGGGGGAACAGCAGGTGGCCTTGTGCACACTGGAATATTTAGGAAATATATTATAATTTGTGTATTTATTAGTCATACATTTAAATGTGGCCCCTAAGCTTTCTAAACAATTAGCCTGCAATCCTGATCACTATACTAGAAGATATGCAAGATAAGTTTAAAGATTACCTCATATTCTCTTTCTGTAATAAAGGGAATAGCAAATCAGAAATCAGCTTTATTGGATCAAAGACACTGTTGAGTTAATAAACATTTTCCTAAATGTAATACAATTGCTTGCCTCATTTTTTACTGGAGGACTATTGATAATGTATTTATAGGAATTTTCAGAACCCCTGGAGCACTGAAAATGTACTGGTTTCCATAGTATATCATCTCCACCTAGTGGACAATTGCAGAACCACTAGTAACATGTATTACTCGCTCCAATCTTAAGATTTTATTAGTACAGTCGTTCATAATTTGTTTTTGTTGGGTTTTTTTTTTATGTGAAACACCTTATAATTAAATTTGAAAATGATGAAATATCAGGGTTATTTTCATTTTATTTTCCTGTGAAATCTTCACAATGGCATTGTTAACGTAATGCAATCAGAAAATAAAGTAATGGTAAATCAGGCAGTTTAGGTTGGAATGTTTTACTATTCAGATCTTTTTTAGATAAAAATTAGTTTATGCTCAAATAAAGATATATGAATAATATGGTTAGCGTTCCATTTCTCATTTAACAGAAAATACCTTTTAGTACAGTATACACAGAACATAAGAAGGAACTGAAGGAGATAAGACTTTTCTTCAAATCTCCAAAAAGAGTGAGCATTTTTCACTTTTTTAAAGTGAAATCATTTTATTAAACAATATAATCAAAACTATTGAACTTTAAAATAGTGCTGATTTCTCTCTCTTTTTTGGAGATGTGAAAAAAATGTCTCAAGTTCTTTCTTATGTTCTGTGTATAGTATTCAAATAGAGGGTCTGCACCAAATTCATTTTCACATACCTTTATTTGAGGGAACAAGCACAGAGTAGTTTTAACTGCCATTATGAGACCCTAGCATAGCAACACAGACCCCAGATCATACTGGAACCTGCACTAGTAGCAATGCATTCACATACAAATACACATACAAATACACACACACAGGCAGGGATACATTCACATACAAACACACACGCAGGCAGGGATTCATTCATATACAAACACACACACAGGCAGGGATACATTCACATACAAACACACACGCAGGCAGGGATTCATTCACATACAAACACACACACAGGCAGGGATACATTCACATACAAACACACACACAGGCAGGGATTCATTCACATACAAACACACACACAGGCCGGGATTCATTCACATACAAACACACACACAGGCAGGGATACATTCACATACAAACACACACGCAGGCAGGGATACATTCATATACAAACACACACACAGGCAGGGATACATTCACATACAAACACACACACAGGCAGGGATACATTCACATACAAACACACACACAGGCAGGGATTCATTCACATACAAACACACACACAGGCAGGGATACATTCACATACAAACACACACACAGGCAGGGATTCATTCACATACAAACACACACACAGGCAGGGATACATTCACATACAAACACACACACAGGCCGGGATTCATTCACATACAAACACACACACAGGCAGGGATACATTCACATACAAACACACACACAGGCAGGGATTCATTCACATACAAACACACACAGGCAGGGATACATTCACATAAAAACACACACACAGGCAGGGATTCATTCACATACAAACATACACACAGGCAGGGATTCATTCACATACAAAAATACACGCAGACAGAAATACATTCACATAAAAACACACACACAGGCAGGGATTCATTCACATACAAACACACACACAGGCAGGGATACATTCATATACAAACACACACACAGGCAGGGATTCATTCACATATAAATACACACACAGGCAGGGATTCATTCACATATAAATACACACAGGCACGGATACATTCACATACAAACACACACACAGGCAGGGATTAATTCACATACAAACACATACACAGGCAGGGATTCATTCACATACAAACACACACACAGGCAGGGATTCATTCACATACAAAAACACACACAGGCAGGGATACATTCACATACAAACACACACATTGGCAGGGATTCATTCACATACAAACATACATGCAGGCAGGAATTCATTCACATACAAACATTATACACGCAGAAATACATTAACATACAAACACACACACAGGCAGGGATTCATTCACATACAAACACACACAGAGGCAGGGATACATTCACATACAAACACACACACAGGCAGGAATACACCAACATACTACAAACACAAAGGCAGGGATACACAGACATACAAACACACACACACACACACAGGCAGGGATACACAGACATACAAACACAGACAGGGATATATACATGTATTAATTCACACATAACATGAGAAAGTAATGTAGGGAGTATTGATGCAGTGAGTCAATACAGTGAATGCAAATCCTGCTTTGTTTGACTTCTGTTTTACTTTCCTTGAAAAACAACCCACTAGTCAGTTGAACATAGACTGACCCACACTGCTTATCAAGGAATGTTAAAGTGTAAGGATGAGTGTGGTTCACCGACTGCAGCCACCTAAAGCTAGCCCTATATTATATATTCACACTTCATGCAAGGATCTTGGTATTGGAAGCCACTCATGACAGGTATTATTCCCACATCATACTTTAGAAATGGTGTATGCCGCTTATAACTCCTTACGTCAGGTATATGCCAATATCACACCTTGGGGCCGATTTATCAAGCCCCGTATCGGCCCCAATGCCTCTGTTTCTGCGTGAGCCTTCAAGCTTGCCGGAAACAGGAGTTAAGAAGCAGCGGTCTTAAGACTGCTGCTCCTTAACTCATCTGCCTGCTCTGAAGGGACAGACCTCAATCCGCCCGATCTCATACAATCGGGTTGATTGACACCCCCTGCTATGAATCTGCAGGGGCCGGCATTGCACAAGCAGTTTACCAGAACTGCTTGTGCAATGATAAATGCAGACAGAGTATGCTGTCGTCATTTATTGAAGTCTGGCGGATCATGTCCGCCAGACCGATTATAGATTGGCCCCCTTAAATAAAATTTCTCCATCACCATGATTTAGTGGATATATGCACATATTGTATCTCACACCTGATAAATGCCCCCTACAGATCTTTATGTACTATTATGAAAATAATCTTATACTAATACATAGGTACTTTGAGATGTTTTGAAATTAATTTATACTACTATAAACTGACTTTACAAGGCACTTACCAGCTTTATCTAACAGATCAACCAGTTCCATTGTATCCAGTTTCATAAATAACTGTAAGAATCCACTCATAAAAGGATTGAGGACTAAATTCTGTGAAGGAAAACAAATTTGTTTAATTGCAAGAAATTTATAACCATAGTTATAAAAATAATAAATGTGGTTTATAAAATCTATGGTTTCTATCATTGCAGAAAAGTGTTACTTAGCATTTCCCATGAATTTGTAACCACTTAAATGTGAATGATGAAAGTTATCATCATCTGCAGATTGAGGCGACCTCCCCCATCTTCCCAGGTTGTTAGAGACCTGCGGTGATAAACATCTCTCCTGCTGAAGCCTTAGGTGGGAGTGACATCACCATACTGTTCATGGTATGAGGACTGTCCTCCAAGCCTATATTAGGCCTTGCACCACAGTGAGACCATATCCCTTAGCAGCATAAACACATAATTCCCTCATATAAAAGAGGGGGGTCATACAGAATGGCAATCCACTGTCTAATAGGTCCTCTATGCTTTTAAAGGTATCATGCACTGAAATGGGGCAAGTGACTCTTTTGCAAGAGGAGAAATAAAATAATGAAGAGGGAAAAGCTTCTCTGTCACTCCCCCTCGATACACAGATGGGTTTGTAACCCTTTATTTGAAAAAGACAGTTATCCTCTTTCAAAAGAGTAACCCTGTGTTTATCCAGCTGCCAGATGATTGTCATAACATGACACATTATGTAACAGAGGAGTTTCACACATTGATATTAGGGTTTTGGTTTTTTAAGCTGCAAATGCAGTTTCAGGGCCTCAGTGTTTCAGGTTTGTACTCGCCACAATGCTAGGTGCACAGGTTCCCAGAAGCAAACGCTTGTCCACCGGATTTTTTAAAAAAGTGTCCCATTGTCACCATAAAACGATCACCTGGAAGCATCCATTTTTTGTTGAGTGGATAGCAACCAATTTAGGACTAAGTTACAAGTGGCACGCTAGCGCTCCCGCTCAAGCGTTAACTTTGCTAGAAGTTAACTTTTTGCACGTATTAGGTAGCACGTGTATTACAAGTTGAATGTAAAAAGTTTGCACGTAATTGAAACCCGACACACACAAAAAGTTGGACTTCAGATATCATGACCACGATAACATATTCTCCCCATATACGCTTAAACCCAATCACATTTAACCAAGAGCACTATACCCGACATGACATTAATATTTTACATTCCAATGTTCTTCACATAGAAGAAAATGTTCTATCTATTATTAAATATTTAATTATTATTTTGAAGAATATATATCTATATGAATATAAAGAGGTATATATATATATATATATATATATATATATATCAAACAAAATAAATGATATCCAGGCTGCAGTTAAAAACAAAGTCTTTATTGAGTTCCACTTGGGATAAAAATTGAATGAAAAGATAGGGGGATCCAGCATAACAGTGTTACCAAAGTTGTTCTGCTAACATGTTTCGGTAAAGACCGTAATCATAGCTATGATTACGGTCTTTACCGAAACATGTTAGCGGAACAACTTTGGTAACACTGTTATGCTGGATCCCCCTATCTTTTCATTCAATTTTTATCCCAAGTGGAACTCAATAAAGACTTTGTTTTTAACTGCAGCCTGGATATCATTTCTTTCGTTTGATGCCTATTTTTCCAGCGCTCTGGGCTGCATCAGGAGCGTGCCTCTATTCCACTCCCCCTACTACTTTCGACATTGGGAATCCCCTCTGACGCTGAATCCCCTCCAACGCTGAACCCTGCGACGCCCATCACATGACCGGAACCGGCTGGATAGAGGCATCAAGGCTGTCTTAGATGCCGTGGATCACGGAGCATTCAGCAGGATTTTCTCATTCAAGGTATAAGTTTGAAACTACAAGCAAGAAGGGTGAGTCATACAGCTACTAGCTGTTTGGGTATTGCTATCGATATCCTGTGGCAACACTGTATTGCCTATTGGAGGGCGACGTATTTACTGTTTGCCTTATATGAGACTCACCTGTTTACTTCAATGATGAACTTTATTCCTGCTATCTTTGCTTGAGGGGATGTTTGTGCTTTTTGGTTTTGGATACTGCGGTTTTATACAGTGACTTGTCTTTTAAACCTGCATAAGGGGTCGAGTGGAATAGATATCCCCATGGTGGCTTTACAAACATTTATATTCAGGAGTCCCTTTACTAAATCCTTTTTGATTGCTTTATATATATATATATATATATATATATATATATATATATATATATATATATATATATATAAATACATAGAACATATTCCCCTATGTGAAGAACATCGGAATGTAAAATATTTACAGTATATACACAGTTAAACATATTATTAAATATTAAAGATAAATAAATGACTTTTCATGTTTTCAGGTAACTATTTGACTGCAAAGGGCTCCAATGCATATATATGTATACATATGTATATATGTGTTTATATGTGTATATACGCATGTAAACACATATTTACACATTTAAATACATCTGTACACACATATATACATATATGACAATTGCGCTCTTGCGATCACGTTTACTGTCAACTTGTAATACGAGTGCTATTTCCGAAAAAAGACAAAAAAATGGAAAAAAAATGTTATCGCCTATGCGCAAAAATTAGAGAGCCCTTATTGTGTTGTTGATTTCAGGAAACTTAGATCATTGTTTCTTTGAGATTATAGGTAACTAAATAAATAAATAGGAGAATTACAAATAGATGATATTTTGTGAAACTCTGTATAGAATGATTTTTGATACATTGGCACTAAAATATGTTACTTAATGAGGTTAGGATTTTTAAGAGCAAAAGTGGAGACTTACATAGGTATTGGCTGACCCAGGAATCAATTAACTCACAAGGACATTGTTGGATCGCTATTGAATATTGTAAAACTGCGAAGCCTTTCCTGCCTGTAAAAAAGGCTTTCCTGACTTTACAGTAGAAGCATTGACCCCATGAACAAATCAATTACATTTTGTAGCATTAGTTTAGGGGGCACTCATTTTGTGGATTCAAATGAATGCAAATAATTTAGCAAGTTTATTGATTTTTTTTGCATTTGTCCAAGTCTGAATGTGCATCTATGTTCTTTGCAGATTATTCACTAAATCCCCACTCATGCCTTCATTATTTAGTAAATGAGCTACACTGAATAACATAAGAACTGGTTAAGAAAGATACTCTGAGCAAATCCTTAGTGAATTTTGTCCAGTGTTCCTTTGTGATTACAGAGGAATATATTCACCAACTTGTCCAAATTATTCTGTTCTTATAAAAAAGCAACCCATATATTATATAGGGAACCTACAACCCCCATTACGAAAAAGTTTGGACATTATGGAAAATGCATAAAAACAAACAAAAAGAGTCGATTGAAAATTCTGTTTACCCTGTACTATATCGAAAACACATTATTAACACATTATTTGATGTTTTACTTTGTGAATTTAATGTATTTTTGAATATATACACTCATTTCAAATCTGATGACTGCAACACGTTCCAACAAAGTTAGGACAGGGGCAATTTAGGATTAATAACAATGTGACAAGTTTAAAGGGACATTCAACACTTCCCTTAACATTATTTGAGCTAGAAAAATAAGAACCGAAGATCCGCCTACACTATACCCCTCCTGCCATGCCGCCTTGCTTCAGTAGTAATCACTTTCGGTAAATTTCTGTCCGAGGACTGGATTCTGATTTGATTATGATTTGAAGAAGAAGGCAGCTACGTAATGGTGGGGAGAGTCCGGCTGCCATATTTACCGGGTATTGCACAAGTTACCGAAAGTGATTACTACTGAAGCAAGGCGGCATGGCAGGAGGGCTATAGTGTCGGCGGATCTTGGTTCTTATATTTCTAGCTCAAATAATGTTAAGGGAAGTGTTGAATGTCCCTTTAAATAAGAAGGTGATGTGAAACAGGTGAGGCAATCGTGTAATCATAGTATATAAGGAGCCTCCAAAAAAGGCTTAGTCCTTCAAGAGCAAAGATGGATCGAGGCTCGCCAATCTGCCAACAGATGCGTGAGCAAATAATCCAACACTTTGAGAACAACATTCCCTAAAGACAAATCGGTAGGATTTTGGGCATTTCACCTTCTACAGTGCACAATATAATTAAAAGATTCAAGGAATCCAGTCAAATCTCGGTGTGTAAAGGGCAAGGCCGAAAACCACTTCTGAATGTGCTTGATTTCCAATCCCTCAGACGTCACTGTCTCAAAAACCGTCATGAGTCTGTAATGGATATCCTGACATGGGCTTGGGAATACTTTGGTAAACCTTTGTCAGTTAAAACTATTCACTGCTGCATCCACAGAAAGCAGAAGCCATACATCAACACTGCCCAGAAGAGCGTTGCCTTCTCTGGGCTTTGTCTCATCTGAGATGGACAGTAGCACAGTGAATTGTGTTTTGTGGTCTGACGAGTCAACATTTCAAATAGTTTTTGGAAAAAACAGCCGTTGTGTTCTCCGGGCCAAAGAGGAAAAGGACCCTCCAAGCTGTTACCAGTGTCAGGTCCAAAAGCCAGTGTCTGTCATGGTATGGGGGTGTGTTAGTGCCCACGGCATGGGTAACTTGCACATCTGTGAGGGCACCATTAATGCAGAAAGATATGTATACATTTGGAGCAACAAATGCTGCATCCACATGTAGACTTTTCCAGGGACATCCCTGCATTTTCCAGCAGGACAACGCCAAACCACATTCTGCTCGGATTACAAGTGTATGGTTGCGTAAGCAGAGAGTGCTGGTGCTAGCATGGCCTGCCTGCAGTCCTGACCTGTATCCGATTGAGAATGTGTGGCTCATTATGAAGCGCAATGTAAGGCAGCGAAGGCCCCGTACAGTTGCGTAACTGAAGACATGCATAATGGATGATTGGGGAAAATTCTGCTTGCTAAACTTAACCAACTGGTGTCTTCAGTGCCCAAACACTTAATAAGTGTTTTTAAAAGAAAAGGTGATTTTCTTTACACAGTGGTAAACAGTCGACTGCCCCAACTTTTTTGGAGTGTGTTGCAGTCATCATATTTGAAATGAGAGTATATTTTCAGAAATACAGTAAATTCACGAAGTAAAACATCAAATAATGTGTTAATAATGTGTTTTCAATATAGTACAGGATGAATTGAATTTTCAATTTTTTTTGCATTTTCCATACTGTCCCAACTTTTTTGGAATTGGGGTTGTAAAGCATTGCCATTTACATTAAACAAACTAAATGTAATCATACTCAAAAGCTAAGATGCTGGCTGCAGGTGGGAATCTTACACTCAAGTTAAGGTTCTAGAACTTAAAGGGATACTAAACCCATTTTGTTTCTTTAATGATTCGGATAGAGCATACAATTTTAAGCAACTTTTTAATTTACTCCTATTATAATTTTTTCTTCGTTCTCTTGCTATCTTTATTTAAAAAGCAGAAAAGTAAAGCATAGGAGCCGACCCATTTTAGGTTCAGAACCCTGGATAGCGTTTTCTTATTGGTGGCTACATTTAGCCATCAATAAGCAAGCATAGCCCAGGTTTTGAACCTAAAATCGTCCGGCTCCTAAGCTTTACATTTCTGTTTTTTAAATAAAGATAGCAAGAGAACGAAGAAAAAATGATACTAGGAGTAAATTAGAAAGTTGCTTAAAATTGCATGCTCTATCTGAATCATGAAAGAAAAAAATTGGGTTTAGTATCCCTTTAATATTTGTGGGGGCTAACAAAGTTGAAAAAGTTGATAGATCAGCACACATAATATATGGAGCTCATCGCAGCTCAACAGGGGTGCTGCACATGCGTTTAAAGGTGCACCACCCCTATAGAACCACCACTGCCATACCCAGGAATATTTAACACCTTTGGTCCAAAAATTGAAGAAAATGTGTGAATAAAACATTCAATTATTAGGCTCAATAGGCTTGCCACACATTTACATTTTGTATATACAGTACTATAGAGTTTGACAGAGAGTAAAAGAAGTATCAATAACCTTCATAGGATCAATAAGTTGTGGTAATTTCTCTATTATGTTCCAGTTGTTAATTAGCACTTCCAAGTAAGGCAACGACTGGCTGATTGTAGTTTTAAAATCCAGTAACGTCTCCAAGGTTTCATTAGCCTGCAAGAGATAGTGAACAGCATGTAACTTCTGATTTTCGCATAGGGTTTTATTCTGCTTGATAAATTATTTAAGATATTTAAAAACTGAAATCAAATATTTATGCATTATAAAACATTAAAAACCATATACATCTAATAACCTCCGAACAAAATTCTGCTAAAAAAGAATAACAACTATGAACAGCTAAGATTTCTAAAAAACAAAATAATATTATACTCTTATACTATTAAATGGGTTATTTAAAGGAACATGAAAATTCAAATTAAATTTTTGTGATTTAAATAGGGCATTCAATTTTAAGTTGCTTTCCAATGTATTTATACCATTACATTTTCTTTGTTTTCTTGGTATTATTTATTGAAAATCACATGTAGATATGCTTAGGAGCAGCAATTCCCTACTGGACACTAGCTGGTTATTAGTGGGGTTAAATACATAGTTATATGCAAGCAAAGGTAAAATAAAATGCTGTCTTAAATTAGAGCAGTTTCTTATTAAACTTTTTATGTCCCTTTAAATACATTATTTTATTTGCCTTTTTCATTTACTATGAAGAAGTGGTTACAGAGGGATGTTGGGGTGCTAAGTATTCTCAGTCATTAATGTGGCACCCCCAATTAAAAATACCATAAATGCGTAAGGCACTAAGGCAGTCTTTTATTTACATGTCTATAACTGGGACAAGTAGAGAGGTAAATGAGGAAAAGGAATCATAAATATGTAAAATGAGATTAAAGGGACATGAAACCCACATTTTTTATGATTCAGACAGAGCACACATTTTGATATAACTTTCCAATTTATTTCTATTATCTAATTTGATTTGTTCACTTATATCTCTTGTTGAAAAGTATACCTAGGTAGACCCAGAAGCTGGCTATGCATATATGCCTCTTGTCATTGGGCTCCTTCAACAAAGGATACCAAGAGAATAAAATTAGATAATAAAAGTAAATTGGAAAGTTGATCAAATTTGTATGATCTAATTGAATTTGAAATATTTTTTTTCATACTCCTTTAAGTACTGGGAAATTAAAAGACCCTCTCCAGTAACACCCTTTAGCACTTGGTTACTAGTAACAACAGTATAAATTACAATATGGGATAGTTGCACCTGATCTCTTTGGTTGAATGATTGTAGGATTTGTAGATTTTATTAAACAAAAACTCAATTAATTAAAAAAAAATGTACAATATATAATAATAAAAATAATAATATATATATATATATTTAACTGATATGTGATAATATATATATATATATATATATATATATATATATATATATATATATATATATATTAAAAGTTAATTGTATATAATGCATGGACTCATAAGAATAAAAATGTATTAAAAGCTACAATTGCAGCCAATGAAACCAAACAATGCATTGGTAGCCCAGCGATAGCTTCTATACCCCTGCCCTATGCACAAAACGTTTAGTATGAACAATTTTAGATGGCAGTTTTAAGCGAATTGCGAATGTTCAGCTTAATTTACTAGGGCCAAATTATAAATGAAGCTCAAAATAATGTTTCTGCTTGAGTGTTAATTGTGCTAGAAGTAAGCTTTTTGCACTCAGAGGTTTACGCTTATATTACGAGTTGAAAGTAAACTGTTTTCACTCTCTCGCTAACCCAACAAGCGCAAAAAGCCGAAGTTAGAATATCACGTGCGTCTTCAGGTATTCCCCAATAGAAGTCAAGGGAGAATGAAACAGCCCACTCTCGCGCAAACCAGATTGCATATTATTATTTGCGCAAACCCGACATGAAAATATGAATATTTCACATTCCAATGTTCTTCACATAACAGAATAGGTTCTATTTATTCATAAATACATATTTCTACATATATCTGATGGTAATTTGGTACAATATATATCTATACCTATATATATATATATATATATATATATATATATATATATACATGAATATATATACAGTAGGTATAGATACATATATATATATATATATATAGGAATATCTATTTATTAAAGAACATATGCTGCTATGTACAGAACATTGAAATGTGAAATATTTAAAGTAAATACATAGTTAAAGCCTTTAAAAAATGAATATTACATAAAAATGCTTTAACATGTTTTCATCTACTTAACTGCAAAGGGCTCCAAATTTGTATATATGTCTATATATGTGTACATATGTATTGATGTGTTTATATGTGTACATATGTCTGTAAATACATATATAAACATATATATATATATATATATATATATATATATATATATACACACAGTATATATATATATATATATATATATACACACAGTATATATATATATATATATATATATATATATGTACATACACACATATACATATTTAGACATGTATGTGTATGTATCTCTTTGTTAAAGCATCTTTGCCGGCCTTTCTTTTCTAACACCTGAGATATCATATCTTTGAGCTTTTATAACTTTTGTGTGCAATATTTTTTTAAATATTTTGTTATTATCAGTGTAACTATACTTTGTAATGTATTTTTTATCTGTTTTGTGCAACTTTTAAGTTTTGCAAAACAGTTAACCAGAGCTCTGAAGTCGCAGTAATCATTCCAGTGTAAATTACTATTGCGCTCAAACTTGATTGCGCAGTAAGCTTGATGACCGCAAACCCCTGCGATAAACCCTTTGTCGCTCGGGGGCAAACATTTGCAATCCACTTGTATTCTGGTCCTTATTTGGTAATAGTTGAAAACATTTGGTGATAGTTGAATAGTACTAAGTAAAAACACAGCTAAAAATAACTGGGCTATTCATTGAGCCATAATGATTCATCCTTAGGTTAGAGGCTACAATCAAACTTTAATTTTCAAGTTTTTTTTATCGAGAGTGGATAGAATAAAGTATAAAAATAAAATAAAATGTGAACATGAAACATATATAATTGTTAATGTGTTAATTGGATTGAAACATGAGCTGACTCTTTCCATTAAGCATATTATTATTATTATCAGGT
The DNA here is from genome assembly GCF_027579735.1 of Bombina bombina. Taxonomy (NCBI): domain Eukaryota; kingdom Metazoa; phylum Chordata; class Amphibia; order Anura; family Bombinatoridae; genus Bombina; species Bombina bombina. The sequence continues at coordinate 576,144,888 of NC_069499.1, forward strand.
ATTTGTAGAGCGCTAACAGGTTCCGCAGTGCTATAAACATTGGTGGTATATATAAAAAACAATTACAGGGATCAAATGGGTAGAGGATCCTGCCGAGAGTTGCACTGTTGTAGTCGGCTCTTATGAAGGTGGACTACAAACAGCTGGGCTCATAGGCTTACATGCTATGGGGTTTAAGGGGATAGCAGTGGAGATAAAAAGGTTAGTGTAGGTTATATGCAACCCTGAATAGTACAGTCTTCAGGGAGCACTTGAAGCTTTTAAAACTAGGGGAGAGTCTTGTGGAGTGAGGCAGAGAGTTCTATAAGATGGGTCTGGAGAAATCTTGTAAACGGGAATGTGAGGAGGTAACAAGAGAGGAGGAGAGTAGGAGATCAGGAGTGGAGCGAAGGGGTCGGGAGGGAGATTATCTGGAGACAAGTTCTGAGATGTCGGGGGGAGCAATGCAATTGAGGGCTTTGTGTGTCAGAGTGAGAATTTTGTGTTTAATCCTGGAGGCAAGAGGAAGCCAGTGAAGGGATTGGCAGAGAGGTGTGGCAGATGAAGAGCGACGTGTAAGGAAGATGAGCCTGGCAGAGGCATTCATTATGGATTGTAAAGGAGCTGGGCAGCAGCTAGGGAGACCAGAGAGGATGGAGTTGCAGTAGTCGAGGCAGGAAAGGATGAGAGAGTGGAATAGTACAGTCTTCAGGGAGCACTTGAAGCTTTTAAAACTAGGGGAGAGTCTTGTGGAGTGAGGCAGAGAGTTCTATAAGATGGGTCTGGAGAAATCTTGTAAACAGGAATGTGAGGAGGTAACAAGAGAGAAGGAGAGTAGGAGATCAGGAGTGGAGAGAAGGGGTCGGGAGGGAGATTATCTGGAGACAAGTTATGAGATGTCGGGGGGAGCAATGCAATTGAGGGCTTTGTGTGTCAGTGTGAGAATTTTGTGTTTAATCCTGGAGGCAAGAGGAAGCCAGTGAAGGGATTGGCAGAGAGGTGTGGCAGATGAAGAGCGACGTGTAAGGAAGATAAGCCTGGCAGAGGCATTCATTATGGATTGTAAAGGAGCAGGGCAGCAGCTAGGGAGACCAGAGAGGATGGAGTTGCAGTAGTCGAGGCGGGAAAGGATGAGAGAGTGGATTCAAACCTTAGTTGTGTCTTGTGTAAGAAAATGTCTGATTTTAGCGATGTTTTTAAGGTGGAAGCGGCAGGCTTTAGCCAAGGATTGAATATGAGGAGTGAAAGAAAGATCTGAGTCAAGTGTGACCCCAAGACATCGGGCATGTGAGGTTGGGGTAATGATGGAGTTATCAACAATTATAGAGACATGGGGGGTGCAGATTTTGGAAGAAGGGTGGAAAATAAGGAGCTCAGTTTTGGAGAGATTTAGCTTGAGGTAGTGAGAGGACATCCAATATGAGATATGAGAGAGACAGTTAGTGACACGGATTAGCAAGGAAGGAGATAGTTCTGGTGCAGAGAGGTAGATTTGGGTATCGTCGGCATACAAATGATAGTGAAACCCGTGGGACTTTATTAAGCATACCATCAGGGCTAATTATAAATGCACATCTCAGTAGGATAAATGGGTACCATGTCAACCATGTCTATAAGTGACCCTAATGTAATAGACTTGTAGAATGCTCTTTGATAAGTTACCTTCTCCATTATCAGCTTTGTTTCCGGAGTGTCTGGAGTATAAAGAATCTTCCCATAAATCAATGGTTTCAGGAGCAGCCAGTACACGGAACCTTTGGTTGTGTTCACCAAATTTAAAAATAAATATGCACAAAAAGGATCTGGAAAAAAAATGGTGATTAGAAATCTAGTCCTAAATCTACTAGTAAGAGCAATATTACCGGCATGCCAGTGCACAGTTTAAATGGATACTACTGCTTGCAAGCTCCTGTTTATATCTCCACTAACAAGTGCTCTTAACAAAGATGTGGCTGCTTAAAGGGTCATCGTAGTCAGATTTCCTGTTTGTTTTATCAAAAAAGGATATTTCAAAAACACAGTATTTTTTTTACATAACTTACCTGTGCTGAAAAAACATACTTATATCAGACTTGATAGGTCTGTTCCTGTTCACCATTAGAACTGTGAATTGTCCTATAGCTCTAGTAGTGAAAAATAAATATCTGGAGCAATCAATGACTCTAGGTATGCAACACATAAGTATTCTTATCTTCAATTGTAATGCATATATTTCATATGAATGAAAGAAAAGTTTTTGTTTTCAATGTTTCTTTGGGAAGAATCTGTACATTGCCCAATATAGATTCTAGTTGGATATACTGGGCAGCAATTAGCCAGAAAGTGCCATCATAGGCAGTGTAACAAGCTTTTGTCAACTAAACAGTCAATAAGACATCTGAGAGAACACCTCTCAGCTGTTGCCTACATTAACCTTGAAAAAGCTGAGGATAGCTAGAGAAGCTATACTGGAAGACTAGTTACATAACTAATAATGTCACCAGGAAGCATCTTGCTAGGGCACATAGACTAAGGGGGGATCACAAAATTGGCAGCAAGAACAACAAGGTGCTTAATCAAGCTCAGTGGAGAAGAGAAGAGACAAGTGATTGACAGGTAATTTATGACCACACGGTTAAAAGATATGTTTTCTCTATATACAAGAAAGAGAAGAGCTGAACCAGGAACAAACAATTGCTCAGTGTTTTGCTCTCTGACAGGAAACCACCACGGAACCGGTCTGATCCCACCAAAAAAAAGGACTGTCCAGCCCAAACATACCAGGCAATCTCTCTCTGAACAAGAAAAATGCCAACTTTATATATATATAGTCACGTTGATTGGAGAAGCTGTGTTAGTCCAGAGATTTTGATATCAAAATAACAAGAGTATTGCATTGAGCAATGATACTTTTTTATTGGACTAACTATACATTTATAAGTTGACAAGCTTGTCAACTTATAAATGTATAGTTAGTCCAATAAAAAAGTAGAATTGCTCAATGCAATACGAGAGAGAGATCCAACTATAACAATTACTTAGATTAACTAAGTCAAAGAAATTACTGTAGTAAGTTTTTACACCTATTATTTTTGAGAAGTGTAGCTTAAATATCACTGCATGATTTACAATTTTACTTTTATTTGCATAGTTTAAGAAGATAAGCAATTACTTTGCATCATGCAGAAACACACTCATGTGCCCATTCAAAACGATTTAAAAACACATTGTTTGCCTGTTATTTGCAACAACGCTGAAGAAGTGTTAGTGAAACGCGTGTCAGGGGAGCATAACAAGGAGAGTTTTCTGCATTTATAACCTGCTTGTTCTCAGCCTCAATATGATTTCTCAGTGATTCTTATAGCGGTATAGTGAAGTTCAAAACAGAGAAATGGTAGTAATAATATAGCTCCCGTATTGAAGGGGCTTAGGGGCCGATTTATCAAGCTCCTTATGGAGCTTGATGCCCCTTGTTTCCGGTGAGCCTTCAGGTTTGCCGGAAACAGAAGTTATGAAGCAGCGGTCTAAAGACCGCTGCTCCATATCTTGTCCGCCTGCTCTGAGGCTATGGACAGAAAGCAACACGATCGAATACAATCGGGTTAATTGAACTCCCCGGCTGGCGGCCGATTAGCCGCGAATCTGCAGGGGGTAGCATTGCACCAGCAGTTCACAAGAACTGCTGGTGCAATGATAAATGCCAACAGCGTATGCTGTCGGCATTTATCGATGTGCCGCAGACATGATATGCTGCATAGTATCATGTACGCTCGCACTATGATAAATATACACCTTAGTCTTTAGTTCAGGTGCATTTATTATTATATATTGGAATTCTTTAGGGAAGTAAACGGTATGGTTAACGGTGGACTGGAATTTTGGCAATTAACATATATAAATTGTAACCATCTATGGGTCAGATTAAAAGTAGAGCACTATTTAACACTCCCGCTCAAATGTTAATGGCGCTAGAAGTAAGTTGAAAGTAAACTGTTTATGCTTGCGCAGTAACCCAAGATGCGTAAAAAGCCGAATTTACGGAATTTAGCAATATTTATTTATAAATATTTAGAGCATATACCACTATGCAATAATTGGGTTATACAAAAGAAGAGGAATGCCCTGCCCTTGAGCACAATCAGTAGTAGTTCACTTAAATGCAGTAGTAGTTCTCTTAAAATGACTGTGTAATTTATTGGCCAATGTGATACTGTGATGCAGAGAGATGCCCTTTATACCCTCTCTGGGGGAATTATTAAACAAAGTTATGTAGGAAAAATAGCGGCATACACCTGTGTGGGGTAGATAATACACACAGATGCAACAAAGCAGGTCACTATACAGAAATTATTACCCAGAAAGGTACCAGTTATAGCACAACTGTTTATCTTAGTTAAAATAAATATGGTATTGGCATTGCCTGGGCAGTATGCATTGTTGCAATAGCATACGTTCACATTTTTGAAGTGAACATTTTATAAGTGAGGCACTAAGATAAGAATTATACAAGAATTATACTCAGTACTCACCACAATGCTGCTTATTAAGACAACATTCTGCCTATTGACATCTGCTGAAGAAATGCACACTACATCAAGCTAATCATATTCTCTCTCTTCTGCTTTCAGGTACATGAATAGTATTACTGCTCATCTGCAACCTATTCATTGAATTCTAGTGCTCTTCTATCCTGTAACTCTCTTTTGGTACGTGAATAGTATCCCTGCTCAGCTGCAACCTATTCACTGCATTCTAGTGCAGTCTCCTCTCCTGTAACTCTCTTTTGGTACGTGAATAGTATCCCTGCTCAGCGGCAACCTATTCACTGCATTCTAGTGCAGTCTCCTCTCCTGTAACTCTCTTTTGGTACGTGAATAGTATCCCTGCTCAGCGGCAACCTATTCACTGCATTCTAGTGCAGTCTCCTCTCCTGTAACTCTCTTTTGGTACGTGAATAGTATCCCTGCTCATCTGCAACCTATTCACTGCATTCTAGTGCTCTCTCCTCTCCTGTAACTCTCTTTTGGTACGTGAATAGTATCCCTGCTCATCTGCAACCTATTCACTGCATTCTAGTGTTCTCTCCTCTCCTGTAACTCTCTTTTAGTACATGAATAGTATCCCTGCTCATCTGCAAACTATTCACTGCATTTTAGTGCTGTCTCCTCTCCTGTAACTCTCTTTTGGTACGTGAATAGTATCCCTGCTCATCTGCAACCTATTCACTGCATTCTAGTGCTCTCTCCTCTCCAGTAACTCTCTTTTGGTACGTGAATAGTATCCCTGCTCATCTGCAACCTATTCACTGCATTCTAGTGCTCTCTCCTCTCCAGTAACTCTCCTATGGTACGTGAATAGTATTCCTGCTCATCTGCAACCTATTCACTGCATTCTAGTGCTCTCTCCTCTCCTGTAACTCTCTTTTGGGCCCAGTCGACTACCCGGAGAGATACAGCTGGCTCTCCTGGACGGAAGATGGGGTCCTTTAACGCAGGTATCTTTAAGGGACTTGAAATCATAGACCAGGACGCTCATAGCTAGCTTGATGGTATGGGCTGGTCAGTGGGGAGTTCTCCCTTTTCTTTTGGCTGCCCTATTTCTTCAGGAATATTTGAACTCTCTAACAATGATGCATACGTTGGTGTTGTGAGTATGGAGGTCCATTCCGGTATTGGTTAACTTTGGGCACCTTGTCTGGCCCTAAAACAAGGGCTACATCACTGTGTTTACTGTGACTCTCTTATGTGTACTAATGATGACCTTTTAGGTCTGATATGCTCCGTAAAGTTTTATTGTATCACCTAATAGAGTTCTTACCAGAGTACCCTAAGATATCAAATTCAGTATTACTATGTACTGCTCTATTGGAATGAAACTCTTTATATATTTACAGTATTGTGCATATTAGAATGGAAGAAAATATTCCCTGCTGACATTATATGTTATATTTTTGCTGTTTTCTGAGTGAGGCAGTACATAATTAGCAGATACATGGACATTTTACAGATAATAAGCTGTATTACATTTATCTTGCTTCAGATGGGAAGTTTATCTAGATTACCAAGTGCCGGACAATCACTGGCAGATATGGGGAGTTTATGCAGCATGGCCCTGACAGCAAAACTAGTTATAATAGTGTAGCAGGGAAGTATTCTTATTTTTCACTAGAATTTACATTTAGAAATGGGTGCTTAGAAGTCGGGTACATAGTGGTCAGCTCCCTGCAAATTTTTCATTAATAGGACTGTATAGGTTCACAGACATTGTTTCTGTGAATTAAAGTGTTTTTGCATCTCTTTCCTGAATAGAATGCTCCATATAGTATGCCATAGTATAGTTTATTTTTAAATAGTGTGAATCTTGTACACTTATGGTGTGTAACTAAGTATATCTAATGATATAGTCCTATAAATGTTTCATAGATAATGGATACCGCAGTTGTTTTCAAGTTCAATTTGTTAATTTGGTATGTTATTTCAACAGCGGCTTTGGAGTTTCTACTATTTTATCAAGGTAGGACTCCAATACTTATTAACTCCACATACTAAGTTTGTGGACTCATGTTGTTTAATATGATATACAGAAGTCTATAGAGTATCCTGTTAATAAAATTTTAATATAGGAGTTTAATAATATAGTATGTGTTATTTAATGGTTGTAGGGGCTTCCTAAGATACTTGTCACAAACTAATATTTCATGCCCCATAGACCTTTTATGATAAAACATTCCTTTAAGAGTATAGTACTTGAATATTTTACATATAGTACAAGAGAGTATATCTCTATATTTAAAAGGGTGCTAGAGGGCCCCTGTAGTTATAACCCCCTACATTTACCTCCTAATTATTCCCCACATCCGTGGTCTAAGACTGGCCACTACTCGTCATTTGAGGTATGCTTCATCCTTATTTTCGCATATTCTAGGGGGGTTTTGTGACAAAATGTATATGTTATCCTATTACTTTAAAAATGAGGTTTGTCATTTGAGACCAGAAGTGGTCTCCTTTACTACAGTAGACCTCCAACAATGTGGACTTTTCTTATTGAGGCCCGAGAGTGACCTCCTGTATGTTACTGAGGAGGCATAATGATAATTAGGCATACTACTGGTGTACCGTGTCTTTGTACCTCCTGCCTGGAATATGTAATTTGTGTTCAAAATATGTGGTACTACGATGTATCTACCTTATATATATTCAGTTTTATTGTTATGTATTGCATGTATGCCTTGTAATGATCCTCTAATAAAAATCAAATAAAAAAGAGTTGATTACTTTGAGGCAATGCCCCGCAAAAGGGCCTTTTAAGGGCCATTGGCAGTTTAGTTTAGGCTAGGGTTTTTTTTTATTTTGGGGAGGCTTTTTTTTTTTTTGATAGGGCTATTAGATTAGGTGCCATTAGTTTAAATATCTTATAATTTGTTAATTATTTTCTGTAATTTAGTGTTTGGTTTTTTTTGTACTTTAACTAATTTAATTTATTTAATTGTTGTTAATGTAGTTAATTTATTTAATTATAGTGTAGTGTTAGGTGTTATTGTAACTTAGGTTAGGTTTTATTTTATAGGTACTTTTGTATTTATTTTAGCTAGGTAGTTATTAAATAGTTAATAACTATTTAATAACTATTCTACCTAGTTAAAATAAATACAAACTTGCCTGTAAAATAAAAATAAACCATAAGATAGATATAATGTAACTATTAGTTATATTGTAGCTAGTTTAGGCAGGGGCGTATTTAGGTTTTGTGCTGCCCTAGGCAGGGCAATGATTTGACTTGCGTCAGCGCAAACGTTTTACTTGTGACCTGTAATACATGTGCAAGTGGGCATGCGATCGTAAAAAAAATGTGGGCACAGATAAAGCACACATGGGAGGGCAAATTTGCGCTACACTCATAATCTAGCCCTAAAAAAAGGTAAGCACAGAGAGTTGTGTGTAATAGGTTTCTAAACTTACTGTCATTTGGGATGCCGTACAGCTCTTGAAGGTTTTGGTTTCTCTGACTGCTATGAGTGGAGGAATCTCTTTGAACATTGGAAGAATACGAGGACAGCACGTTAGTAAGTTGTATGTAATTCTTATTACAGATATATTTTGAGATATCCATAAAGGATGCAGAAGTGGTTGTAGTGCTCCTTGACTGAGGATTTGCCTGAAAAAAAGACAAACAAGAAGAAAAAAAATTGCACATTAACTATTCTCTTGATGGCAAGATAAAGATAGTGATGGCACAACAGTATAGCCTAAACTACACCAAGGCTTGAAAATGAAAGGGTCAGCTGATGATATTATCACACCACATACATATGTTTAAGAAGGAAGTTAAAAAAACTATTCTGAGCGGGCACCCTGGGACTATGTAATAGTGTGTATGTATCTTACCTAGGAAGAACACGTACTTCTTTACATTAAAATAAACTGTAGAAGAATCTGTCAGATACCAGAATTCATTATGATTGTACAGTAGGCAATAAATTAAATGAAGATCATGGAAACCATGTTTTCTGAAAGTAAATGGGGCGCTGTCATTGTTTTTAATCTGTCATACAAATGCAATAAATTATGGGGGTTATTACAATCCTTTCAAAAAGCTTGTCAAATGATTTAGCTACAAACATCCCCATGGACTATATTGGTGAATGTTGTAGAAAAAAAAATCATTAGGTAAACTTTTTTAAAGGATTGTGATCGACTCCTATGTTTTTGAAAAACACTTTTGTGCCCTAGTAAAACAGCCCATGAGCCTGACCAAGAGATTAGTTCTATATTTTGGATTATAGGACAAGTTCAGGGTTACTTGATTTTCTCTCCTCCATTTCTACAAATGGATTGGAAATTATTTTATTTATCTGTTGTAACAATCAGTGTAAGATATCCAGGTGGCCTATGGACTTTTGGGACTTGTGAGTTTTACAAATTGTTTGGAATTTCCCATTTATTGGAAGATTTTGAATGTGGAATAACTAGGGGGGGGGGGGGGGGGGTTGCCCTTACTTGAATGCTTAAAATAATAGGACTTGGCCTTCTTTAAGGGACAGTAAAGTCAAAATTAAACTTTAATGGAATGGATAGAGCTCTGCATTTTAAACAACTTTCCAATTTACTTCTATTTTGTTTCTCAGTTTTCTTAGTTATCCTTTGCTTAAGGGGTAATCCTAGGTGAGCTCTGCAGTATGCACATGTCTTAACATGATAACCAAATGTTTCAGCACTTGAAAGTGATGCAGCATAGGTGTAAAAAGCTGACTAGAAAATATCACCTGAACATCTCTATGTAAAAAAGGAAGATATTTTACTTAAATTTCCTAGGTATTCACACACCACTGTAAAGAGACTTTAAGCAGTCAATCAGGATGTTTGTTCCACGACTTCCAAGGGAGTGCACATCTGACATGTGCAGGCACAGTCATGTTATATTCCTATTCAGTTAAAGGAAGTTTACTATGGAATCTCACGAAATTTCAGTGAAATCTCATGAGATCACAGCAAAGCAAAGCATGACCTCAGCAATGCTGATGCTGATTGGCTATTGTTTTTTTTTTTGGGTGGGGGCTCATCTTGCAGCTGGATAGCAGCTGAAATATAACTCTTCACAGAGCACTTAATCTGGTGAGCTGAAGAAATAGTAAGGTAAAATATCTTCCTTTTTTACATAGAGATGCTCAGGTGATATTTTAATGTCAGCTTTTTACAATTATGCTGCATCACTTTCAAGTGATTTAGCATATGAGTTTTATGTCCCTTTATGTTTCCTGGCAGCGTTTGCAGCAATGATGATACACATAAGTCCAAACACTGCTACCATATAATGCTAAAGACACATGCACTCTCATAAGTTCCTATCAGTTTACCTAGTTATACTCTAACATTTGATAATAGAGATTAACTGGGAAGTTCTTTAAACTTGCCTGGCCTATCTGAAACATGAGTGTTTAATTTTGACTGTCACTTTAAATTTCTTTATACCAGATAATTTGATATAGCAAAAGAGGGCTAATTTGGAAGAGAATGCAATATAAGGATGGGAGCTTAAACATCTAAATATCTTATGATACTTTAGCTGGTGATGGGAATGTTAAAACAAAGGGAGTGGGATTAATATATGAATGCAAGATACAAAAAGGATATGCTTAATGTTTATGGCTCCTAATCAATATCAATGAGCTCTAGTTAGCAGCACTCACATTTTTACTTATTTCAAAGTACTGCATAACATCAATCATTTTGTTAATGTTCTCATCTGCTGGTACTGGAATGTCAGCTAACTTCTTTATTAACATGTCAAACATTGTCTGCAGACTGCTGATTTCCTCTTGTAATGACAATGGAACAAAAAACTGAAAAAGAAGCAAAAAGATGTGGTTAACATTTGGTTAGGTTATAAGTACTTTACTTTAGGTATATAATGCATAGACAGTGTATATATTACATCTTTTTGTTTTATTTTGAATACAATATTATAATGAAATGCATAGGGGCCTATCTATCAAGCTCCGAATGGAGCTTGATGCCCCGTGTTTCTGGCGAGCCTGCAGGCTCACCAGAAACAGCAGTTATGAAGCAGCGGTCACAAAGACCGCTGCTTCATAACCTGTCTGCCTGCTCTGAGCAGGCGGACAGACATCGCCGGAAATCAACCCGATCGAGTACGATCGGGTTGATTGACACCCCCCTGTTGGCGGCCCATTGGCCGCGAGTCTGCAGGGGGCGGCGTTGCACCAGCAGCTCTTGTGAGCTGCTGGTGCAATGCTGAATACGGCGAGCGTATTGCTCGCCGTATTCAGCGAGGTCTGGCGGACCTGATCCGCACTGTCGGATCAGGTCCGCCAGACTTTCTTAAATAGGGGCCATAGTCTTCACAGACACAATCACAAGTGAAAAGCATGATTTTCACTTTTGCACCATTGATTAGAAGACCAATACAAGACAATATGGACTTACACTGTAGAACAGTTTAAAGATGTCCACATTTTGCACAAATATGATGGTCATCTGGTAACTCTTCTCAGGGGAAAGACTGCAGAACGCTTGTAAATTGTTGTTGGTACTGCACGCATAAAACTGGTCAAACCAATCAAATATCTGTATGAAGAGTGACAAACAAAACAAATGTCAACTTTGTCTGAAATGGGAAGGGCAAAGATATCTGATTGTCCACACACACATTGTTGCTGCAGAGAATATTTGTCAAGGCACCTGGTTATAAAACTAAATATATTATTTTTTTATGTCTACATAGTGACCCATATTACAAGTGGCACACAATTTTTTTTTTTTAAGCATGAGTGCAAACTGAGCAGCTAGATTAGCACTAGTATTACAAGTTGAAAGTAAAAGGTTAGATCATGAGCGAAAGAATCAGGTGCGCTAACTTCAGGACTTTGGATATCGCAACTAACACCTCCCCATAGACTTCTATGGGGCACGCTAAAGAAGGCCTTTTCAGTTACTGCTTGTACGCTAACCCGACACTGCGCTAGATCAACTGCGCTAAAGTCGAATGTGTGTTAGGAATAATTCACATCCCTATGTTCTTCACTTAGAAGAAAATATTACTTTTATTTCTAAATATGTTTTTATATATACAGTATATCTGTATATTTTTTGGGGAAATATATATCTGTACCTATATATCTATTTGAATATGTCCAGATATAGATACTGTATATATTGTACATATAGATATATATATAAACAAAACAGAAGAGAAAATCCCAGGAGGGGATATAAAAAGGTGCGCTAAACAGTATACAATGCTGAATTAAAAGTTCTATGTGTTCAAAGATATAAAACAATGAACTCTTTCGGACAGATATTTTATAGCAAATATTTCTAATAATCAAAGTAATGATAATTGTGGTTGATGTTAGGTCAAGGCTGCTCCTCTTGATCCAGGAGTGTGGGGTATACTGTTAAAAGATAAAAGCAAAAAGAGGGAGCCTCATAGCGTAATCCTGTTTCACAAGCAGGGATATACTGATAAGAATTGCGCTTACTAGAAATGTTGCCAATGTACTTTGACCAGTGCAAATCAACAGGCTGGCACTTAACAGTGGCTAGTACACTGGGACCGGTTCCACTTGTAGTGACCGCCGCTGATTCCTGATGATGCACGGCTGTTGGAGGTATTTAATCTCTTTTCGTATCGACAATACCATAGAATAAAAAACAAGGGCAACTTCCGATCTTTCTTTAAAAATAGAACGCTTTATTTTGTAACGCGCTTCTCAACCAATGTACTGGTCGTTTCTTCAGACAATACAAAGCGGATAATAAATATTACAATTAGTAACAATATATACACAATTTAGTTAAAAAGCGGAAGTTGTCACTCATGTTATGGCCAATGGATGGCCTACAAATCTATTCATGACATAATTGATAAGGGAAGTGTTGTAACAAACGGTTTTTCTACAATGGTAATCTTAAATTCTTCCATTTTTATCTTTTAAAGTCTGTATTTCTAATAATGCATAGTGAGGGGGGAAATTTGTACTCCTGAGATTGAATTAACCATTTAATACCAATAGATATAAATTCATTAATGAGTTTACCTTACACAATGAAATTAAATTATAACTTTTATATATTCAAACATCTAGTCAGTATCTGAAAATATAACACGTCAAGCACATCTTTTCATCAATATGTGTGAATTTTAAATATGATCAAACGGTAACAATTATACAAATGCGTTTTAGGGGTTAAATTGTTACCGTTTGTTACAACACTCCCCTTATCAATTAGTCTTCAAAATTTGAATAGATTTGTAGGCCATCCATTGGCCATAACATGAGTGACAACTTCCGCTTTTTAACTAAATTGTTTATATATTGTTACTAATTGTAATATTTATTATCCGCTTTGTATTGTCTGAAGAAACGACCAGTACATTTGTTGAGAAACGAGTTACAAAATAAAGTGTTCTATTTTTAAAGAAAGATCGGAAGTTGCCCTTGTTTTTTATTCTATGGTATTGTCAATACGAAAAGAGATTGAATACCTCCAACAGCCGTGCATCATCAGGAATCAGCAGTGGTCACTACAAGTGGAACCGGTCCCAGTGTACTAGCCACTGTTAAGTGCTAGCCTGCTGATTTGCACTGGTCAAAGTACAGTAAAAACAAAACAACATAAGAATTTAAAGTATTTTTATTAAAAAGAAAATTAAATCATATTAAAAATGATATGTCATGTTTTAAGCTATTTGACTTGGAAAAGCTCAGAAGTATATGTATATATATATATATATATATATATATATATATATATATATATATATATAAAACACACATAAAGTCCAGTACTCACTCACAAGCTCTCAGCTAGGATTAAAAAGCAAAACCGGAAGAGTTAGTTTCCGGATTTGGCCAAATGGGACAAGCCCAGGTACCACGACAAGGTCTCTTCCACATACCTGGGTCCCTAATACAGCCACACAACTGCAGCCATGTACACAAATGCAAGCTAATAATCAAACAAACTGGGAACAGGTCAGGGTTCACAGACTTATGTAATCACCCAGGAGAAAGGAATGCACATCCAGACTGGACCAGGTACACATCCCATGACTCATAAACAGGCCCATATATATAAATAAATGAGTGTAATAGTTTCTTTTAATATATTTTAAATGTGTTTTGTGATATTTTTTTTTAACCCTTACACTATATTTCAGGTCTCAAGTCGTGCAATTTCAACTTTGCACTCAAGCCTAACCTATAACTTTCAACTTGTAATATGAACGCTATTTAGCGCAGCACAATATATATTGAAATAATAGGTTGTGCTAGAGCAATGTTGGTTACGCTAACCATTCTCTGGTAAATCAGTTCTACCGTGGACTATCATTAGCGCACCACTTGTAATCTAGCCCAGTATGTATTAGGAATTATGCATTGTTTATATATGCAACTACTTTTTCATATTATGTAGTATTTGAGGCACAGGACTTAGATATTCCAGGAATAAGAAAAAGAAAAGTGAGAGGCAGAGCCATGGTGACTGTAAATGTACAACCCCAATTCCAAAAAAGTTTGGACAGTATGGAAAATGCAAGAAAACAAAACAAACAAAAAGAGTCATTTGAAAATTCAATTCACTCTTTACTATATTAAAAACACATTATTAACATGTTATTTGAAGTTTTACTTTGTGAATTTAATGTATTTTTAAAAATATACACTAATTCCAAATCTGATGACTGCAACACACTCCAAAAAACTTGAGACAGTTGACTGTTTACCACAGTGTAACATCACCTTATATTTTAAATAACACTTATTAAGTGTCGGGCACTAAAGACACCAGTTGGTTTATTTAGCAAGCAGAATTTCCCCCCATTCATCCATTATGCATGTCTTCAGCTGCGCAACTGTACAGGGCCTTTGTTGCCTTATTTTGCTCTTGATAATGCACCACACATTCTCAATCGAAAACAGATCAGCACTGCAAGCAGGCCATGCTAGCACCCGCACTCTCTGCTTACGCAACCAAGGGCTTGTAATCCGCATGTGGTTTGCCGTTGTCCTGCTTGAAAATACAGGGACGCCCCTGGAAAAGACGGCGTCTGGATGGCAGCATATGATGTTCCAAAATGTATACATATCTTTCTGCATTAAAAGTGCCCTCACAGATGTGCAAGTTACCCATGCCATGGGCACTGACACCCCCCATACTAAGACAGGTGCTGGCTTTTGTACCTGATGCTGAGAACACAATTATTGTTTTTCCAAAAACTATTTGAAATGTTGACTAGTCGGACCATAAAAAACTATTCCACTTTGCAACTGTCCATCTCAGATGAGACCGAGCCCAGAGAAGTTGGTGGTGCTTCTGGACAGTGTTGATGTATGGCTTCTGCTTTGCATAGTAAAGTCTTAACTTGCATCTGTGGATGCAGCGGCGAATGGTGTTGACTAACAAAGGTCTACCAAAGTATTCCCGAGCCCATGTCAGGATATCCATTACAGACTCATGATGGTTTTTGAGACACTGACATGGTTTTCGGCTTTGGCCTTTACGTACCGAGATTTGACCAGGTTCCTTGAATCTTTTAATTATATTGTGCACTGTAGAAGGTGAAATGCCCCAAATCCTACCGATTTGTCTTTGGGAAATGTTCTAAAAGTGTTGGATTATTCGCTAATGCATTTGTTGGCAGATTTGTTGGCAGATTGGCGAGCCTCAACCCATCCTTGCTCTGGAAGGACCAGGCCTTTTTTGGAGGCTCCTTATATACTATGATTACATGATTGCCTCAACTGTTTCACATCACCTTTTTGTTTCAACTTGTCACATTGCTATTAGTTCTAAATTGTCCCTGCCCTAACTTTTTAGCAAAGTATTGCAGTCATCAGATTTGAAATGAGCATATATTTTCAAAAATACATTAAATTCACAAGGTAAAACATCAAATAATGTGTTAATAATGTATTTTCAATATAGTACAGGGGAAATTGAATTTTCAAATGACTCTTTGGGGCATATTTATCAATGATAAATGCCAACAGCGTATGCTCTCAGCATTTATCGATGTGCGGTGGACATAATACACTATGTTGTATTATGTCCGCTCGCACATTGATTAATATGCCCCTTTTTATTTGTTTTTTTTGCATTTTCCATTCTGTCCCAACTTTTTTGGAACTGGAGTTGTACACATATACATATTTATACAGGTAAAATAGTCATTGAATTGAATAAGAGGGACAATGGAAAAGGAATGTAGGAAAAAAAACATCAGAATGAAGAGACTGCCATGGTAACTAATAGAGAATAGATGCTGCCATAGAAAGGGAGGTGAGTGACAATCTGGTGAAGGGATGAAAGAGAGAACCATAAGCAAACACTAAGGAAGATGGAGAATGTTAAATGTCTTCTAGGGACTGTTGATTATTAGGACACTTAGTGGAGGGGAAGAAGCTTAAAGGATCCATGTGCAAAGGAATATCGACCAAGGTACGTAGCAACACATACACAGTAATTGTCCAAGTTCATGAACAGAGCAAGATAAAAGGGTAATGTAACTAATACTTACACATGATGTCATTATATCGTTATATTATACATTGTACAGGTATAGATTATACTTAAAGGGCCATAATACCCAAATGTTTAAACACTTGAACGTGATGCAGCATAGCTGTAAAAAGCTGACTAGAAAATATCACCTGAACATCTCTATGTAAAAAAGAAAGATATTTTACCTCAAAAGTTTCTCAGTAGCCACATCCCATTGTAAAGGACTTCTAAGCAGCAAACCAGTATGTCTGTCCCGGGACAGCGGAAGGAGCAAGCTTACGTGCACACTCATCTTATTTCCCTATTCAGTGTAAGGAAGTTTACAATGAAATCTCATGAGAGTTAAGTGAAATCTCATGAGATCACAGTAATAGAGTTCATGACCTCAACACTGCTGATGCTGATTGGCTGCTGTTCATTTCTTCATTATTATGTTTTACCTGTAGCTGAGCAGCAGCTAAGTATACATTTTTACACAGAACTTAATCTGATGAGCTGAGGAAATTATGAGCTAAAATATCTTCCTTTTTTACATAGAGATGCTCAGGTGATATTTTCCTGTCAGCTTTTTACAGTTATACTGCATCATTTTCAAGTGATTTAGCATATGAGTATTACGTACCTTTAAGAAAGCTGCATAGAAGGGGGTGAAACAATCATTGAAATAGATTGTTTTCATGAGCACATCACTAGAATGAGACATGAATTTGGGATTAGGTTACAGGATGTTAACAGTGAGGTGGAGATTAAATCATAATATATTTTATAATCTTATGTTTTTAATATCTTGTGGAGTTCAAGTTATCCAATATTTTCCTGTTGACTAACAAGTCAATCAGATGTGCTGACAAAATTAAGCTAAACCTTGCTCCTACACAGGTAACTATTGAAATATGTTTAATTCAAAGAGGTTGAACAATGTAGCATAACCTTTGTGTATAGAAAGATTACTATTTGCAATACTGTGACATTAGATTTTTACAAAAAGTACTTAAAACATAAAGAAATACACTAATATTTGTTTATTTTACATAAATGATGTTCATACTTGCAGACTCACAGATACTTACAGAATAAGTTGCACACCCACCTTACGGAAGTTTTCTGGAATTGGTAACTGCATGAGAGCTTCAATACTTGTATTGGAGATTTCTACCACTTGATTAAGCTGTGCCTTTACTTGGCTACTGTTTCTGAACAGACTTTCTACATTTGCTGGATAGTGACAAGAAAAATAAATATATCAATCAAATGGTTATATAAGAGCCATTCTCGCTACACCCCCACTACGAGGCCTACATTCTCCAAACAGAAGTTGAAACTCAAATATGCTAGTTAAAATCTTTATTTAGAAACTATTTTGTTGACCAGAAACATGGATCTTGCAGTCATGTTTAAAATGAAGATGGCAGTGCCTGACATAGCTAAAAACGCTCCCTTTTTCTATAAATAGAAGTAAAAAAGAAATATTTTATTTATATTTCCTTTTTTTTTCTTTAATTCTCTTTTAGTTGAAATATTTTTTCTTAATGTAATACATGAATTTTTAATCTGGTTGGAAATGTTGGCCTGATACTTGGGGTTGAGTTTAAGCTTTCCATTTTCTTTTCCCCCCAAAAATGAAAAATATTAGAAAATACTTTTTTTTTCATTGACAAAGTGACAAGTCAAACACAGCCTAGATTGTTAACTCACACAAGATTTTACCTCTATTTTACTACAACAGCACTCGAAAATGCAGAAAATGGATGACCATCACTGATATTCTAAATAGGTTAATGGAGTCTGTGTGCGTGTTTTGCAATTAAATAGAGTGGAGTTTATAATATGTGTTAAGCAATATGAATGTAATTTGTATATGCAAAATGGGTATATATATATGTTTCATCAATGATGTTTGTCAGCCTTTTAATATGTTAAAAAGTAATTTTTTTTAATTTTTAAAGAAAACCTACGGCTAGATTTAGAGTTTGGCGTTAGCCGTGAAAACCAGCGTTAGAGGCTCCTAACGCTGGTTTTAGGCTACCGCCGGTATTTGGAGTCAGTGATTAAAGGGTCTAACGCTCACTTTTCAGCCGCGACTTTTCCATACCGCAGATCCCCTTACGTCAATTGCGTATCCTATCTTTTCAATGGGATCTTTCTAACGCTGGTATTTAGAGTCGTTTCTGAAGTGAGCGTTAGAGCTCTAACGACAAAACTCCAGCCGCAGGAAAATAGCAGGAGTTAAGAGCTTTCTGGGCTAACGCCGGTTCATAAAGCTCTTAACTACTGTACTCTAAAGTACACTAACACCCATAAACTACCTATGTACCCCTAAACCGAGGTCCCCCCACATCGCCGCCACTCGATTAAAATTTTTTAACCCCTAATCTGCCGACCGCCAACTACGTTATACTTATGTACCCCTAATCTGCTGCCCCTAACCCCGCCGACCCCTGTATTATATTTATTAACCCCTAACCTGCCCCCCACAACGTCGCCGCCAGCTACCTACAATAATTAACCCCTAATCTGCCGACCGCAAAGCGCCGCCACCTACGTTATCCTTATGTACCCCTAATCTGCTGCCCCTAACACCGCCGACCCCTATATTATATTTATTAACCCCTAATCTGCCCCCCTCAACGTCGCCGACACCTGCCTACACTTATTAACCCCTAATCTGCCGACCGGACCTGAGCGCTACTATAATAAATGTATTAACCCCTAACCCGCCTCACTAACCCTATCATAAATAGTATTAACCCCTAATCTGCCCTCCCTAACATCGCCGACACCTACCTTCAATTATTAACCCCTAATCTGACGACCGGAGCTCATCGCTACTATAATAAATGGATTAACCCCTAAAGCTAAGTCTAACCCTAACACTAACACCCCCCTAACTTAAATATAATTTAAATCTAACGAAATTAATTAACTCTTATTAAATAAATTATTCCTATTTAAAGCTAAATACTTACCTGTAAAATACATCCTAATATAGCTACAATATAAATTATAATTATATTGTAGCTATTTTAGGATTAATATTTATTTTACAGGCAACTTTGTAATTATTTTAACCAGGTACAATAGCTATTAAATAGTTAAGAACTATTTAATAGTTACCTAGTTAAAATAATAACAAATTTACCTGTAAAATAAATCCTAACCTAAGTTATAATTAAACCTAACACTACCCTATCAATAAATTAATTAAATAAACTACCTACAATTACCTACAATTAACCTAACACTACACTATCAATAAATAAATTAAATACAATTGCTACAAATAACTACAATTACATAAACTAACTAAAGTACAAAAAATAAAAAAGAACTAAGTTACAAAAAATAAAAAAATATTTACCAACATTAGAAAAATATTACAACAATTTTAAACTAATTACACCTACTCTAAGCCCCCTAATAAAATAACAAAGACCCCCAAAATAAAAAATTCCCTACCCTATTCTAAATTAATAAATGTAAAAGCTCTTTTACCTTACCAGCCCTGAACAGGGCCCTTTGCGGGGCATGCCCCAAGAAAATCAGCTCTTTTGCCTGTAAAAAAAACATACAATACCCCCCCAACATTACAACCCACCACCCACATACCCCTAATCTAACCCAAACCCCCCTTAAATAAACCTAACACTAAGCCCCTGAAGATCTTCCTACCTTGTCTTCACCATCCAGGTATCACCGATCCGTCCTGGCATCCGGTGCTGAAGAGGTCCAGAAGAGGCTCCAAAGTCTTCCTCCTATCCGGCAAGAAGAGGACATCCGGACCGGCAAACATCTTCTCCAAGCGGCATCTTCGATCTTCTTCCATCCGGTGCGGAGCGGGTCCATCTTGAAGCAGCCGACGCGGATCCATCCTCTTCTTCCGTTGTCTCCCGACGAATGACGGTTCCTTTAAGGGACGTCATCCAAGATGGCGTCCCTCGAATTCCGATTGGCTGATAGGATTCTATCAGCCAATCGGAATTAAGGTAGGAATATTCTGATTGGCTGATGGAATCAGCCAATCAGAATCAAGTTCAATCCTATTGGCTGTTCCGATCAGCCAATAGAATGCAAGCTCAATCTGATTGGCTGATTGGATCAGCCAATCGGATTGAACTTGATTCTGATTGGCTGATTCCATCAGCCAATCAGAATATTCCTACCTTAATTCCGATTGGCTGATAGAATCCTATCAGCCAATCGGAATTCGAGGGACGCCATCTTGGATGACGTCCCTTAAAGGAACCGTCATTCGTCGGGAGACAACGGAAGAAGAGGATGGATCCGTGTCGGCTGCTTCAAGATGGACTCGCTCCGCACCGGATGGAAGAAGATCGAAGATGCCGCTTGGAGAAGATGTTTGCCGGTCCGGATGTCCTCTTCTTGCCGGATAGGAGGAAGACTTTGGACCCTCTTCTGGACCTCTTCAGCACCGGATGCCAGGACGGATCGGTGATACCTGGATGGTGAAGACAAGGTAGGAAGATCTTCAGGGGCTTAGTGTTAGGTTTATTTAAGGGGGGTTTGGGTTAGATTAGGGGTATGTGGGTGGTGGGTTGTAATGTTGGGGGGGGGTATTGTATGTGTTTTTTTACAGGCAAAAGAGCTGATTTTCTTGGGGCATGCCCCGCAAAGGGCCCTGTTCAGGGCTGGTAAGGTAAAAGAGCTTTTAACTCTATTAATTTAGAATAGGGTATATAATTTTTTATTTTGGGGGTCTTTGTTATTTTATTAGGGGGCTTAGAGTAGGTGTAATTAGTTTAAAATTGTTGTAATATTTTTCTAATGTTGGTAAATATTTTTTTATTTTTTGTAACTTAGTTCTTTTTTATTTTTTGTACTTTAGTTAGTTTATGTAATTGTAGTTATTTGTAGCAATTGTATTTAATTTATTTATTGATAGTGTAGTGTTAGGTTAATTGTAGGTAATTGTAGGTAGTTTATTTAATTAATTTATTGATAGGGTAGTGTTAGGTTTAATTATAACTTAGGTTAGGATTTATTTTACAGGTAATTTTGTTATTATTTTAACTAGGTAACTATTAAATAGTTCTTAACTATTTAATAGCTATTGTACCTGGTTAAAATAATTACCAAGTTGCCTGTAAAATAAATATTAATCCTAAAATAGCTACAATATAATTATAATTTATATTGTAGCTATATTAGGATGTATTTTACAGGTAAGTATTTAGCTTTAAATAGGAATAATTTATTTAATAAGAGTTAATTAATTTCGTTAGATGTAAATTATATTTAACTTAGGGGGGTGTTAGTGTTAGGGTTAGACTTAGCTTTAGGGGTTAATACATTTATTAGAATAGCGATGAGCTCCGGTCGTCAGATTAGGGGTTAATAATTGAAGTTAGGTGTCGGCGATGTTAGGGAGGGCAGATTAGGGGTTAATACTATTTATGATAGGGTTAGTGAGGCGGATTAGGGGTTAATAACTTTATTATAGTAGCGCTCAGGTCCGCTCGGCAGATTAGGGGTTAATTATTGTAAGTAGCTGGCGGCGACATTGTGGGGGGCAGGTTAGGGGTTAATAAATATAATATAGGGGTCGGCGGTGTTAGGGGCAGCAGATTAGGGGTACATAGGGATAATGTAAGTTGCGGCGGTTTACGGAGCGGAAGATTAGGGGTTAATAATATAATGCAGGGGTCAGCGATAGCGGGGGCGACAGATTAGGGGTTAATAAGTGTAAGGCTAGGGGTGTTTAGACTCGGGGTACATGTTAGAGTGTTAGGTGCAGACGTAGGAAGTGTTTCCCCATAGGAAACAATGGGGCTGCGTTAGGAGCTGAACGCTGCTTTTTTGCAGGTGTTAGGTTTTTTTTCAGCTCAAACAGCCCCATTGTTTCCTATGGGAGAATCGTGCACGAGCACGTTTTTGAGGCTGGCCGCGTCCGTAAGCAACTCTGGTATCGAGAGTTGCATTTGCGGTAAAAATGCTCTACGCTCCTTTTTTGGAGCCTAACGCAGCATTTGTTTGAACTCTCGATACCAGAGTTAATTTTATGGTGCGGCCAGAAAAAAGCCTGCGGAGCGTTAACAGCCCTTCTACCGCCAAACTCCAAATCTAGGCCCTAATTTTCCATGCTACCAAGATTTTAAGCTAAAATCAAGAAGAACACTAAGAGATATTAATTTCCATGAGCATATAGTGGCCACAACTTATCTCATCTTCTATAACGTGATATTAACAGTTTTCACAATGTAAATTGTAAAACTTCTAAGTTACAAAGTTTTAAATACAGTACAAAGTTGCAGAACTCACTGTACAGAGCTCAATTTAAAAAACCCATTCTACATACTGCAATTTCCAAACCTCAGTTCTATAACTGTAGCCAATCTTATCTGCTGGACACAAAAGGGGCGCGATAAGATTGGCTACAGCCTGAATCATTAGTGAAGTAGGAAATAGAGTATCCGTTATAGGCGGAGGAACGGCAACATATAGGAAAACATTAAAGGGTACGTAAAAAAAAATTAAGTGTTTCCAAAACCTTTCATGAATGAAAGTCCCCATCTTTTAGTGTATGATTACAAATCTTGTAACTAAAAAAGTTAAAGTTTACCATCACTTGAAGTGCTTTGCTTGCAAAATTACATTGTATTGTTACAATAGAACAGAACACAGTATTTTTGGAATCCAAACAATATTTTATAGTACAATAGAAATTAAATCTAAAAATGACGGTCATGCCACCAATTTATTTCTAAAATCTCTTAATACCTTTGAAATTAAACTCTGTCATGCCGACCATCTCTTTCACAGTCTCAGTAACTTTCTGTATATCAGTATTATTGAACCTGCAAAATTGTTTAGATGCTTGGTTACCAATGAAAATCAGAAAAAAAGTAAATTACAGTTTTAATAGGGAGCATTAGCCGTGAAGGCTGACTATATCTTAAGAGGAAGTAGTTTAATTCTGTGCATATGATATATTTTTTTATTAAAGGAACATAATAGAAAAAAAAGTGCATAAGTACATCTTAGTTTAGATTGGAGTTTTTTTGCAAAAGACTTGAATTTGTGAAAACCTTTTTAGAGAATTGGTTTGGAAAAAAGTACTTGATAAGGAACATTAATTTTGGTAAACGTTTTCCCTAATATAAATGTTTTTATTTTATGGATGGGCATGACTGCATCTACCAATAACATAGCAGACTGTCCATATACACTAATTAAGAGCATACCTCAAGGGTAAAAGGGTAATGTGATTTGCTTCCACTGTATGCATATGCATAGAGTATCAGACCATTATGTAAAAGATGCTAGATGACTTCAGAAGGAAGGGAAATATTAAAAACAAAAATAAGGATTTTTACCATTATCATTTACTTTAAAGGAATATACAATTGCAAAAAGAAAATGCTCTATTATGTTAGAGCATTTTATTATTGCACTACTGCTTGCGTATATGTGTCTAAATATATATATATATACTAGTAAAGGAGTAGTATATATATGTATATGTTTTAGCAAGTAATGGTATGTTTTATCTATAGTGTTTATAGCTCTATATCAGTGTACTCTATAGTTACACAGTACCTTTCATCTTGCTATTTGATCAAAAGACATAATTAAATGAATTCACTTAATATGTATTCAGGTTTTTGTTATTCAATCAGTGGTAAACCAATGAAAACATAGCACAAGGTATTTATTTTAACTAACACACTATGTTTTAATTATGTCTATGATTAAGGCTATGGCGAAACATGTCAGACTGATACTTTTTGTTTGCTACCGTTGTTAGCTGCTAACAGCAGTTTTTCCTTTTAACATTGTTGAATAAATTGGACTTTTAAATTGAAGCATGTGCAGGCTGATTTCATAAATTTCCTTTTATATATATATATATATATATATATATATATATATATATAAAAGTGTGTGTGCTTAACACCTGCAAACTGATTAAACACATGGGTAAAGTCAGCTAGGTTGCAGCAATGCACTACCGGCAGCTAAGTGAAAACATCTGGTTAGCCAATGACAAGAGAGAAATAAGTGTAGTCACCAATCACCAGCTACCTGCCAGAAGGTAGTAGTGTAGGATACGTACATATATTTTTCAACAAAAGATAACAAAAGAACAAAGCCAATTTGAAAATAGAAGTTAATTTAAAATGTTCTTGAAATTACATGCTCTATCTAAATCATGCAAAATTCATTTTTACTTTCCTATCCCTTAATCACCTTTAAGCTTTTTAACCTGTTTATCTTTTTCAATACAATGTACTTATAGTTTAGCAAATATATCTAGACAAATCACTGAAGAAGCTTACACAAGGCAACAATGTACATCTGCCAATGTTTCTTTATAGAGGGATTGCCTAGTATTTCTGAGCTGGACTGTGCTTCATTCTCTTGGTCTCCTTACACTATTGGGAGCTAGATAAACACATCAGATAAGCCAGTGACACGAGGCATGTATGTGCAGCCACCAAACAAGCAGGTAGTTCCCAGTAGTGCATTACTGCCCTTAGCCTATACTAAAGAATACCAAGAGAACAAAGCAAAATAGATAATAGAAGTTCATTGGAAGGTTGTTTAAAATTACATGATCTATCTGACTCATGATAGAAAAAAATTGTGTTTCATGTCCCTTTAAATATTTAACACTGACTTACTGTGATATCTGGATAGTGTCAATAAGCAAAACATTCTTACACTGTTTTATGGGTCAGATTTACATTGGTACCATCCATAGTGATAGATTACTCAGTCTTCCTAGTTTTATTTCTATCTCATGTGTTAGCTACAAGAATATATCACATTACTCAAAAATATTCTGTCATTTACATAAAGGAAAAGTGATTAAACACATTGAATATTTATTTATGAAAAAAGATAAACTTAATGCCTAAACTAAAAAATAAAGGGTCAATTTACCAAGTGCCGGGCAGGCATGATTGGCTGTAGCGAATCATGTCCGCCCGACATCGCTAAATGCCTAAAAGGTGTCGGAGAAGTTAAGGAGCAAGTACTTCTTAACTTACATTTCAGGGGATCCTGAAACACAGGGCATAGAAAGCAGTATCCGCTGCTTGTTAAATCTACCCCTAAGTGTGTGTTTGCGCAAAACCCATCTATAGGGAGATTGCTCACAGGCTGATAAGGATAACTCCTACAGATCTTTCTGGTGTACAGGAAGTTATATCTAGCAACATGAAAAAGTATTTTTATCAGTAGAGGAGTATCATGAAAAGTGTTAATACAGCATGTCAAAATAATTACCCTCTTTTAGATGCATCAAAGACAAAAAATATCTCCTTTATATTGTACAACTAAGCTAGCAGCAATAGCATGTCAAAGAAAATAGAGTGGTTACAAAAGAGACAGTAAAGTCATAATTAGACATTCATGATTTAGACAGAACATACAATTTTAAACAACTTTCCAATTTACTTCTATTATTCAATTTGCTTCCTTCTCTTGTTATCCTTTGCTGAAGGGGTTATCTAGGTAAGCTCAGGAGCAGCAAAGAACCTAGGTTCTAGCTGCTGATTGGTGGCCGCATACTATATATATATATATATATACACAGTATATATATATATATATATATATATATATATATATATATATATATATATATATATATACTGATTGTCATTGGCTCACCCATGTGTTTAGTTAGAAACCAGCAGTGCATTGCTTCTCCTTCAACAAATGATACAAAGACAATGGATCAAATTTAATAAAAGAAGTAAACTGGAAAGTTGTTTAAAATGGTATGTTCTACCTAAATCATGAAAGAAAATGTTTGGGTTTCATGTCTCTTTTATAACTTGACAGACTAGGCAGGTGGTTATCTTAGTTAAACGTCCCTAGGCAGCTGCCTAATCTTCCTAATGGCAATTCTGGTTCATGTGACATGCTCTTATTGTGTTCTTCCCTTGAGTAAGATGCTGTATGAATCTTATCTAGCATAATTACTCACAAGGTGTGTATCTCTTTAAGGAGATCATTCTCCAAGCTTTGCCATGTGCTGTCACTGAAAAGCAGTATGTTATTGAATAAGCTGAAAGTTGCCACTGTGCTGGTTTGTGAGATCTCTGCAGCCACATAGCCTGCCACATCTTGCAGAATGGTTTGAAATTGGCATGAGAAATAGCAGGATGACTGGGTCAGGTTAGAATCTCCGTCTCCACAAAGAAGTGTTGTCAAGTTTTGCAACTGAGATACCTAAAAGAAGAAAACATACCAAAGTATTTTCCATGAGAGCATAACATTTTCGTTTAACTTTTATTATCAAATTTAATTTGTTTTGTGGTATGTTTGTTAAATAGAATACCTAGGTAGGTAGCTTGCAAGTGTCTGGAGAACTATATAGCAGCACTTTTACAAGAATGTTTTTGAGTACTTGATGCACACTGTATAAGCTTCATCAAATCATGACTAATCTTCTATTATAGTCAAAGTTCAAATTAACCCAGAATGTGTAAAGGTTAGATTCATTCACATGCACAATAACATTATGGGTATTTTAGGCATGAATTGTATCCTGACCAATAAAAGAGATGTGAATACTTACCTTTTGCCAATATAGATCAGACATCAGAGATGCATTAACTGATACATTGCTTTGAATAAACAAGGCCTGGATGAGTCTGATTGCTTCATCTAGTTGCCCTATAGATGATAATGAATAATTAGTTTCTTCTATCCACAAGGGAATCCACATTAAATGTAATATTTTAACCGAGATCTTTATACCAAGAGAAAGGACATTAATTGTCTTCAATCTATAATTTATTATGGATAAATTCATAATTAGACTTTTGCTGTTCTGGATATCGGAGCTATTCATTTACATTTTCTATACTAAATATATAAAGTAGACGTGTGGATTTGTCTTGTTACTAATGCACATTCGTTAACAAAACACGAATATCTAAAAGAGCGCAGAACGAAACTTAGGGAAAATGAAGGAATAATGCTGAATCCGGAAGTATTCATTTGAAATCCTTTAACTGGTTACAAATACTTAACTAATCGCACTGGAGAGTTACGATAACCCACTCCTCTTCTTCACCGAGCCCCTGACTTAGTAACAGGAGGCTTAGCATGGCAGCTCCCAGGGCCTGCACTAAAGGATAAGGTCCTTTAGTGCAGGCCCTGGGAGCTACCGCAATAACAGGAGGTTTAGTGCGGCGGCTCCCAGGGGCACTGTGAAGAAGAGGAGCGGGTTTAGCGCGGCTCTCCAGTGCGCTTAGGTAAGTATTTTAGTTGCTACTGGTTAAACCTTTTCACCTGTAGCAGTGGAACATGTACATTCTTTAATGAAAATTAATTTAAATGTTCCACAAATGGTCAGTATTTGTTTAGTTCAAAACGAGATGAATACGGGTGCCGAACATTCTAAATACAAAGTATTTTGAATATTCGGAATAAAAGATTTGCAGATTGTACTGTACATGTCTAGTAAAGAGTGATTGCCACAGTAACTAGCAAATAATACCCAAAGAATGATTGGAGAGTGCTTCAGTTCTATTCTTTAAACAGCTCAGGGCAGAATTATAGGGATCCACCAATGACATAGTCTGTACGTTCTTAATGATGTTGTCTTGAAGCTGTAGCAGTCTGAAGCAACAAAAATAGACACATGCATATGTTATGTATTTTGTAAGATACATTTATTGCTCAATACTTCAAGTGTAAGATTAAGGACTGCATGCTACAAAGTTATTTGTAATTTAGACTTGTCAAGTGATCTCTGGAAAAATATTTACAATTTAAGGCAGAAACTGTAGCAAGGTTATAAGTTGATTACAATGGAATCAGAAAATGCATGTTTATACAAAATATCCTCAAAGATTTTCTGCCACAATTTAAATTGAAGAACATGGACACTTGCCCAAACATAACCAGAAATAATAAATAAAAAAAACAACTGAAAACAACTTTATTTCAAATAATTTTCTTTTAAATGCTAAACTAAAATATTGTGTTTAACTTAGATTAAAGGGATACTAAACCCAAATGTTTTCTTTAATGGTTCAGACAGAGTAGGCAATTTTAAGCAACTTTCTAATTTACTCCTATTATCAATTTTTACAGGAATGTAAAGCTTAAGAGCCGGCTCATTTTTGCTTGAGAACCTGGGTTATGCTTGCTTATTGGTTTGCTAAATGTAGACACCAATAAACAAGTGCTATCCAGGGTACTGAACCTAAAATGGGCTGGCTCCTAAGCTTAAATCCCAGTTTTTTAAATAAAGATAGCAAGAGATGGGAAACAAATGATAGTAGGAGTAAATTAGAAAGTTGCTTAAAATTGCATTTTCTATCTGATTCATTAAAGATAAATTTTGGGTTTAGTATACCTTTAAGGATGTTCCTATTGGCTGCCCATTGGATGCCATCCATCCAAATGCTGCATGAGATCAGAGGCCTTATATACCAATGATCTATATAAATATATACAGGTATAGATATATATATGTACAGATATACTGTATATAGAAATATCTATTTAGAATTACAAAGAACATTTTCTTCTAAATGAAGACCATTGGAATGTAAGATTGAGGAAGGGGAGTTTATCCTCCAAACGTCACCAGAATAAAGAAATACTGAAGTGTGACTGAAACCCAGTGAGTGCAGTCTATATACTGTTAATATATAATATATATAATATATATATATATATATATATATATATATATATATATATATAGTTCTGACAAAAGGACTGCACTCACTGGATTTGTGGAATATAAAATCTTGAATTTTTATTCCATATTGGAATGAAGATTGAAGATTTTATATTCAACAAGTCCAGTGAGTGCAGTCCTTTGGTCAAAACTGTTACCTAAATGATCTAGCAGCCTTCACTTTTTAATAATATTTATGTGAAATATGTTATCAGAAAGTGTGTATATGAGTGTAATAGTTTATTTTTATATACTTATGTTGTGTTTGGTGAACATTGTTTTGGGATAATCAAAAGAAAGTCCAGCACACCTGTACCTGTGCACGCTGCAGGGAGACTGCAATTCTCTTAACAAATAGAAAAAAAAATCAGGACGTCTGAAGACCTACCATAAAGTGTAAGGGCACCAATAAATAGTAAAAGAACATTGTGCTGCTGTCCTGTTGAACATTTTTTTTTTAACCCTTACACGTGGAGGCTGCTTCCGACTCTCTCCGCTTCAGTTCTGACTGAAGCGGAAGTTAAGAAGCAGCGGTCCTAAGACTGCTGCTCCTTAACTCGTCCGCCATTATGAGGCGGCAGACAGCAATCAGCCCAATCTAATACGATCGGGTTGATTGGCACCCCCTGCTAGCGGCCGCAAATCTGCAGGGGCGGTATTGCACCAGCAGTTCACCAGAACTGCTGGTGCAATGATAAATGCTGACCGCTATAGCGGATCATGTCTGTCCGCACCTACATAAACTTGTAATATGTGCTCTAGTTGTAATCTAGCCCTATTTAAAATGCTATTTTTTAACTTAAAGAATCATGAAACCCAACATTTTTCTTTCATGATTCAGAAAAAGTAAAACTATTTTAAAAAAGTTGTACCTTTTTCTAATCATATTTACTTTGAAATAAATTGGAATCTTTATTAAAACTGCATGCTCTGGCTGAATCATAAACTATGTTTTGGGGTTTAACGTCCCTTTAAACTGAGAAAAGCAATGAGTGCAATAATCCTTTAAATATGTTGCAATTAGGTATGTGCACAATTTGTTATTCAGATATTCGTTTGTCAAACCAATTCCAAATACGGCCATGGGTAGCATCATTTCAGCTATTTTTTGTGCCACATATATTAGTGTTAAAGTGCAACATACAAAGTTCCAGATTTGCACAGATCTTTGTGTGTTCCATTGTAACACCGATATATCTGGTGCCAAAATAGCTGAATGCTGCTACCCACAGCCATATTTGGAATTAGTTTGTTAAAAGAATATCCAAATAACAAGTTTTTCACATACCTAGTTGCAGTCATTCTGATGATTGTTTTCTGGGTTTATTTTTTTACATTTTTTTTAATACTATGATTTAATTTCACTAAATCATCTAACATATACAGAAAACAAAATCTGAATTCCATAAAAGTAAAAAAAAAAAATGATCTTACCGTAAGGTTATGCTAGAGAGCGCTGCTGAATTGTTGGTATTGTTCAGTGTATATATGATCAAGTCAGACAAGGAAGATATTGCTGGTGCGAATGAAGTAGCATTGAGAGCTCCTACAAATAAATTCAGTGCTTCTTCTGGAAAATAAATCTGTTCACTTGTGCCACCAGATGAAAAACTATTATTCATAAGGGTTTTAACAAGTGAGGAGATGCCATGTAGAAAATAACTTTCCTGCAAGAGTACTGTATTATTGGAATTAATAAAGATTTCTGTTTCTTGTACAAGCAGCTCTATAACACCATCAAGTATTTTTTCAGGTGAGGTATCCATGTTGGACAAAAATGAAATTACTTTTTCTGCAGCCATTAAGTAGTTTGACAGGCTATTTGGGATAAACTTTGCCATAAAGGAAAGAATATTTTTAAACATATTCATACCTGTTGTCCAATTATAATATACTGGTTGCAACTGCAGGAGATTACAGGTCAAGGCACTCAAATTATAGAGGAACTCTTCTTCCAAAGGCTCATATGCTGGATTTACTGCTACCCAGACAGAGCTGGAAAAAATGGTTAATGCACTGAAAGCGCCTGTACATTCTGTCTGATTCATCAGTGATGAGGTTGCCAGATCATACAAATATCTCATGTTTGGGTTTTGAACCAAAGTAACAATTGCCTGATAGATCTGAATTTCTTCTTTATTTAAACCCCCATCAATAAGAATGAGTGCCCGTCTTAGGGATTCCAGTACTGAAACAGCTCCATCAAACTCAACTGCTGTCCAGTTTGTAGAAAAGATGCTTTGCACAAATTCCAAAGATTCAAACCACTGAGGATCAGTGGTTACATTCAAGGTGAGTTTAACAATTTCATAAGTGTTGTTATTATACTGAACTTGGCTACTAATCAAAGTCATAATACCCTCAGCTATTTCTGGCCATCTGTGTAGTAAATCCAAAACCTGAATGCTAGAGTCATTGAAGTTCTGAAGCAAGTAAATAAGGTATTGTATTTGGCTTGATTGGTTCACCAGGATGTAATCTAGAAAATCTACTAAGTGTGTTTGATATTCAAATGTGGAATTGTCATCATCACAGACAATACTTAGACTATCATGCATTGTTTGAATCCATGGTATGTGCAGCCCAGAAAGATTATTTACTTGTGCCAGCACCCTGGATGAGAGCTCCAGCAAATGCATGATGCAGGCCATCTCTTCTGCAAGTGGGTTCAAATTTTCATCACTGCAGAGATCATGGAACATTGAAGAACTCTGCAGTTGTGCATAAATAATATCCTGCAATGGGAGACTATTTATTATGCTATTATCAGAATTGTTCAAGCCAAAATGCCATTGGCAGTTTGTTTCCACAGTTGTCTCATTTCCTGTAGTATTTTGGAGTACTGTTTGAATAAGTATATGGAGAACATCCTCAGCAGTGCAGTTTTCAGTGTATTCCTGTGATTTATTTCCTCCAAGGAAAGGATGCATAGCTAAATACCAGACATCCAGGAACTCAGCCTCCATTGCTGATTGGTTCTGGAAAGGGACCCAGTCTAATTCATCCTGGACCAATAGATATGTGAAGTTATATATTCTAAATATCATATCTTTACTTATTGCTCCATTTTCTTTAATATTATAAAGAATTTTCATTGCTTCTTTTATTATCGCAAATATATTTCCTGCTTTAATGCTGTTCAACTTGTCAAATATGTTTGGGAAATCGAAACCAAGGCTATTTATTTCTTGGAGAATCAGAAGTGCTTTATTTATAGATGTTAAAGCCACTGAAATGTTTTCAACATTGTTCAAAAGATATAGAGCTATTTCTGCATCTTTCTGAAAGTATTCATTAGAAATTAAATTTTCAAAGAATGAAATGTTTGACAGTGTCTGAAGCTGAACCTGAAGTGGATTAAGAATGAGCCGGAGTTGCTCATTTTGTAATAGCATATTAAATATTTGCAAAAGATTTGTCAGGTTGAAAGGTTGAATAAATAAATTCATCATAAGTTCTGTCTCTCGTATGACTGCATCAATGTATGGGTTACTATCTAGCATCCACTGGGCAACACCTTGCATTGTGTGAGTACTTGGGAAAGTGTCCAATGCACCCTTTAAGTGTTTCATCTGAAGCATAAGCCAGTTCACAACACCCAGTTGTATTTTTATGTTCTCCAGATAATCACTCATGTTATATTGTAGCAGCATGGAAAGATCGGAGATGATGGAAGTATTAAGGCTAGAAACGTGGAGAATCTCAGACAGAAAGTTGATTAATTCATCTTGCCCATTTAAAGTAAAATTAAATGCTAACCCAGTCTCGTTCAATAATTGTATAATATCTGCAACAGAATTATTTATTGCCTGTAAGATGGGTTCATACTGACCTGCAAGAGGTGTAATATTATATAGATCTGTGAGCTGCTGATAAATGGGAATTTTAATATTCAGTTTACTTAACCATTTTTCAGCTGTTGTTGAAATGGCTGATAATCTGTCATGAAATGATTGATCCAGAGGTAAAACTTTTAGAAGATCTGTGAGCTGTAAAACAAGGTTTAAACTGCAGAGTGATGGGTCTTTGCCTGTTTGGTTAGCACACGTAGATGTGAGCAGTATATTTTGTACTTTTAATAGGAATTCTGTTATGTTGGCAGATGTCAGCACCTCTATAACTTTTGTTGGAGTTACATTATCTTTCTCTGTGCTGTTCCAAATCAAGCTTATCATTGAAATCACTTCATCATAGACTTCTATCAATTTTTCTGAGGCATTATATTGATGCCCCTGTGCATACCAAATAATTACAAATATATCATTAATTAGGGTCTTTTGACTGTAGTCAAGTGACTGAAGTTGTAAAATTAATCTGTCTATAGATTGTTCTTCCAAGCTTTTGTTCTGTATCATTGCTTGAAACTGTGAAAAATAAAGTACAAAGCTTTGGAACCCTTCAATAAATTGTGAGCAGTTTGCAGGTTGGACACTGCATGTCTGCATGGATTGAATAATATTCAGACTGGCATTGGCTATTCTGTGAAATCCCTCTAGCTCGCCAGCTGGTATGTAGCCAGAGATGAAACTGAAGAAAGCTGATGTTTGCTTGTGGATATCAGTGCTTACAGTTTGTAGCTCAGGAGAGAGGAAAAGGGTTAACACTTGCACAGACATTTTATTCATCTCAATGGACTGTTGTTCTTCTAGACTGGTAAGATAAAGCCACACATTTTTGATGGTATCTAGATAGCTTTGTGTTTGGTTTCCCAAATCCAACAGATTGGATACATTTGGCAAATGCTTTGTTAATATTGCAAAGAAATCTTGAATTGTACTGTTGATATCAAGTCGAATCAGCTCATTAAAAATGTCCAAAGAATTAATGATCAGATTACCATATAGTAAAATATGTGATGTCTCAGTATTAAGGCTTGTTTGGTTAATGATAGCAAGAAGCTTGATGGCCAGTTTGGCAGTGTCATTTGGGAAGGATGTGCCCAAATTATTAGAAGTAAGGCTGCTAATTAACATCTGAAGTTGGTTGATTGTGGTATTGCCAGATGTAGTCATGAACATCTCAGTCACATTCATAATGGAGTGTATGAATTCTTCTAGGATTTGTGTTACATCATTTGTTTCTGGTAAGAAAGTATCTTTCAGATTACCAAAAACCATCTGTAATACTTGTATGATTGTTTTGGAACTAATGTATGAATAACTGGTGCTTGGAGATATTTCAGAAATAAGTATGTCTGTAATATTAGATACAAGTTGCAAAATAGTCTTCCATTGATTGGTATAATTGGGGTTGGCAGGATAAAGTTCCACAATCAGCTGATTTATTTTTGAGTTATTTTGTGTGAAGGAATACCAGACTTGTTTCAGGAATCTAAAATGGAAAAATACATTTATTATTAAGCTAATACTGTAAAAATATATCAGGTGTTATGCAGCTAATATAAAAAACAATCTACATAATATAATACTATTACACATATTGAATATAAATAGAAAACAGTAATACAACCTGACAAGTACATAGAAAGTTTAGCTGGACTGTTAAAGTTGATAATAACGATAATGTAAAATTATGAAATTTTGGATTATACAGGCGTTTGTTTATGTTATGGAGATTATTAAATTAGTTGAACGTTTTTCCAAACTTTACATTGCTGACTTTTATGAAATCTAAACCTCAAGCACATTACATATAAAAAAACACAGTAGTTAACTTACAATGTAGCAAAGCTGTCTTTATCAGATGTATTTTGGAACTCACGGAAGAAAACTTTAACCAAATCTGATGAGAAAGACAAGACAGGTGTGTATCTAAACTCATTGTTAGAATCCAACACCTTTTGCACCACTTGCATTGTTTCCAGGATTATATTTTCTGTCTTGAAGAGAATAGTTTCTTTGGGTAAAACATGAGATGAGAACATATCCACCAGCAAAGAAAATAGATTCTGAACCATTGCAATGTCTAACCAGTCTGTTGTGTTTGTTCCCTTATCAAACAGCTGTGTTAGTGTTGGTACAAATTCCAGGACGGTCCATAAAGTATTATAAACTGAGGAAGGTTCTGAAACCATTTCTAGTGCCACTGAGACAATATTTTGTGCTATAATGAAGTATATTTTCATATTGTCTGGTATTAAAGGCAATGTCAAGTTGACAAGTCTGTTGACAGTCTCAAAAAGGTTTGTCCAGTTGTTTTGGTTTGTCAGTATGTAACATATTTCCGTACTGATATCTGAGAACAGGGCATCATATGGTGATAAATATTGGGGATTGATATCTTTTTGAATTCCATTATAGATGCTATTAATCATGCTAAAAACATATTGGCAGTCCATCACTGAGAAAGAATTTAAATTACTAAATCCAGTAAAATCCATTTGTCCTATTGAATATGTTTGATTAACAATGCTAATTAATGAGTCAAAAAGTTGCTTTATATCTAATCCTATTGTGATGTTTCTTTCAGTAAGGATAATTTGCACAATCTTCTCTAATTCCTCCACTAGTTCTATGCTCAAATTCCCAGCGAAAAGTTTGTCTATCATTTGTGACAATCCCATGATTTTAGATGACATTGACATGATGAAGTTTTGCTGTAAATTTAGTTTTTGGATGATATCAGAAATCTGTAGCCAGAACTCTGATTGGTTCCATGAATATGTTTGGTTAGATGTAAATAGGTGAATGAACAATTGAAACAAAGTGTCTACTTCTTCAGCTGAGAGATAGGTCCCTAATATATTGTTAGAGTGGTTGAATAATGTCACCCAGTCTTGCATGCTCAGGATTCCATTACTTAGTATTATTTGTGTCAGTCTATACATGGGATATATGCTACTAGAAATATCATTTTCATTTGTATTATTATTTATATACTGAACATACCACTGCACAATCTGTAGCTGAACTTCTAGATACTCCAGCTGTGCTGTAAAGGAGGTCATATTAGTTGGATTGAAAATGTTATTTGGTTGCAGCAACTCAGTAAGTAACAAAATACTTTGTTGTAGATCAGAAGAGTTGCCATTTTGTACTCCTATATCTTGAAGATTTTGTACAATGTCTCTTAAAACTGTGAGTGTTGTATGAACTGTGACTTCTTTAAGCAAAGCAGCTTCAGTTAGCTCATACAAGTGGGTTATCTGCTGGGAGATATTTGCAGTTGTGCTTATTTCTCTCATCCAATAATTTGTTATTGAAGACAAAATATTAATTCTCTCTGCTAATGGATCTGGCATATGTAATGTTTGCAGTAGACCCAGGAGGTGGGGAATGGAATTGAAAGTGCACAGCAAAGCTTCATCACTAGTCTGGTTTAAACAGCTGGATACCCGGAGTAGGGATTGCAGCTGCTGGTAGAGTTCTGTCACATTGAAGTCATTAAATATTTGTAGGCTTAAATTTGCAAGCATTATTTGAGCTAAAGTTGGCTGGGGTATTGTGGAGTTTAGACATGCTTCTGTGATGTTCACTATGAGTTTACCCACTGAGACAACTTCCTTGTATACCTCTTTAAAGCTGTCAGAAAAGTTATTAGAATTGCCTTGTGTGTACCATTTGACCATATATATGTTGTTTATGAGGGAGATTTGTGACTTTTCCAGCATTTCACATTGCAGAAGTGAACTACTGGAAAATGGCATCTCAAGGCTATTGTTCTCCATGGAGTTAAGGGTTTGAAGCACATCTAGAAATAGCTGCTGAAAACCAGACACTGCAGTGGCAGATGTTTCACTGTGATTGTTGGAATTCTGTAGAATCTGGAGTACTGAAACTACGGCCTTGGCTATATTTTTGAAGTACTCCTGATCTTGCGCTGGCATGTACTGTGATAAACCCTCCAACAGAAATAAGGTCAGGTTGCTTCCACCCATGTTGGTATTATATATATTTAAAGGGTGAAAGAAGTCTAACATTTGCAGAGCCGTGTCCTTTAATGTAGTAGATTGCAAGAATTGAATATTTTGACTGGTGTTGAAGAAGATGTTTACTTCCATTAGTAATTTCTGTAGCTGGCTGTCAGATAAAATGTAGCTCAGTAGTTGTTTCACATATAGTTCAGTAAGTCCATCCACATTACTTGTACTGGTCAAGTTGGATAGTTCATAAAATATTTCCAGGGAATCAACTAAGAAAGAAGCATTTATGATATTGTTATTGCTATTTAGGATATATTGTATAGATTGCATTGTTTGCGTTTTATTGCCCGACACCCAAAATAAATAAAATGTATTAATCAATTCTGAGCTAAAGTCCAAGAAATATTCTTTATTACTTATTGATATCCACTTGTCAATTAAATATTCAAAGTCAGGGCTTGTTTTACTGTCGTCATTGTGAAGAAATGACCAGTTCAGTGAAATATTTTTCCAAAGATGGGCATTGTGTAAGGCACTGTCCAACTGATTTGCAATAAATTCTGTAATGTTCCTTTTTCCATTTTTGTATTCTTGAATAATGGTTTCTTTTAGATGCCCCAAAATATTATTTATGGTGTTTAAAATTAGCGAGCTATTATTGTTATATGGTGGTGGTAGGATCATTTCAAGTGCACTTTCATTCATCACAATGAAGAAAATATTTAACACCTCCTCAAGGACTCTCAGTTTGTCTTGAGTGCTGATATTTTGCCCTGAGATATGGCTCTGTAAAATCTGTAACTCCGTTGGTGATAATGCTTTAATTTGACTTAATAATCTGTTGAGAAAAAAAATAAAAATAAATGTGAGTGTCTAGTTAGAACATCACCTTCCTGCTACTGTTGGGTTTTTTGCTACATAAGCTGCAGAAATCAGCGTAATAGCTATTGTTAGCAATCAAGATACCCAGTTACTTTCTGTAGCACCATTTAGTATGTTTTCACTGTTATAGTAATTTATCATAAAGAATATAACTCAATGTCGAAAATGGTAGATATACCATATGTTCTTAAGTTAATTGCCTTCAAGCTGAAAAGAATAACACTTTTTGTTTAACTCTATTGTCTGTGAGACTAATTTAATAAGTAAAGAATAGACATTTAAATTGTTGCTATTTAATTAAATTTCCCACAAATGTTTTATCAAAATACCATAGATAATACAGTGTCTAAAGTCATTGAAAGTTTTATAAAACTTTTGCATTATAGTGTAAAATTACAGTAATTTGTGGTAGTATATCTAGAAAAATTATTTTAAATAACTACTATTCCTATTATTTGCTATATACAAACTTTAATTTCAATTAAATTTTCTACTAAAATACACTAATCCAGTAATATGGAGAATGTCTTTAAAGGGACACTGTACCCAAAAATTTTCTTTGGTGATTCAGATTGAGCATGACATTTTAAGCAACTTTCTAATTTACACCTATTATCAAATTGTCTTCATTCTCTTGGTATCTTTATTTGAAATGCAAGAATGTAAGTTTAAATGCCGGCCCATTTTTGGTGAACAACCTGGGTTGTCCTTGCTGATTGGTGGATAAATTCATCCACCAATAAAAAAGTGCTGTCCAGAGTACTGAAACCAAAAAAAAGCTTAGATGCCTTCTTTTTCAAATAATGATAGCAAGAGAATGAAGAAAAATTGATAATAGGAGTAAATTAGAAAGTTGCTTAAAATTGCATGCTCTTTCTGAATTACAAAAGAAAAAATTTGGGTTCAGTGTCCCTTTAAGTAAAGTAGAGATTACATATAAATTTAAAGGGACAGTCAACACCAGTAT
Organism: Bombina bombina; assembly: GCF_027579735.1. Classification (NCBI taxonomy): domain Eukaryota; kingdom Metazoa; phylum Chordata; class Amphibia; order Anura; family Bombinatoridae; genus Bombina; species Bombina bombina. The sequence goes on from NC_069499.1 coordinate 576,183,209, forward strand.
TTTTGTTGTTTAAAAAGATAGATAATCCCTTTATTACCCATCCCCCAGTTTTGCAGAACCAACACAGTTATAATAATACATGTTCTACCTCTGTAATTACCTTGTATCTGTGCTTCTGCAAACTGCCCCCTTATTTAATTTCTTTTGACAGACTTGCATTGACTCCTAGGTAACTTCACGTGCCTGAGCTCAATGTTATCTATATGACACTCATGAACTAACGCCTAGTGGCGAAAAACTGTCAAAATGCATTTAGATTAGAAGCGGCCTTCAAGGTCTAAGAAATTAGCATATGAGCCTAACTAGGTTTAGCTTTCAACTAAGAATACCAAGAGAACAAAGCAAAATTGGTGATTAAAGTAAATTGGAAGGTTGTTTAAAATTACATTCCATATTTGAATAATGAAAGTTTATTTTGTTCTTGACTGTCCCTTTAATATTTATGTTTTCCTCAAGGTTTAAGGTACTAATTTAAAATCAAGCTTTAATGCATCTTTTACATGATATTTGTGCTGGCAGCCCACAATTGTTTTCTTTCAATTACTATAAGTTCTTTGAAACCTCTTTGCCCTTAACTGTCCATTACTTCCAATCCTAAATATTTTAACCATAATATCTACTCTCTGGCCCTTTCACATGGACCACAAAAATAGCTAGAATTCTCCATGTATCTTCTGTCAATTAACTCATTTTTGCTATATAGGCCTAGATTACAAATGAAGAGCAAAAATATTAACGTTATTGAGCGAATACCAATTTAAATCAATAGTACTCACAATTTTGAGCTCAAATTACAAGTTAAAAGTAAAATGGTAGCACTTGACAAGGTATAATGGATGCCAAAATGATCACCTGGTGTTGCCATTTCCCTTGTTCAGAGGAACATTGTCTGGTATTTCTGGGCTGGACTGACCTTGTTAGGTGGGATCAGACTGATGTACTTCAGGAAAGCTCTCCTCTGTGAAAAGCACAATTGAGCTAAAAGAAGCAAATCCCAGGCCATAGAACAAGCACAGAGCTGTTGTTTGTTCCTGGCAGATTCCTTCCCTTTCTTTAAGTGCTTGAGGGAAAGCCTGGGGTACACTAACATCTGGAGGTTAAATAGCACTAAATGCCTCACCTCGTAGACTTGTATGGAGAGTGATAGAAAACTATCCAAAAGCTGTGCTAAACAGAAGAAATAGTTTGGCTCTTCCCACAGTATAACATTATATTGTAATTCCAATAAATAGATAGATCTATGTATCGATGTATCATTCTATCTATTATCATTAGTAAAACTGTTTTAACATCGATTAAAAGGGACTGGTATATGACAAGATGTTGGACTGGTAAGGGCTCATAGTGGTATACATATATTTGTATTTATAAATGTGTATGTATATATGTATGTTTATGTGTTCACATACACATATATATGAACACACACACAGGGGTCGATTAAACAAGCTGTCACTCGGCCCCAATGCAGCTGTTTGTGTGTGTGCCTTCAAGCTCGCCGGAAACAGCATTTAAGAAGCAGCGGTCTTAAGACCTCTGAGGCTGCGGACATCAATCCGCACGATCCTATACAATCAGGTTGATTGACACCCCTTGCTAGTGGGCGGCATTGCACAAGCAGTTCACCAGAACTGCTTGTGCAATGTTAAATGCCGACAGGGGACCATGTCGGACAGACACTTCATAAATCGTCCCCACAGTATATATTTACATACACATATATAAATACACATGTATGCCTACAAAGACACACAATACATACTAAATATATATATATATATATATATATATATATATATATACACACACAGTTCAACACCTTGTTATATATCATATCCCTTTAAATAATTGTTAAAATATTTATTTTAATAAATAAAACATACATTTTATATATATTTTCATTTTAATGTGTATAAATGAGTAAAATACTTTATTGTAATATATTTTTACATGTGTTTTTATATACTTTTTATTGCTATTACTGTATGTGTTGCATTTTAATGTGGTGGGAGCTCTATCCACTGAAAGAGGCATATTTATCAAAGTGCTAGCAGACATGATACGATTTAGCGTATCATGTCCACTGCACATCGATAACTGCCAACAACATACGCTGTCAGCATTTATCATTGCACAAGCAGTTCACCAGAACTTGAAAAAAAGAGGATAGGGTCCAATGGCACTACTTTCAATGTAATAAAATTATCCCCTTTATTCTTAATTAACTTATGTGCATACAGCACATTAGTATAGTAAAGGAAAACGGTGCTATGTAGTAGAGCAGAATTTAAGCAAAAAACTGACAGATAGGATATGTCACCCTATCTGAGATAGACTACATTTGTAGCACTCAGGGGATTGTTTAATTAAATAACTTGTGGTAACAGAGATAGACGTGCAAAGATGTGCAGAGAACAAAGACAAAACTGTCTGAGTAAACTAAATACCATTAAAAATTAACTTTTATTAAGGCTTGGTTAAAATTGGAAAACACACACTTAAAAACACTCTTAGGAGCCAAGATAATATTACTTGTTAATCGTATATTGGTTGGTGTGGTGGGTAAGAAATTATCTATGAATAGATAACTTGTAAGGTATGGGGGCTAGTAACAATTCTATATATTCAATATATACCGGAGGTGGCAACTCAAAATATGATTGATCAGTATGTTGTTGCTGGTAATTTATTGAATAGTTTTATACTTAGGTTCACTGCAGTTAAATTTTGTGAATTTGCTGTGGGATTAACTCAATACGTTACAGTACACTTGTACATATATAATTAAGAGGCTTAAGTAATTATACTCTTATATTCATTGTGCGTACAGTCAGGGACTTTATATATGATCCCTTTAGCTTTCACTTAATTTTCTATACGTATCTTGTATATGAGGCTATGTTCAAGCCTGCACTACAAAAATAAAGGCTCAATGCTTTATATTTAATAATGTCTTTTATATTAGATATACAAAGTCCGGCGGGTATATACTTTGTTATATAGAGTATCTGTGATATTGGAGATCACCCCTTATTGTGGTGTTATCACCGTTAGTAGTAAGGTATTTCGATATTAATGTTTATTGCAGGGTGATAGACACTGGGTAAATAGCGTTCCTGTTCTTATATAGAGCAGACAGATCTAGTAACTTAGTTCAAGATATGCCTTTAAGTAAATGGCAAATTATCAACTGCTCTGAGTGGTAACAAAAATGACCGCTATTTTATAAGCTGCACGGTACCTGCGTAATGTTATAACACTACAGACATATTTGGTAAAAAATATATATAAGATTTCAATTTAGCATAACAAAATGAGACATTATTAGTGCGGTATTGAGCCCTGTGTAGTCACAATTTACTACAAGTGGTGTGAGTACTGCTAACGGTTAAATTCTCCAGCAGCTTATGTGAACGTCAGCGTTCTGCCCCCATTAACCACTCACAACTGTTAAGGTATATAGCGGTTAAATTTATCTTAATCTATCGAGGTTCCTAAGGCTAGCTAAAAATACATGAGCTCCAAGGGCTCATCACCAGTACCCTAGCGTCCCTAACGTCCCTAACATGTTTCGCCTCGCGGCTTTTTCAAAGGGTCAAAAAAGCCGCGAGGCGAAACATGTTAGGGACGTTAGGGACGCTAGGGTACTGGTGATGAGCCCTTGGAGCTCATGTATTTTTAGCTAGCCTTAGGAACCTCGATAGATTAAGATAAATTTAACCGCTATATACCTTAACAGTTGTGAGTGGTTAATGGGGGCAGAACGCTGACGTTCACATAAGCTGCTGGAGAATTTAACCGTTAGCAGTACTCACACCACTTGTAGTAAATTGTGACTACACAGGGCTCAATACCGCACTAATAATGTCTCATTTTGTTATGCTAAATTGAAATCTTATATATATTTTTTACCAAATATGTCTGTAGTGTTATAACATTACGCAGGTACCGTGCAGCTTATAAAATAGCGGTCATTTTTGTTACCACTCAGAGCAGTTGATAATTTGCCATTTACTTAAAGGCATATCTTGAACTAAGTTACTAGATCTGTCTGCTCTATATAAGAACAGGAACGCTATTTACCCAGTGTCTATCACCCTGCAATAAACATTAATATCGAAATACCTTACTACTAACGGTGATAACACCACAATAAGGGGTGATCTCCAATATCACAGATACTCTATATAACAAAGTATATACCCGCCGGACTTTGTATATCTAATATAAAAGACATTATTAAATATAAAGCATTGAGCCTTTATTTTTGTAGTGCAGGCTTGAACATAGCCTCATATACAAGATACGTATAGAAAATTAAGTGAAAGCTAAAGGGATCATATATAAAGTCCCTGACTGTACGCACAATGAATATAAGAGTATAATTACTTAAGCCTCTTAATTATATATGTACAAGTGTACTGTAACGTATTGAGTTAATCCCACAGCAAATTCACAAAATTTAACTGCAGTGAACCTAAGTATAAAACTATTCAATAAATTACCAGCAACAACATACTGATCAATCATATTTTGAGTTGCCACCTCCGGTATATATTGAATATATAGAATTGTTACTAGCCCCCATACCTTACAAGTTATCTATTCATAGATAATTTCTTACCCACCACACCAACCAATATACGATTAACAAGTAATATTATCTTGGCTCCTAAGAGTGTTTTTAAGTGTGTGTTTTCCAATTTTAACCAAGCCTTAATAAAAGTTAATTTTTAATGGTATTTAGTTTACTCAGACAGTTTTGTCTTTGTTCTCTGCACATCTTTGCACGTCTATCTCTGTTACCACAAGTTATTTAATTAAACAATCCCCTGAGTGCTACAAATGTAGTTCACCAGAACTGCTTGTGCAATACCGCCTCCTGCAGATTCACGCCAGCAGGGGGTGTCAATCAACCCGATCTTATTCGATCTGGTTGATTTCTGTCCGCCGCCTCAGAGCAGGAGGACAAGTTATGGAGCACCGGTCTTTAGCCTGAAGGCCCGCGCGGAAACAGGGGCATCAAGCTCCATTCGGAGCTTGATAATTCGGCCCCAATGTGTTGACCACGCAAACATTCTCTGGTATAAATCTATTTTACCATTAACTTGTATTATCAGATTGTGCTCTGATAATACAGGTAATCTGGCCATATTTCTTACTTCTTTTTTTACACATGTATAACAGCCACTTTAATAACAAGTTATCAAACATAGAAAAAAGAAATCAGCCAGAAACATTAGTGCAAGTTGGTTTAGTGATTAATTAATAATAATTTTTTTTTAGAAACATTAGGTATAACTTATTTTTGTGACTAAGCATTATAACTCTGCATTTGTAGTGTAATCACAGATGATGCAGTAGAGGGTGATAGTTTTATATACAAATCTTTTAAATCAGTGAGTGTAGGTGGGCAATCTTAAAGTGTGACAGTCAAGCTGCACTGAGGCATAAAGCTTTCCAGTTATTTTAATGATTTTAACTTATTTTACCAATAGCACATTAAAGCACCTTACAAAAACCCCCTCAAACCGAATGTTTTCAGGAGTGACATAACTCAGAATGAAAAACATTTTAGTTCTTTAAGCAAACCTACAGCACTGATGTTTCATTCAGCAATTGTGCGATTATTTATGGTTTTGGCCACCTACATACATATTGCAGAGTTGTACAGTTTAAATATGTCAGGTATATTGTGAAAATACAAACTTACTTCTGAATAAAGTTGTTCACTGGCAGAGAGGCATTTCTACTATTGTAGTAAAGTTGTAGCACTTCAGAAGCAGACGAAAAAACATCTTCATAGCCTGTGACATTAAGGCTTCTTAAAAAGTAATCAGCTGCTTGTACTGCATCACTTGTGATCTTCTCAATTGAGAATGGATTATCAATTCCAGTAGATAGTGCCTCGCTGACCAAATTCTTTAGAGAGTTCAGTAAGTCATGCAAAGATTGATATATTATTGAACTACTCATGGTATTTTGTTCCTTAAAACTCTCAGATAAATATTTGATAAAACTCTCTATGGTAGGAAGATCTATAATATCTTTAAAAGATGATAAAATCTGTAATGGCCCCTCTGAATAATTTGAGAAGTTTAGCTGCTCTGCTGACTGCACATTCTGTATCAGAGCTGTAACGATCTTCATCTCTTCCATCCAACTGATTGTGGAATCATTGCCATAGATCAAATTGCATGCCCATGCACTGACGTTAGACAGAAGTTCATCTACTCTTATAAGTAGCATAAGATGTGTCTCGCTAAACATCATCTGGTAAGGGGAATAATAACTTTTCAGTGAACTTTTACAACTCTCAGCAGAACTTAAATTTAATTCTGGGATCCACAGCTTTATAAGGTTCAATGATTCTACATAAATGTTTCTACTGAACTGGTTTGACAGCATCATTTCTAGAACCTGTTCATCTCTGGTAATATTTAAAAGAGAGTTTAGATTTTCTATTGTATAAAGGAAATCTAGATTACTAGTCCCAAGTTTAGTGGACAAACTGTCAACCACTTTCCACAGTGCTGAAATGGCAAACCATGCGTCATTGCTTGTACCATTTTGACTGGCATCTACCAGTGCAGAGATTATGTCATTCATTGTGTTAACCACTAAGTCATTTGAAACATTCTGTTCATGAGATATGATGTATAGTTTCACAGTCTCTAATGCTTGAATCCAGTAGTCAAAATGTTTCATTGAATAAGGCCCTTGCGATACTGTTTGGTTAACAGTGAGAAAAAGCAGTTTCTTCAAAGAGGTTAACTGATTATCAAATACTTGATGCATAATTTCTACAATATGTCTGTCAATTGCCATGCAGGTTACATTGTATTCTGAGAGCTTATGAGAAGTGAGAGTTATTGTTTCATTTAGTTGTTGAATCAAATGGATGTCTAGATTAAATATATTATTTGCTTTGTCCACAAATTGGATGAATATTTCTAGAGATTCCATAAGGCACCCCAGCACTTCCTTTACAATGGGACTTCCTGTGATGCATGATGTAAAATTTCCCTTCATTGTGGAATTTAGGGCACTTTCCAGGATGGAATTCCATACCTCATCATTGTTGCCAGAAGAAATGGCCAGGGAGGATTGGCAATAAGAATCATTAAATATGACATCTATTATATTTAAAATGTTCAAGGCAGTGATGTTCTGATTTGTAGCTGAACTTGCATCATTTTCTAAAGGAGGCATTACGCTGAAATATAGAAGATTCATCAATTTTTCCTCCACAGATGGGAAACTCTGTAAGCTTATTTCATTCATGCCTTGGACCCACAGCTTATATATATTATAAAGTCCATCGCTATTTATATTTCCTGTTTGCTTAGAATTGACAATAATACCTATAACCTCTTTAAACATGTTGTAGATAATATGGGAAATGTTGTCATTGGCAACAAGCTGCCATGTTTCATTTCTAATATTTTGTAGCACTGGAACCATCGTCTCCATGAAAATTAAAGCAGAATTCAAATTGGACAGTGTTCCTTTATCAAACTCCTGTAAAAGCTGCAAGACAAAGTCAATATCAATTTGCACAATCCCATTTAAAGGAGAATTCCAATGGTTTTCATTGATAAGTTCTTTAAATATTATTTGAGCTGCATACACAGTGTGATTGATAAATTGGTCAATATTTTGAACACCACTTTGCAATGTAACATTTAATATGCTTTGGAGAACTGGTATCATGTTGGATTTGTCTATCATATTAAATATCTTTTCTGTTTCATTTATGAGGAAGAGGTTGTCTTTGAAGCTGAAAAGAATATTTTTTAAAATGAGTTCTGTCATAGTTAATAGCGGCTGAATTTCCATAGTTGTCTGGACAGATTCTGTTTTATTTTTCACAAAGATAACATACCACTGGATAATGTCCAATTGGCTTTTTATACTGTCCAGTTGTTGATTCATTTCAGATAGTGAAATAATAGGGATAGTGTCATTCCTTTTTGTGGACTGCAGCAAATCTATTATATTCCCAATTAAATTTTCTGTCTCCTGTGTTGCATTTATTTTTGATCTAATCTCTTCTAGAATCTGTACAATATTTATAAGAGTTGAATGCATGTCCTGGATTGTTAAAACATTCTGAAGCATCAATGTTGTTATATTGTATAGATACATTAATTCCTGTTGAAGGTCGGTTGTTCCATTGTTGTTTTCTAGCCATGATGTAAGAATAGATGAGGCAGCAAAGAGAGAGTCGTTCACAGACTGAGCTAGAGGTAACTTCTGGATGAGGTTAATGAAATTAATTGACAGTTCCAATGTACACTGCAGTGAGGGAGCCCCAATGTGATAATAGCATTCATTTCCCCTGATATTTTGCAGCTCAAGAAGCAATTTGGTAGCATCTTTAGATCCAAGGACTTGTAGGATACTGTTTGACTGCAAGTTTAGCTCTTCTAAAAGAGTTGTATTCTGCAACAGTTCATTCTTCAGTGTGATATTTCCTATCACGCTCAATACCACAAGGATTTCATGATAAACATCTAAAGGTGTGTGGCACAAGTTGGTAGAACTTGGTTGAGAACAGAAAAATGCCAAAATCATATTACTGATCACTGATATTTCAGCATTGGTTGGAATTGCAGACAGAAGAGAAGACTGAATACCAGGTAGTTGAAACAAACTATTGTTTACATAGGATAGATTTTGCATGAGGCCAAAAAATGTTTGCTGAAAATGAATTATGTTGTCCATGCAATTAGGCACCTCATTCTGACATTTGATAACTGATTGAACAAGAGTCAGTGTAATATTTGCAACTTTGTTGAATGTATCTTGTTCTTGGACAGGAATAAAATTAGTGAACATCTTGAAAAAATCTGTATTGCTAACAAGCGAGCTTACATTCTGTAGACTGGACTGAGTGAAGAGGGAAAGTACATTTATTAGAACATCAGACTGGAGGAAAGAGAGCTGATTACTGATGTTAAAATTATTATTTAGTAGCAAAAGAACAGATTGCATGGACGTATCACTGTTCAGAAAGTTTGATATCTGTTTCAAGTAGGCTTCAAAAAGAAGAAAGCTGTCAGATGTATTAGATATGTATATTTGATTGAAGACATTAAATGCATCAAACACAAAATTGCTTGCTGTCAATGTGCTAGGATGTAAACTCAAAATATTTTGAAATGCTTGTTTTAGGTGGATATATTCTGCTTGATTAAGGGCAGCTAGCAACTTTATTATTGTTGCAGTGTCATTTATGGTGCCAACTTCTGAATTCATGTTTAACCAATGGTTTGTAAGTGATTGGAGTTCTTTCAAGGCTTCACTGGATAAATTGTTAGAAGAAAGAAAGCTACCAAAGCTATTCCATTGTTCAGCATTGTGTATCAGAGTTTGCAGAAAGGTATTTACAACAGTGGTGGTGTTGGTCAGATCAATCATCTGAAGTTCTACAGACACATATGAATCAAGTTGCCCCAATAATGTTTGCAGAATTTCCAACAATGTACTGACATTCAGAGATTGGGGGTTCATTAATGACTCAGTAACCAGAAAGTCTGTTGTGTTGAGGATCTGAAATACGAGTTTTGTGAGGACACTTTGCAGTTGGGGATCCTCAGTAAACTGACTGATGATTTCCTGTTGAAAACTCTTAAGCACTAATTCATCAAGTGTGCTCTGTTTAAAAGACACCCAGACTCTGTGCAACATTCTGCAAAATTAAAAGAAAGTAATTGACATTAGTATCTCAAAGTAATAATGTTTTCCAAATCTTAGTAAGCAAAACATAGGAGAATTAATTCATGGCCATGAAAATAATCATTAAATTAATCTTTCACGATTCAGATAGAACATTCAGTTCTAAAAACTTTTCAATTTAGTTCAATTTTCAAATAATGCAGTATTTTTATATGGACACTTTCTGAGTTACCAGCTCCTAATAAGACTAGGCAAGAGTTCACTGTATATATTATTAGAGCATAATATTATTAGACCCTGCAATGTTATGTGTTTAACACCTACAAAGAAGTTCAACGCATAGTTAAATTACCACTCAGGAGCTGCATAAATCTGCTAATCTATAGCTGAAAGTGTTGGATTGTGCAGCCACCACTGCTGATTGGTGGACCAGCAGATCTCTGTAGCTCTTGAGCAGTACTTTAAATAAGTGTTTAAGCACTTTGTTAGGGTTAAACACATATGTTTACAAACGTGTTAAAATGACATGCTTTAAGGTTTTAGAACATGTACTTTTCCCAATATTATGGCCCTTTGATAACAGTAGAAATGTTTGACTATGTAATACTGTATGCTCCTTTTTATTTGTTGTACTTTGTGCTTAGGAGTTATTTAGGAGAAGGCACCAGCAAACAGCAGGTAAGTGGGTGGTATTCTTTTATTTTTATATTCAGCAGCTAATTGGTAAGTATCTATATATGTTCCCTATTTGTGTTTTTATAGATTGTTCTGATGAAGAGCAAAGTTACTACAAGGAATATCAGTAAAATTGTTCCTGAAAACTATCTATGTGTGTGTTTGTGTATCATCTAATTGCCACTTTTTAACCACAGAAGTAGCGTAGTTAAAACATCCCAAACTTGTTCATTTGGGGTGATTGACAGACCCTGTTCTCGAGTGAGTGGGAAGCTGGTTCAGGTGGAGTTGTTTTATGTCACAATGTACTATAGATCTCTCTGGTAGACAAGGAAATTCCGTGTAACCAATACGTAAGACATACAGCTATGTGATCTTTCAATAGCTGTCATGCAAAACAAGAAAAACTACAACATGCAATCAATAAAAACCTGTTCATTTTCATTCCTTAGATTTGTCTTTGTTATATTTTTACAACTTCCAGGAAAGTAAATCTCAAACAATAGCTCAGAGGGCGTTTGTGTTGCACACTTGCATGGTAGATAAAAGCTGCAGTTCAAGGTGAGGCCCCAGGGCACATTTAGGCCTATTTTTGTATTTCATTTACACTTCCTTAAATTGTATGTGTTACAAACTGCTATTTGTAACTGGCCCTTTAAATGGAAAATTAAATGGAAAATTGCCCTGCTTCCCTGGATTTTGGAGAAGCCTATTTGCCAGCCTCCTTCCTCATGACTATGGCCCCTGGAAGATTGTGCCCCTGAGAACATATTAACTTTTATTGGGTGTGTATGGCCCTTTAAGAACCGTCTGGGGACATATTGTGACTTTGGTGAACAATGCCCCTTTAAGACTATGTCCCCAGACCTGTAAAATAGCTTGTCCCTGGCTTTCTCCCACTTGGTTCAGTGAATGGGACTTGCTGGGCCAGGTGCCACACAGGCATTGTGTTCCACAGAGGGGGAGCACTGTTACAGAGGCATTGGTTTTCATTGTGTGCCATTAAGTGCTATGTGACAGACCCTTCGGTCAGAACTAAAGAGTTAAATTTTGTTCAGCTTCAAGAAACCTATTCTAAATACAAGTTTGCTGGGATCAGCTCTAATTAGGTTTAGTGATAAAACTTTCCCATTGTCTAATCAGACTAGTATTGATAAGGTGGACTGCATTGTTTTATTGTGTGTAATGTTATCTGCTGAAGTAAATGTTGTGGCCTGTCAAAGGGAGTGTCTCTCTATCTAATATCAAATGTGTGATGGGGGATTTTATGCCTCCCCCTGAGAGTGTCCTGTTTGCATGTAACCTCAATAAAAAGCAGGCTGTGTGCTCCAGCACATGAGACCTATTTCTGTCCCTCTAACTTGCAGCTTTGACTCATGTTTGTAGGGGACAGCTTCAGCTATAATCACTACAGGGATTGCTATGTTTTTCATACTCCCTTAGCTACAGGGATTGCTACAGAAGGAAGAGGTTCGCCTACTGGAGCCTGGTCGTAGGTCCAGGACGCAGAGCAGACGGCGAGATACCAGCCCAGCAGCGGTGGTTCATATAGTCTGCATTACTGATGGTGGCTACGCAGTAGTTATAGTGTCCACGGTGCTGCTGCTCCTTTGGTGAGCACTAGGAGCATCCTTTTCTACGGTCCAACTTCCAGCCAGCCTGGAGGCAACCGTAACATTTGGCGGCAGCGGTGGGATTGGCGTCCTAGCGCAAGGAGCAGCACCACAACAGCACTGGTATCGTAGGAGAGTAATTGAGGGCAACGCTAGCCACTGCGCAGCGTCCCTACCTACAGCAGCATGGAGCTGACAAGATACTGGTCAGAACCATGTGAAGAGCACCTCAACCGGATCCGTCGCTATGAGGGCGCGGATTTCGTTCCAGAGGTAAAGAGGCGGCTAGTCCGATATGGTCCAGACCCTGCGCAGGAGGTAGTCAGTCGCATCATCCGGGAATTGGATACGGAGAACAAAGCGGCACGAGCCTTTGAGCGCCAACTGTGGAGTTTGAGGGTATGGACACCTGGTCTCCAATGAGAAAGTGAGTCACAGGGAGCGGAGAGCAACGACCCCCCTCCCCAGCGGCAGCCGGAGTTACAGGGAGAGGAGAGCAGCGACCTCCATCCCCAGCAGCAGTATACCGTGCAGAGGGAAGAGACAACCAGTCTACTTCCCCAACCAGAGATACCAGAGGCAGCAGGCCTCATAGACTGGTCCTGGGAGGACCCCCAGCAGGCAGGTGGAGATGGGACCGCAGTCTCTCTACCGGCCCTACAGGGATGCTGGACAGGCGACCCAGATCCCCAGCGACAGACCCAGCTACAGGGAGGGGAGAGCATCGACCTCCCTCCCCAGCCGGAGTGTGCCTTCCAGGGAGAGGAGACAACCGGTCTCTCTCCCCAGCTGCAGCATGTTCCACAGGAAGCGGAGAGCATCGACCTCCCTTCCCAACGGCCACCGGAGTATCAGGAGGAGGAGGTAAGCCAATCTCCCCCTCCCCAGCTAAGTCCTAACTTGGGCCCAGGGTTAACAGTGGAGATGTTAACCCCCACTGACCCCCACGTTCCCTTTGCCACCAGGCAGGACTATGCCCCAATTCCCCCAGCAGAAGAGCTGGCATGAGGACAGAGCGCTGCTGGCCTCTGCCCTACAGACCCCCTTGTTACAGGTCTGGCCTGCAAACCCCTCACCCCAGCAGAAGCGCTGGCACCAGGGCAGAGTGCCGCTGGCCTCTGCCCCCCAAGTACCATCAGCTATTTGCCCAGCTGCGCCAGGAAGGCAGAGGATGCTACACTTTCATCCTATAACCTGGAACCTACAGGCCAGTACTACTTATTGTGGGGGGGCTACTTTGCTGCTAACGTTTATTTGTGGGTGGGTTACGAGACTAACTTAGGCACTGACCGACAGAAGGTCAGGTGCCTGGTTAGTCTCCCTCCAAAAGGGGAGATATGTTACAAACTGCTATTTGTAACTGGCCCTTTAAATGGAAAATTAAATGGAAAATTGCCCTGCTTCCCTGGATTTTGGAGAAGCCTATTTGCCAGCCTCCTTCCTCATGACTATGGCCCCTGGAAGATTGTGCCCCTGAGAACATATTAACTTTTATTGGGTGTGTATGGCCCTTTAAGAACCGTCTGGGGACATATTGTGACTTTGGTGAACAATGCCCCTTTAAGACTATGTCCCCAGACCTGTAAAATAGCTTGTCCCTGGCTTTCTCCCACTTGGTTCAGTGAATGGGACTTGCTGAGCCAGGTGCCACACAGGCATTGTGTTCCACAGAGGGGGAGCACTGTTACAGAGGCATTGGTTTTCATTGTGTGCCATTAAGTGCTATGTGACAGACCCTTCGGTCAGAACTAAAGAGTTAAATTTTGTTTAGCTTCAAGAAACCTATTCTAAATACAAGTTTGCTGGGATCAGCTCTAATTAGGTTTAGTGATAAAACTTTCCCATTGTCTAATCAGACTAGTATTGATAAGGTGGACTGCATTGTTTTATTGTGTGTAATGTTATCTGCTGAAGTAAATGTTGTGGCCTGTCAAAGGGAGTGTCTCTCTATCTAATATCAAATGTGTGATGGGGGATTTTATGCCTCCCCCTGAGAGTGTCCTGTTTGCATGTAACCTCAATAAAAAGCAGGCTGTGTGCTCCAGCACATGAGACCTATTTCTGTCCCTCTAACTTGCAGCTTTGACTCATGTTTGTAGGGGACAGCTTCAGCTATAATCACTACAGGGATTGCTATGTTTTTCATACTCCCTTAGCTACAGGGATTGCTACAGAAGGAAGAGGTTCGCCTACTGGAGCCTGGTCGTAGGTCCAGGGCGCAGAGCAGACGGCGAGATACCAGCCCAGCAGCGGTGGTTCATATAGTCTGCATTACTGATGGTGGCTACGCAGTAGTTATAGTGTCCACGGTGCTGCTGCTCCTTTGGTGAGCGCTAGGAGCATCCTTTTCTACGGTCCAACTTCCAGCCAGCCTGGAGGCAACCGTAACAGTATGTTTGTCCTCCCATATGACTAATCAATCAGACAGCAGAATTTGGGAAAGAGCATTTTGTAGCCGGCACAGTCCTTCCTGGAACTACCTAACATATATTACATTTATCTGTAGAGCTTTGTAGCTTGCTTGTGGAAGTGTATCCATATCTGCAAAGAGTTTTAACTTATAGGGAAGTAAATTAAAAATGAAAGTTTCATGATTTAGACAGAGCATGCAGTTTTATACAACTTTCTAATTTACTTATATTGCTGCTGATTGGTGGCTACATATAAATGCTTCTTGTCATTGGGGCCTATCTATCAAGCTCCGAAAGGACTTCAGACTCGCCAGAAACAGCAGTTATGAAGCAGCGGTCACAAAGACCATTGCTCCATAACCTGTTCGCTCGCTCTGAGCATGCAGACAGACTTCGCCGCAATTCAACCCGATCGAGTACGATCGGGTTGATTGACACCCCCCTGCTGGCGGCCGATTGGTCGCAATTCTGCAGGGGGCGGCGTTGCACCAGCAGCTCTTGTGAGCTGCTGGTGCAATGCTGAATACGGAGAGCGTATTGCTCTTCGTATTCAGCAAGGTCTAGCGGACCTGATCCGCACTGTTGGATCAGGTCCGCCAGACTTTAATAAATAAAGGCCACAGTCTCACCTGAGGTCTCCAGCTTGCTATCAGTAGTGCATTTCTACTCCTTCAACAAAGGATACCAAGAGAATGAAGCAAATTTGATAATAAAAATTAATTGGAAAGTAATTTAAAATGGTATGCTATATATGAATCATGAAAGAAAAATAGTGGGTTCAATGTCTCTTTAAAGGAATATTATAGCCCAATAAAATGCTCTGTACATTATTATTGTAAAAATATTTGCATTTAAAGGGAAATTATTGTGCAAAAATCACCTGCTCTAATTCATTAGCTGGTGTAATTTTACGACTGCTAACTCTGTAAGTCTATGGGCTGATTTCGCAAAGGCTTTTTGCGAGCGTTGACTCCAACTTTCTATTGCGATCATATTACAAGTTGAGCAAAATCAAGATTTCGCTAGCACAAACTTGATTTAAGTGAGAATCCTTACCGCAATCTCAAAGCTGTGGTTAATTGTTTTGCGAAATTAAAAAGTTGCACAAACACTTACACTCATATTAACACTGTCTGGTAAAAAAACTATTTAAAAAATATATTGCACACAAAAGTTATAAGGGCTCAAAGATATGAGATCTCGAATGTTAGGGGAAAAAAAGCTATGTTTGTGTATATATATATGTATTTATAACATAGTAACATAGTAACATAGTAGATGAGGTTGAAAAAAGACCAAAGTCCATCAAGTTCAACCTATAAATCTAATATACTTCCAAAAAAAAGCTCCAGTTGAGCTTAAATTAATCCCACTAAAAGATGATCCATTTAATACAAGCAATCATATCCATTAATTTTGTTTCTAGCCAGAAATGTATCCAACCAATTTTTAAATGTATCTACGGTATTGGCATTCACTACCTCCTTTGGTAATGAGTTCCACAATTTTATTGCTCTTGCAGTGAAAAAACATTTCCGTTGCAGGAGATTAAATATCATTTCCTCCAACCTTAAATTGTGACCTCTTGTCACAAACAATTTTCTTAAAATAAACAGAGCTTCTGCCATCTCTGTATATGGGCCTTGAATATATGTATATGTCTATACAGGTAGCCCTCAGTTTACGCCGGGGTTAGGTTCCAAAAGGAATGGTTGCAAATCGAAACCGTTGTAAATTGAAACCCAGTTTATAATGTAAGTCAATTGCAAGTGAGAGAGAGAGGTTCTAGGCCCCTCTCAAAATTGTCATAAGTAACACCTAATACATTATTTTTAAAGCTTTGAAATGAAGACTTTGAATGCTAAACAGCATTATAAACCTAATAAAATAATCACACAACACAGAATATATAATTAAACTAAGTTAAATGAACAAAAACATTTGCTAAACAACATTATAAACCTAATAAAATAATCACACAAAACAGACTTCACTTGCATTTTTCTGCAAACAGTTCTTTCTATGCATTCCAATCTGGACTGATTTATAGACAGGAAGATCTTGTTCCTTTGAAATCTGCTTGATAGCTCAGGTCTGGTTAAACTGATTAATTTCAGCTTGCTTGGCTTTGCTGCAACACAAGCGGACAGCTCCACCTACTGGCTATTTTAATAAATGCACTGCTTCTCAATGCTTTTCAATAGCAGTCACATGACTGGAAAAAAAGGTTGTTATTCTGTAAATTGAACCGTTGTAAAATGAGGGCCACCTGTATATGTATTTACAGACACATATACAAAAAACACATAGATATATACGCATGGATACACATATAGGGGCCTATTTATTAATGAGCGAGTGCACATGATACAATGTAGCGTTTCATGTCCGCTGCACATCGATAAATGCCGACAGCATATGCTGTCGTCATGTATCATTACACAAGCAGTTCTTGTGAACTACTTGTGCAATGCCGCCCCCTGCAGATTCACGGCAAATTGGGTGTCAATCAGCCCGATCGTATACGATTGGGCGGATTGATGTCCGCGGCCTCAGAGCAGGCGGACAAGTTATGGAGCAGTGGTCTTTAGCCTGAAGGCCCACGCGGAAACAGGGGCATTCATTCAGAGCTTGATAATTTGGCCCATAGACATATATATATAAGTGAATTAGAGCTTTTTGCCATTAAGTAGATGAAAACATGTAAATGGATAGTTATGCAATATTCACATTTAATAAAGGTTTTAACTATGTATTTACTGTAAATATTTCACATTACAATGTTCTGTACATTACAGAATATGTTCTTTGTATTTACAAAAATATATTCCTATATATATCTGTATATATCTATACCTATATATAATCATCTATATATTACACATACAGTATATACATACATACACATATACACATACATACATATACATACATATATACAAATTCAACACCTTGTTATATCATATCCCTTTAAATAATAGTTAAAATATTTAGGGCTAGATTACAAGTGGATCGCTAAATATCGCTTGTGTGCAAGCAATATTAGCACTCCATTTAGTAATACCAGTACACGCTAATGTGTGCTGGTATTACAAGTAAATCGCAATGTGAACACAAGCTCACGAGAGCGCACTTCCATAGGCTCCTATGGGAGCCTCATTCTGATGCTGTCAGAGACGTGCAGCAAAGGGGGTAAGTAGCACATCGATGGGCAGCATTTTTAAATGTATATGAATATATACAAATTTATCTATACTATAATTGCGTTTGTAATTTCTGTCGCCGTCGGCAGTTGCGCACACATCCTCAATGGAATGTTGGCAGCGCAAGGACCGAAGGTGAATTCTTTCACCACCCTGCCATTTTCGGAATCCACCGGTGGATGCAGCAAAGGCAAATGGAGCATTACAAAACAAATCGCCCACATTAAAGTATTTAAAAAAAAACAAAAAAAAAAAAACGCCCGCATCAAGCATTAAAAAAAAAACGCCCGCATCAAGTATAAAAAAATAATAATAACCGCCTGCATCAAGTATTAAAAAAACAAAACACCGCCTGCACGAAATATAACAAAAAATCCTACACGAAGTATTAACTCCTAAACCGCAAAATGCCTATATCGCAATAAACCTATTTACCCTATTAACCCCCAAACTGCAAAACCCCTACATCGCAATAAACCTATTTAACTTATTAACCCTTTAAACCGCAAAAACCCACAACGCAAATAACTATTTAAATAACTAAGTACAGTACACTAACCTAACACCCCCTAACCTAACAACCCCTAACCTAACACCCCATTAAATAAACCCAAATTACCTAAACTAATACATTCTAAAGTTACAAAAAATAAAAAAAGCTAACATTACAGAAAATAAAAAAATCAAATTACCAAATTTAACAAAATTAAACCTAATCCCTATGAAAATAAAAAAGACCCCCCAAAATAAAAACACTCCCTACTCTAATAATAAACTACCAGTAGCCCTTAAAAGGGCTTTTTGCAGGGCATTGCCCCATGGTAATCAGCTCTATTACAAAAAATATACAAAGTTCCACCTAACATTAAACCCCCCCACCCCCCAAAATAAAAGAACCTAACACTAAAAAACCTAAACTACCCATTGCCCTGAAAAGGGCATTTGCTTGGGCATTGCCCTTAAAAGGGCATTTAGCTCTTTTTCTGCCCATCCCTAATCTAAATAAAACAAATCCCCCCAAAAAACCCTTAAAAAATTCTAAGTCTAACCCCCAGATTGGTACTCACGGTTCCTGAAGTCCGGCGGAGAAGGCCCTGTTCCAGGCGGTGAAGTCTTCTTCCAAGCGCAACCTCTTCTTCTTCTAGGAACATCCTGTGCGGAGCGGAGCTGAAGACTGAAAACTGCGGAGCTGAAGACCGGCGACCTTGGAACTGGCTATTTAAATTAACCAATAGCATAAGAGCAAGTGAAATTCTAACTTGCTCTCATCCTATTGGCTAATTTAAACAGCCAATAGGATTTGAGTAGCTTTCATCCTATTGGCTGATTTGAATTGGAAGAATCAAATCAGCCAATAGGAATTCAAGGGACGCCATCTTTAATTGCGTACCTTGAATTCACTATTCGTGTACGGCGGAGATCGTACAAAGAGGATCCTCCACGCTCCATGGCTCCGCGGTCACCGGTCTTCAGTTCCAGAGTCGCCAGTTTTCAGCTCCGCGGTCTTCAGCTCCACTCCGCGCAGGATGTTCCTGGAATAAGAAGAGGTTGTGCTTGGAAGAAGACTTCACCGCCTGGAACAGGACCTTTTCCGCCGGACTTCAGGAACTGTGAGTACCAACCTGGGGGTTAGACTTAGGATTTTTTAAGGTTTTTTTTGGGGGGGATTTGTTTTATTTAGATTAGGGATGGGCAGAAAAAGAGCTAAATGCCCTTTTAAGGGCAATGCCCAAACAAATGCCCTTTTCAGGGCAATGGGTAGTTTAAGATTTTTAGTGTTAGGTTCTTTTATTTTGGGGGGTGGGGGATTTAATGTTAGGTAGGACTTTGTATATTTTTTGTAAAAGAGTTGATTATCTTGGGTCAATGCCCTGCAAAAAGCCCTTTTAAGGGCTACTGGTAGTTTATTATTAGAGTAGGGGTGTTTTTATTTTGGGGGGTCTTTTTTATTTTCATAGGGATTAGGTTTAATTTTTTAAATTTGGTAATTTGATTTTTTTATTTTCTGTAATGTTAGCTTTTTTTATTTTTTGTAAACTTATTTTTTTATTTTTTGTAACTTTAGAATGTATTAGTTTAGGTAATTTGGGTTTATGTAATGGGGTGTTAGGTTAGGGGTTGTTAGGTTAGGGGGTATTAGGTTAGTGTACTGTACTTAGTTATTTAAATTGTTATTTGCATTGTGGTTTTTGGCGGTTTAAAGGGTTAATTAATTAAATAGGTTTATTGCGATGTAGGGGTTTTGCGGTTTAGGGGTTAATAGGGTAAATAGGTTTATTGCAATGTAGGGGTTTTGCGGTTTAGGGGTTATGTATATAAAGAAATATACTTAAAGTAGATATAATTTAAAGAGAAGAAACTTTGTATTTATTTAGGACAGTAGTTTGTCTAATTAGAGAGTGGCTATATCTGTAGTTTATTATATAGAAAATATTTTTAAAAATGTTTTAAGATAGTAGTCCATTAAAATTATAGTATTGCTACACCTTTAGCTTTAATTTTTATATAAAAGAAGAGTTACAAAATACATTCTGCTAGATTACGAGTCTTGCGTTAGCCTTAAAAAGCAGCGTTGAGAGGTCCCAACGCTGCTGTTTAATGCCCGCTGGTATTACGAGTCTTGCAGGTACAGGTGTACCGCTCACTTTTTCGGCCAGACTCGAAAATACCACAAATCCACTTACGTCAATTGGGTATCCTATTTTTTCAATGGAACTTGCATAACGCCGGTATTACAAGTCTTCCAAAAAGTGAGCGGTATACCCTCTCCTGTCAAGCCTGGTACCGCATTTTAAAGTCAGTAGTTAAGAGTTTTATGGGCTAACGCCGTAGCATAAAACTCTTAACTAAAGTGCTAAAAAGTTCACTAACACCCATAAACTACCTATTAACCCCTAAAACAAGCCCCCCCCCACATCGCAAATACAAAAAAATTTTTTTAACCCCTAATCTGCCAAACCGGACATCGCCGCCACTATAATAAATATATTAACCCCTAAACCGCCATACTCCCGCATTGCAAACACTAGTTAAATTTTATTAACCCCTAATCTGCCGTCCCTAACATCGCCGACACCTACCTACATTTATTAACCCCTAATCTGCCGCCCCCAACGTCGCCGCCACTATATTAAAGTTATTAACCCTAAAATCTAAATCTAACCCTAACCCTAACACCCCCCTAACTTAAATATAATTTAAATAAATCTAAATAAAATAACTATCATTAACTAAATTATTCCTATTTAAAACTAAATACTTACCTATAAAATAAACCCTAAGCTAGCTACAATATAACTAATAGTTACATTGTAGCTAGCTTAGGATTTATTTCTATTTTACAGGCAACTTTGTATTTATTTTAACTAGGTAGAATAGTTATTAAATAGTTATTAACTATTTAATAGCTACCTAGTTAAAATAAAGACAAATTTACCTGTAAAATAAAACCTAACCTAAGTTACAATTACACCTAACACTAAACTATAATTAAATTAATTCTCTAAATTAACTACAATTAAATACAATTATCTAAAGTACGAACCCCCCCCCACTAAATTACAGAAAATAATAAAATAATTACAAGTTTTTTAATCTAATTACACCTAATCCCCCTTATACCCCACAATAATAAAAAGCCCTACCCTATACTAAATTACAAAGAGCCCTTAAAAGGGCCTTTAGCAGGGCATTGCCCCAAAGTAATCAGCTCTTTTACCTGTAAAAAAAAGTACAATACTTCCCCCAACATTAAAACCCACCACCCACACACCCAACCCTACTCTAAAACCCACCCAATCCCCCCTTAATAAAACCTAACACTAACCCCTTGAAGCTCACCCTACCTTGAGAAGTCTTCACCCAACCGGGCCAAAGTCCTCAACGAAGCCGGGCGAAGTGGTTCTTCAGACGGGCAAAAGTCTTCATCCAGACGGCATCTTCTATCTTCATCCATCCGGCGCGGAGCAGGTCCATCTTCAAGACATCCAACGTGGAGCATCCTCTTCGTTCTTTATCCGATGACTGAATGAAGGTTCCTTTAAATGACGTCATTCAAGATGGCGTCCCTTCAATTCCGAATGCAACCTCAATCCTATTGGCTGTTCCAATCAGGATTTTTCTACCTTAATTCCAATTGGCTGATAGAATTATATCAGCCAATCGGAATTGAAGGGACGCCATCTTGGATGACGTCATTTAAAGGAACCTTCATTCAGTCGTCGGATGAAGAACGAAGAGGATGCTCGGCGTTGGATGTCTTGAAGATGGACCTGCTCCGCGCCGGACGGATGAAGATAGAAGATGCCGCCTGGATGAAGACTTCTGCCCGTCTGGAGGACCTTTTCTGCCCGGCTTGGATGAAGACTTCTGGCCGTCTGGAGGACCACTTCGCCCGGCTTCGTTGAGGACTTTGGTCCGGTTGGGTGAAGACTTCTCAAGGTAGGGTGATCTTCAAGGGGTTAGTGTTAGGTTTTATTAAGGGGGGATTGGGTGGGTTTTAGAGTAGGGTTGGGTGTGTGGGTGGGTTTTAATGTTGGAGGGGTATTGTACTTTTTTTTTTACAATTAAAAGAGCTGATTACTTTGGGGCAATGCCCCACAAAAGGCCCTTTTAAGGGCTATTTGTAATTTAGTATAGGGTAGGGCTTTTTATTATTTTGGGGGCTTTTTTATTTTATTAGGGGGATTAGATTAGGTGTAATTAGTTTAAAAAACTTGTAATTATTTTATTGTTTTCTGTAATTTAGTGTGTTTTTTTCCGTACTTTAGATAATTGTATTTAATTGTAGTTAATTTAGGGAATTAATTTAATTATAGTGTAGTGTTAGGTGTAATTGTAACTTAGGTTAGGTTTTATTTTACAGGTAAATTTGTCTTTATTTTAACTAGGTAGCTATTAAATAGTTAATAACTATTTAATAACTATTCTACCTAGTTAAAATAAATACAAAGTTGCCTGTAAAATAAAATAAATCCTAAACTAGCTACAAAGTAACTATTAGTTATATTGTAGCTAGCTTAGGGTTTATTTTATAGGTAAGTATTTAGTTTTAAATAGGAATAATTTAGTTGATTGTAG
Source organism: Bombina bombina (assembly GCF_027579735.1). Lineage (NCBI taxonomy): Eukaryota > Metazoa > Chordata > Amphibia > Anura > Bombinatoridae > Bombina > Bombina bombina. The sequence continues at coordinate 576,205,871 of NC_069499.1, forward strand.
TAATTTTATTTAGATTTATTTAAATTATATTTAAGTTAGGGGGTGTTAGGGTTAGGGTTAGACTTAGATTTAGGGGTTAATAACTTTCATATAGTGGCGGCGACGTTGGGGGCAGCAGATTATGGGTTAATAAGTGTAGGTAGGTTGCGGCGACATTGGGGGTGGCAGATTAGGGGCTAATAAATATAATGTAGGTGTCGGCGATGTTGGGGGCAGCAGATTAGGGGTTAATCAATATAATGTAGGTGTCAGCGATGTCGATGTCGTCAGATTAGGGGTTAATAAGTGTAAGATTAGGGGTGTTTAGACTCGGGGTTCATGTTAGGGTGTTAGGTGTAGACATAAATGTATTTCCCCATAGGAATCAATGGGGCTGCGTTAGGAGCTTTACGCTGCTATTTTGCAGGTGTTAGTTTTTTTTTTCAGCCGGCTCTGCCCCATTGATTCCTATGGGGAAATCGTGCACGAGCACGTTTAGCCAGCTCACTGCTACCATAAGCAGCGCTGGTATTGAGGTGAGATGTGGAGCAAAATTTTGCTCTCCGCTCACTTTTCTGTGGCTAACGCCGGGTTTGTAAAAACCCATAATACCAGCGTTGTCTGTAGGTGAGCGGTGAGGGAAAACTGCTCATTAGCACCGCACACCATTACCGACAAAACTCATAATCTAGGCGATTGTTTCTACATCTGTAGTTTAAAAAATAATTAGATTGCCCTCTGGGTAGACTTATTGACCAGTGTGTTAATATGTGTAAATACACATATTAACAAATAAATATATATGTATATATTATATGCTGCATTTAAATGTGGTAGGAGCGCTATCCACTGAATGTGTTGACCACGCAAACATTCTCTGGTATAAATCTATTTTACCATTGACTTGTATTATCAGATTGTGCTTTAGCACAGGGTTACAATATTGATAGCACTCCACAGGTAATCTGGCCATAGTTCTTACTTCATTTTTACACATGTATAACAGCCACATTAATAGCTAGTTATTAAACATAGAAAAAAGAAATCAGCCAAGAACATTAGTGCAAGATGATTTAGTGATTCATTAATAATTAAAACATTTTTAGAAACGTTAGGTATAACTTATTTTTGTGACTCTGCATTTGTAGTGTAATCACAGATGATGCAGTAGAGGGTGATAGTTTTATATACAAATCTTTTAAATCAGTGAGTGTAGGTGGGCAATCTTAAAGTGTGACAGTCAAGCTGCATTGAGGCATAAAGCTTTCAAGTTATTTTAATGATTTTAAACTTATTTTACCAATAGCACATTAAAGCACCTTACAAAAAACTCAAACTGAATGTTTTCAGGAGTGACATAACTCTTAGGAGGATAGTTATCAAGCTGTCAACCGCTGTAAGTGGATTGTCGGGGGTTAGTGTTAGGCTTTTTTAAAAAATTTTTGGGTGGGTTTTATTTTTAGATTAGGGTCTGGGCAGTAAAAGAGCTAAATGCCCTTTTAAGGGCAATGCTCATACAAATGCCCTTTTCAGGGCAATGGGGAGCTTAGGTTATTTTAGATAGTTTTTTTATTTGGGGGGGTTGGTGGTGTGGGTGGTGGGTTTTACTGTTGGGGAGTGTTTGTATTTTTTGTTTACAGGAAAAAGAGCTGATACCTTTGGGGCAATGCCCCACAAAAGGCACTTTTAAGGGCCATTGGCAGTTTATTGTAGGCTAGGGATTTTTTAATTTTGGAGGGGCTTTTTTATTTTGATAGGGCTATTAGATTAGGTGTAAAAATGTTTATTTTTGACAATTTTCCCCCCCGTAATTTAGTGTTTGTTTTTTTGTAACTTAGTGTTTGTTTGTTTTTTGTAATGTAGAACTTTTAATAATGTTTAATAGTATATTTAAATAATTTTAGTGGGGTTAGGTTTCTTTTAATATGTAATGTAGTTTATTTAATTGGTTTAATTTAATTGAAGTATAATAGTTAGGATAGGTTAATTAATAGTTTAAAAATAGTTTATTTTAATTCTACAGGTAAGTTTTAATTTATATTAAGATAGGGATCTTGTAATTTTAATTCAGGGGGTTGTTAGGTTTAGGGGTTACTAGCTTAATTTAGTTTTTTGCAATGTGGGGGGCTGATGGTTTAGGGGTTAATAGGTTTAGCTAGTGGTGGTGATGTGGGAGGACACAGGTTTAGGGGTTAAAACGTTTATTTCGGTTGCAGCGATGTCGGGGAGCGGCGGAATAGGGGTTAATAACTTTATTTAGGTTGTGGCGATGTCGGGGAGCGGTGGATTAGGGGTTAATACCTTTATTTAGGTTGCAGAAGTGGCGGGATAGGGGTTAAACATTTTAGTATAGTGGCAGCGTTTAGTGAAATGGTATAAATAAAGTTTATTGTTGACTGTTAGTTAACAACATTCCAATGCTCATCGCCCCGTAATTGGTGTGCGTGTTTTTGACGGCTTTCTTTATAAATATGGAGATCGTACTGAGATCCGTGGTCATGATGTTTGGCGATCTTAGGCGAGCATATTGATGCCGGCGATTGCAACATAGTTGACAGCTTGATAAATATCCCCTTAGAATGAAAAACATTTTAGTTCTGTAAGCAAACCTACAGCACTGATGTTTTATTCAGCAATTGTGCGATTATTTATGGTTTATGCCACCTACATACATATTGCAGAGTTGTACAGTTTAAATATGTCAGGTATATTGTGAAAATACAAACTTACTTCTGAATAAAGTTGTTCACTGGCAGAGAGGCATTTCTACTATTGTAGAAAAGTTGTAGCACTTCAGAAGCAGACGAAAAAACATCTTCATAGCCTGTGACATTAAGGCTTCTTAAAAAGTCATCAGCTGCTTGTACTGCCTCACTTGTGATCTTCTCAATTGAGAATGGATTATCAATTCCAGTAGATAGTGCCTCGCTGACCAAATTCTTTAGAGAGTTCAGTAAGTCATGCAAAGCTTGATATATTATTGAACTACTCATGGTATTTTGTTCCTTAAAACTCTCAGATAAATATTTGATAAAACTCTCTATGGTAGGAAGATCTATAATATCTTTAAAAGATGATAAAATCTGTAATGTCACCTCTGAATAATTTGAGAAGTTTAGCTGCTCTGCTGACTGCACATTCTGTATCAGAGCTGTAACGATCTTCATCTCTTCCATCCAACTGATTGTGGAATCATTGCCATAGATCAAATTGCATGCCCATGCACTGACGTTAGACAGAAGTTCATCGACTCTTATAAGTAGCATAAGATTTGTCTCGCTAAACATCATCTGGTAAGGGGAATAATAACTTTTCAGTGAATTTTTACAACTCTCAGCAGAACTTAAATTTAATTCTGGGATCCACAGCTTTATAAGGTTCAATGATTCTACATAAATGTTTCTACTGAACTGGTTTGACAGCATCATTTCTAGAACCTGTTCATCTCTAGTAAGATTTAAAAGAGAGTTTAGATTTTCTATTGTATAAAGGAAATCTAGATTACTAGTCCCAAGTTTAGTGGACAAACTGTCAACCACTTTCCACAGTGCTGAAATGGTAAACCATGCGTCATTGCTTGTGCCATTTGGACTGGCATCTACCAGTGCAGAGATTATGTTATTCATTGTGTTAACCACTAAGTCATTTGAAACATTCTGTTCATGAGATATGATGTATAGTTTCACAGTCTCTAATGCTTGAATCCAGTAGTCAAAATGTGTCATTGAATAAGGCCCTTGCGATACTGTTTGGTTAACAGTGAGAAAAAGCAGTTTTTGCAAAGAGGATAACTGATTATCAAATACTTGATGCATAATTTCTACAATATGTCTGTCCATTGCCATGCAGGTTGCATTGTATTCTGAGAGCTTATGAGAAGTGAGAGTTATTGTTTCATTCAGTTGTTGAATCCAATGGATGTCTAGATTAAATATATAATTTGCTTTGTCCACAAACTGGATGAATATTTCTAGAGATTCCATAAGGCACCCCAGCACTTCTTTTACAATGGGACTTCCTGTGATGCATGATGTAAAATTTCCCTTCATTGTGGAATTTAGGGCACTTTCCAGGATGGAATTCCATACCTCATCATTGTTGCCAGAAGAAATGGCCAGGGAGGATTGGCAATAAGAATCATTAAATATGACATTTATTATATTTAAAATGTTCAAGGCAGTGATGTTCTGATTTGTAGCTGAACTTGCATCATTTTCTAATGGAGGCATTACGCTGAAATATAGAAGATTCATCAATTTTTCCTCCACAGATGGGAAACTCTCTAAGCTTATTTCATTCATGCCTTGGACCCACAGCTTATATATATTATAAAGTCCATCACTATTTATATTTCCTGTTTGCTTAGAATTGACAATAATACCTATAACCTCTTTGAACATGTTGTAGATAACATGGGAAATGTTGTCATTGGCTAAAAGCTGCCATGTTTCATTTCTAATATTTTGTAGCACTGGAACCATCTTCTCCATTGAATTTAAAACAGATTTCAAATTGGACAGTGTTCCTTTATCAAACTCCTGTAAAAGCTGCAAGACAAAGTCAATATCATTTTGCACAATCCCATTAAAAGGAGAATTCCAAAGGGTTTCATTGACAAGTTCTTTAATTATTATTTGAGCAGCATACACAGTGTGATTGATAAATTGCTCAATATTTTGAACACCACTTTGCAATGCAACATTTAATATGCTTTGGAGAACTGGTATCATGTTGGATTTGTCTAACATATTAAATATATTTTCTGTTTCATTTATGAAGAAGAGGTTGTCTTTGAAGCTGAAAAGAATATTTTTTAAAATGAGTTCTGTCATTGTTGCTAGCGGTTGAATTTCCAAAGTTTTCTGGAAGGATTCTGTTTTATTTTTCACAAAGATAACATACCACTGGATAATGTCCAATTGGCTTTTTATACTGTCCAGTTGTTGATTCATTTCAGATAGTGAAATAATAGGGATAGTGTCATTCCTTTTTGTGGACTGCAGCAAATCTATTATATTCCCAATTAGAATTTCTGTCTCCTGTGATGCATTTGTTTTTAATCTAATCTCTTCTAGAGTCTGTACAATATTTATAAGAGTTGCCTGTATGTCCTGGATTGTTGAACCATTCTGAAGCATCAATGTTGTTATATTGTATAGATACATTAATTCCTGTTGAAGGTTGGTTGTTCCATTGTTGTTTTCTAGCCATGATGTAAGAATAGATGAGGCAGCAAAGAGAGAGTTATTCACAGACTGAGCTAGAGGTAACTTCTGGATGAGGTTAATGAAATTAATTGACAGTTCCAATGTACACTGCAGTGAGGGAGCCCCAATGTGATAATAGCATTCATTTCCCCTGATATTTTGCAGCTCAAGAAGCAATTTGGTAGCATCTTTAGATCCAAGGACTTGTAGGATACTGTTTGACTGCAAGTTTAGCTCTTCTAAAAGAGTTGTATTCTGCAACAGTTCATTCTTCAGTGTGATATTTCCTATCACGCTCAATACCCCAAGGATTTCATGATAAACATCTAAAGGTGTGTGGCACAAGTTGGTAGAACTTGGTTGAGAACAGAAAAATGCCAAAATCATATTACTGATCACTGATATTTCAGCATTGGTTGGAATTGCAGACAGAAGAGAAGACTGAATACCAGGTAGTTGAAACAAACTATTGTTTACATAGGATAGATTTTGCATGAGGCCAAAAAATGTTTGCTGAAAATGAATTATGTTGTCCATGCAATTAGGCACCTCATTCTGACATTTGATAACTGATTGAACAAGAGTCAGTGTAATATTTGCAACTTTGTTGAATGTATCTTGTTCTTGGACAGGAATAAAATTAGTGAACATCTTGAAAAAATCTGTATTGCTAACAAGCGAGCTTACATTCTGTAGACTGGACTGAGTGAAGAGGGAAAGTACATTTATTAGAACATCAGACTGGAGGAAAGAGAGCTGATTACTGATGTTAAAATTATTATTTAGTAGCAAAAGAACAGATTGCATGGACGTATCACTGTTCAGAAAGTTTGATATCTGTTTCAAGTAGGCTTCAAAAAGAAGAAAGCTGTCAGATGTATTAGATATGTATATTTGATTGAAGACATTAAATGCATCAAACACAAAATTGCTTGCTGTCAATGTGCTAGGATGTAAACTCAAAATATTTTGAAATGCTTGTTTTAGGTGGATATATTCTGCTTGATTAAGGGCAGCTAGCAACTTTATTATTGTTGCAGTGTCATTTATGGTGCCAACTTCTGAATTCATGTTTAACCAATGGTTTGTAAGTGATTGGAGTTCTTTCAAGGCTTCACTGGATAAATTGTTAGAAGAAAGAAAGCTACCAAAGCTATTCCATTGTTCAGCATTGTGTATCAGAGTTTGCAGAAAGGTATTTACAACAGTGGTGGTGTTGGTCAGATCAATCATCTGAAGTTCTACAGACACATATGAATCAAGTTGCCCCAATAATGTTTGCAGAATTTCCAACAATGTACTGACATTCAGAGATTGGGGGCTCATTAATGACTCAGTAACCAGAAAGTCTGTTGTGTTGAGGATCTGAAATACGAGTTTTGTGAGGACACTTTGCAGTTGGGGATCCTCAGTAAACTGACTGATGATTTCCTGTTGAAAACTCTTAAGCACTAATTCATCAAGTGTGCTCTGTTTAAAAGACACCCAGACTCTGTGCAACATTCTGCAAAATTAAAAGAAAGTAATTAGTGTCTCAAAGTAATATTTTTTTCCAAATCTTAGTAAGTAAAACATAGGAGAATTAATTCATGGCCATGAAAAGAATCATTAAACACAATAGATAGTTACAGGTAAAATGTGTTGCAGTTTTGTTCTTTGTGTGTGTGTGTGTTTTTTTTTTTACAGATGTGTCTATGCTTTTTCTAATATAATGGCCATTTGATGACAGTAGATATTTTTGAATATGCAATACTGTATGATCCTTTTTATTTTTTATACTTTGTGCTTAGGAGTTATTTAGGAGAAGGCACCAGCAAACAGCAGGTAAGTGGGTGGTATTCTTTTATTTTTATATTCAGCAGCTAAGTGGTAAGTATCTATATATGTTCCCTATTTGTGTTTTTATAGATTGTTCTGATAAAGAGCAAAGTTACTACAAGGAATATCAGTAAAATTGTTCCTGAAATTCCTGTAAACTCTGTGTGTGTGAGAGGTGGAGGAGTTAAAACTTCCCAAACTTGTTCATTTGGGGTGATTGACAGACCCTGTTCTCGCGTGAGTGGGAAGCTGGTTCAGGTGGAGTTGTTTTATGTCACAATGTACTATAGATCTCTCTGGTAGACAAGGAAATTCAGTGTAACCAATACGCAAGACATACAGCTATGTGATCTTTCAATAGCTGTCATGCACAACCAGAAAAACAACAACATGCAATCAATAAAAACCTGTTCATTTTCATTCCTTAGATTTGTCTTTGTTATATTTTTACAACTTCCAGTAAGGTAAATCCCAAACAATAGCTCAGACAGGGGCATAGCTTTTGTGTTGTTCACTTGGCCTTGCTTGGTAGATAAAAGCTGCAGTTCAAGGTAAGGCCCCAGAGCACATTTAGACATATTTTTGTATTTCATTTACACTTCCCACACACTTCCTTAAATTGTATGTTTATGCTTGAAATATGTTTTATAACTTTATGTGGGGTGTACAGAGCAGATGGTTGTGTGATATAATAGTGAAGAATTTGTAGGAATCTCACAACAGTCATCCACCTCTCCTGATTTGTAACATATCACTAATCTCCCATATCACTAATCAGACAGCAGAATGAGTTTGGGAAAGAGCATTTTGTAATTGACTCTGTTAGCTTTGTGAATGAAGCAAATTTGATAATAAAAAGAAATTGAAAAGTTGTTTAAATTTGATGCTCTATATGAATCATAAAAGAAAGGTTACCACTACTAACCTAGGCCTAGATTTAGAGTTGGGCGGTAGCCTCTAACGCTGGTTTTTACCGCCCTCTGGTATTTGGAGCCAGTCATTAAAGGGTCTAACGCTCACTTTCCAGCCGCGACTTTTCCATACCGCAGATCCCCTTACGTCAATTGCGTATCCTATCTTTTCAATGGGATCTTTCTAACGCCGGTATTTAGAGTCGTGGCTGAAGTGAGCGTTAGAAATCTAACGACGAAACTCCAGCCGCAGAAAAAAGTCAGTAGTTAAGAGCTTTCTGGGCTAACGCCGGTTCATAAAGCTCTTAACTACTGTGCTCTAAAGTACACTAACACCCATAAACTACCTATGTACCCCTAAACCGAGGTCCCCCCACATCGCCGCCACTCTATTAAAATTTTTTAACCCCAAATCTGCCGACCGCACACTGCTGCCACCTACATTATCCCTATGAACCCCTAATCTGCTACCCCTAACACCGCCGACCCCTATATTATATTTATTAACCCCTAATCTACCGCCCCCGCTATCGCTGACCCCTGCATATTATTATTAACCCCTAATCTGCCGCTCCGTACACCGCTGCCACCTACATTATAGCTATGTACCCCTGAACTGCTGCAGCCTAACACCGCAGACCCCTATATTATATTTATTAACCCCTAATCTGCCCCCCTCAACGTCGCCTCCACCTGCCTACACTTATTAACCCCTAATCTGCCAAGGGGACCGCACCGCTACTATAATAAAGTTATTAACCCCTAATCCGCCTCACTCCCGCCTCAATAACCCTATAATAAATAGTATTAACCCCTAATCTGCCCTCCCTAACATCGCCGACACCTAACTTCAATTATTAACCCCTAATCTGCCGACCAAATCTCGCCGCTACTGTAATAAATGTATTAACCCCTAAAGCTAAGTCTAACCCTAACACTAACACCCCCCTAAGTTAAATAAAATTTAAATCTAACGAAATAAATTAACTCTTATTAAATAAATTATTCCTATTTAAAGCTAAATACTTACCTGTAAAATAAACCCTAATATAGCTACAATATAAATTATAATTATATTATAGCTATTTTAGGATTTATATTTATTTTACAGGTAACTTTGTATTTATTTTAACTAGGTACAATAGCTATTAAATAGTTAAGAACTATTTAATAGCTACCTAGTTAAAATAATTACAAAATTACCTGTAAAATAAATCCTAACCTAAATTACAATTAAACCTAACACTACACTATCAATAAATTAATTAAATAAAATACCTACAATTATCTACAATTAAACCTAACACTACACTATCAATAAATAAATTAAATAAAATTCCAACAAATAAATACAATTAAATAAACTAACTAAGGTACAAAAAATAAAAAAGAACTAAGTTACAAAAAATAAAAAAATATTTACAAACATTAGAAAAAAATTACAACAATTTTAAACTAATTACACCTACTCTAAGCCCCCTAATAAAATAACAAAGACCCCCAAAATAAAAAAATGCCCTACCCTATTCTAAATTACAAAAGTTCAAACATTACAACCCACCACCCACATACCCCTAATCTAACCCAAACCCCCCTTAAATAAACCTAACACTAAGCCCCTGAAGATCTTCCTACCTTGTCTTCACCATGCCAGGTATCACCGATCGTTCCAGGCTCCAAAATCTTCATCCAAGCCCAAGCGGGGGCTGGCGATCCATAATCCGGCGGCTGAAGAGGTCCAGAAGAGGCTCCGAAGTCTTCATCCTATCCGGGAAGAAGAGGCGATCCGGACCGGCAACCATCTTGATCCAAGCGGCATCTTCTATCTTCATCCGATGACGACCGGCTCCATCTTGAAGACCTCCACCGCGGAACCATCTTCTTCTTCCGACGACTTCCCGACAAATGACGGTTCCTTTAAGGAACGTCATCCAAGATGGCGTCCCTCGAATTCCGATTGGCTGATTCTATCAGCCAATCGGAATTAAGGTAGGAAAATTCTGATTGGCTGATGGAATCAGCCAATCAGAATTAAGTTCAATCCGATTGGCTGATCCGATCAGCCAATCAGATTGAGCTCGCATTCTATTGGCTGATCGGAACAGCCAATAGAATGCGAGCTCAATCTGATTGGCTGATTGAATCAGCCAATCGGATTGAACTTGATTCTGATTGGCTGATTCCATTTTTCTACCTTAATTCCGATTGGCTGATAGAATCCTATCAGCCAATCGGAATTCGAGGGACGCCATCTTGGATGACGTCCCTTAAAGGAACCGTCATTCGTTGGGAAGTCGTCGGAAGAAGATGGGTCCGCGGTGGAGGTCTTCAAGATGGAGCCGGTCATCATCGGATGAAGATAGAAGATGCCGCTTGGATCAAGATGGTTGCCGGTCCGGATCGCCTCTTCTTCCCGGATAGGATGAAGACTTCGGAGCCTCTTCTGGACCTCTTCAGCCGCTGGATTATGGATTGCCAGCCCCCGCTTGGGCTTGGATGAAGATTTTGGAGCCTGGAACGATCGGTGATACCTGGCATGGTGAAGACAAGGTAGGAAGATCTTCAGGGGCTTAGTGTTAGGTTTATTTAAGGGGGGTTTGGGTTAGATTAGGGGTATGTGGGTGGTGGGTTGTAATGTTGGGGGGGGGAATTGTATGTTTTTTTTTTACAGGCAAAAGAGCTGAATTCTTTGGGGCATGCCCCGCAAAGGGCCCTTTTAAGGGCTGGTAAGGTAAAAGAGCTTTGAACTTTTGTAATTTAGAATAGGGTAGGGCATTTTTTTATTTTGGGGGTCTTTGTTATTTTATTAGGGGGCTTAGAGTAGGTGTAATTAGTTTAAAATTGTTGTAATATTTTTCTTATGTTTGTAAATATTTTTTTATTTTTTGTAACTTAGTTCTTTTTTATTTTTTGTACTTTAGTTAGTTTATTTAATTGTATTTATTTGTAGGAATTTAATTTAATTTATTTATTGATAGTGTAGTGTTAGGTTTAATTGTAGATAATTGTAGGTATTTTATTTAATTAATTTATGGTTATTGTAGTGTTAGGTTTAATTGTAACTTAGGTTAGGATTTATTTTACAGGTAATGTTGTAATTATTTTAACTAGGTAGCTATTAAATAGTTCTTAACTATTTAATAGCTATTGTACCTGGTTAAAATAAATACAAAGTTGCCTGTAAAATAAATATTAATCCTAAAATATCTACAATATAATTATAATTTATATTGTAGCTATATTAGGGTTTATTTTACAGGTAAGTATTTAGATTTAAATAGGAATAATTTATTTAATAAGAGTTAATTTATTTCGTTAGATAAAAATTATATTTAACTTAGGGCGGTGTTAGGTTTAGGGTTAGACTTAGCTTTAGGGGTTAAACAATTTATTAGAGTAGCGGTGAGCTCCGATCGGCAGATTAGGGGTTAATTATTGTAGGTAGCTGGCGGCGACGTTGTGGGGGGCAGATTAGGGGTTAATAAATATAATATAGGGGTCGGCGGTGTTAGGGGCAGCAGATTAGGGGTACATAGGAATAATGTAGGTAGCGGCGGTATACGGAGCGGCAGATTAGGGGTTAAAAAAAAATATGCAGGTGTCAGCGATAGCGGGGGCGGCAGATTAGGGGTTAATAAGTGTAAGGCTAGGGGTGTTTAGACTCGGGGTACATGTTAGAGTGTTAGGTGCAGACGTAGGAAGTGTTTCCCCATAGAAAACAATGGGGCTGCGTTAAGAGCTGAACGCTGCTTTTTTGCAGGTGTTAGGTTTTTTTTCAGCTCAAACTGCTCCATTGTTTTCTATGGGGATATCGTGCACGAGCACGTTTTTGAAGCTGGCCGCGTCCGTAAGCACCACTGGTATCTAGAGTTGCAGTGGCGTTAAATTATGCTCTACGCTCCCTTTTTGGAGCCTAACGCACTGAAAACCCAGCCCTTCTGTGAACTCTAAATACCAGCGGTATTTAAAAGGTGCGGGAGAAAAAAAGCAAGCGTAGCTAACGCACCCCTTTGGCCGCCAAACTCTAAATCTAGCCGCTAGCAAATCTATGGGGAAGATTTATCAAACTATAAATAGCGAATCATGTCTGCCCTGGATTGCTGAATGCCGACAGCATACGTTGTCAGCATTTAACATTGCACAAGCAGTTCTGATGAACTGCTTGTGCAATGCGCCCCCTGAAGATTTGCGGCCGCTATCAGGGGATGCCTCAGAGACAGCGAATGAGTTAAGGAGCAGCGGTCTTAAGACCGCTGCTTCTTAACTCCTGTTTCCAGCGAGCCTGAAGGTTCGCACGGAAACAGGGGTATACAGCCCTATTCAGGCCATGATAAATCGGCTCCTATGTGTTTAACCCCCTCAAACCTTAATAGAACAAACTAACAAAAAACTCCATCTACTAAACAATCCATTCTAACATAAGCAGAATAGGAAAAATAAGAACAGTTAAAGAGAAATTATAGAAAAATAAAAAATGAGACAGCCTTTTTAGCTTCACATGGACAAGTGATCCTTTATGTACATCACACGCTGGCCCCAAGTGCAGGTGAAAATCCTGACCAAAAGCCCCACGTATTAACTGGAGTGGAGAGAAGCCTATGGGCAGCAGGTCTATTTTTCCGTATGCCTCATTATACACTCTGATGAGTTTGTAATGCCGTCCCTTTACTTGAACGACAAATCACACATGAGAAGAGTCTGTCAATCACCCCAAGTGAGTTCAGAGTGATTTCTCTTTGCCACCTAATGACTGCTGCTTCTTAAATTACGGGAAGCAGGCTTGCATGTGTGAACCTGCCCTGCAAGGGTTTTAGAGCAGCTTTCGCTGTTTCGTACATGGAGCCCCAAGTCTCCAGTATAACCTGAAATGCACAACTTTTGTACTATCCATCAAGACTACTTTATTATAACAAAATGTATGTGAATATTTCACAATTAAAAACATCTACATAAACCGTTTTGCAAGTGTGTTTCCTATGTGTTGGCGGTTGTAATTGTTATTTTTCCACATTGCTTTTGGTTGACGTTTGCTGTGTGTGATATCAAGTATTGGGCACTTAACAGCACAGCTATACATGTTTATGTCAGTAATGACTACAAATGAAATGCTGGAAAAGATACCTGACACAATGCTCAATGAATGTCAAACGTGATTGGCAACCTCAAAAGTATCTATAAATCTATGCCATTGTGTGCAACAAATACAACAGCAGTAATTTAAATTGTTAAAAAAGAAATAAAAAATTCTTAGTAAGAATTCATTGTTCATTTATAGATAGGAACAACACCCACAGCTTTTTTGGATAAAACTCCTCCAAGCTGGGAAGAAAAAGTAGGATTATTCAGCACATACAAAATGAAATACATGGGCTGATTACATGATTTCTATACAACATTCTTATCTGGATAAATATTTTAATTATACCATGTCAAAATTCTTCTCTGTCCAATAATAGCATTATAACCTTTTTGTTTCGTATGTGACTTGACCATGCAGTTTTACCTCCTCCTTTGTGTATTATGCTTTATTTGCTGATATTAAAATATAGTACCTTAGTGGAGCCGTTGGATCCGAGGTAGCTTCTTTCTGTATTCTGAATATACTTTGGACCAGATATTCCCAGCTGACTGAAGTATTGCAGATCAGACTTGTGCCACTGAAAATACCTGTGTAAGGACAAATTCACATTCAGATAAAGATGTCTGTAATAAAATAGCTGTATTTATACTAAATGTGCGGCAACAAAAACAGTATAAAATCATAACTGAGCTGGTAACTTTTCCAGCAATATCAGTATTACTGATAAGCATTATGGTAAAGCCACTAGCTCACAAGTGATCAGAATGTGTGTAGTAATAATAAAGCCTACATCCCTTTACCTGCAGCTTCTGCAAGTTACCAGTATATCCTTAAAGGGACATTAAAAACTGTGAGATAGTAAATCTAGGAGCTCATTTATAACTGTCCCTAACAGGCCTAAGCAGAGGCAATAAGAATAAAATAACAGGTTTTTAAACCTACAACATGGTGTCAGACATTACTTTTGGTGTCAGACATTACTTTATGTACACTTAAATTTTACACTTTGACTCAAAGTCTTTGAGGTCCATTTATCAAGTTCTGTATGGAGCTTGTGGGCCCGTGTTTCTGGTGAGTCTTCAGACTCGCCAGAAACAGCAGTTATGAAGCAGCGGTCTAAAGACCGCTGCTTCATAGCCCTGTCAGCCTGCCCTGAGCAGGCGGACAGGAATCGTCGCAATTCAACCTGATTGAGTACGATCGGGTTGATTGACACCTCCCTGCTGGTGGCCCATTGGCCACGAGTCTGCAGGGGGCGGCGTTGCACCAGCAGCTCACAAGAGCTGCTGGTGCAATGCTGAATATGGAAAGCGTATTGCTCTCCGCATTCAGCGAGGTCTTGCAGACCTGATCCGCACTGTCGGATCAGGTCCGCAAGACCGTTATTAAATAGGCCTCTATATCCTAAATTAAACAATATATTTTCAAAAATGTGCATCCAGATATTATTCTATGGGGCCTATTTATCAATGTGAGAGCGGATATGATACGAATTAGCGTACCATGTCCGCCGCACATCGATAAATGCCGACAACATGTCAGGAATTATCGTTGCACCAGCAGTTCTTGTGAACTGCTGGTGCAATGCCGCCTCCTGCAGATTTGCGGCCAATCGGCCACTAGCAGGGGGTATTAATCAACCTGATCGTATTCGATCGGGTTGACTTCTGTTCGTGGCCTCAGAGCAGGTGGACAAGTTATGGAGCCGCGGTCTTTAGACCGCTGCTTCATAACTTCTGTTTCCGAGCGAGCTTGATAAATATGCCCCTATGAGTAATTATATCTTTGAATACATTATTATGTCTAGCATTTAGTCATTGTTTAATGTCCGTTTAATATTCTAAGTGTCCCTATAATTACTTAGAGACCCCAGCATTGATATAAAAACTAAGAGGCTGATTTATTAAGAGTCAGACGGACATGATCCGCTGTAGCGATCATGTCCGCCCGACATCGTTGAATACCAACAGCATACTATGTAAGCATTTAATCGGTCGCTAGCAGGGGGTGTCAATCAACCCGATCGTATGTGATTGGTGAATTGCTGTACGCCGCCTCAGAGGTCGCGCAAGAGTTAAGGAGTAACGGTCTTAAGACCGCTGCTTCTGAACTCCTGTTTCAGGTGAGCCTGAAGGCTCGCGCGGAAACAGATGTATCTGGCCCTATTCGGGCCATGATAAATCGGCCCCTAAGAATTAGATTAACACTTATCCAAATTTAACTCTTCAACCAATGTACATGCATTCCCAGAAAAAGGGTGGGGGGGTGGGATAGCGCTAAAAAAGCTCAGAGTGAAAAGTGGAATGTTTGTGTAATACACCTAATATTAAGATAGTTACAAAATTGTAAAATAATAAATATTATAGCCTAATGTGAGATGTTAACAGTTGACTTCCGATTAGCTGTAATACAAAGGAGCAAAAACGTGGTCAATCAGACGGGGTGACCGTGATTCCTACAATATCCTCCGTTAATCAAACAGTGTGATTGGCCTTTAATTAAGTCAGTGTCTCAAATTTAAAGCACTAGGATATATCACATGTATTGGGATTGGTATCACATGTATTTAACCGGAACCTCTTATATAAGATTTGTTACAATTCTTTCGTTCTTATTAAGCCACCAATTACTAGGTATATATAAGTTACAAAGTTATAATACACACTAGTTATATTGTATAAATGCAGTTGTATTGTATATTTTATGTACTGTATTTTAGCTGATATTTTAGATGCCGGCATCAGTATCGAGATTACAGATTTTAGTATTTCAATTGAATCGCAATTGGTCTGTAACTTTTTAGACTATTTTAGAATAAACATATTCTTTTGCATTTTATTAATAAATTTGTTTTATTACTAAATTGGTTTTCTGAGAGATATTTTTGCGGCGTTCGATCCAGAACATATCACTGGGTCCTAGTGCTTTAAATTTGAGACACTGACTTAATTAAAGGCCAATCACACTGTTAGATTAACGGAGGATATTGTAGGAATCACGGTCACTTTTTACCCAATCTGATTGACCACGTTTTTGCTCCTTTGTATTATAGTTAATCGGAAGTCAACTGTTAACATCTCACATTAGGCTATAATATTTATTATTTTACAATTTTGTAACTATCTTAATATTAGGTGTATTACACCAACATTCCACTTTTCACTCTGAGCTTTTTTAGCGTTATCCCCCCCCCCCCCTTTTTTCCAGTTTTTATTTTGAGGTGGTTTTTAGAGGTTTAATCACATTTTTGGGATTAGCAAAGAGTTTGAGTGTAGTATCTCTGAATTAACTCCTGGTTTTTTTACTACATGTATTCCCAGTAAGACAAAGGGAAAGGGGGAGGAGAGTTCAGTGCTAACATTTAGACCACTGCCAAAGCCTGGTATGAATGTTTGACAAAACAAGAAATTATCTTATAAAAAAAAAATATGTGTGAAAACCCAATACCCCCACATTCATTGCAGGGAGGAATACATTATATTAGCAGTTAGTTATTATTATTTATCTTTTACAGCAATACAGGGAAAGTGACGAACTAACTGGAGATAAAGAAGAAGGGGGTAATATGAGTATAGAGGGAGTTGCTTTCACTGCACTGCTCCTATGCAAGGTTTTTGTAGTTATGTTGTGAGTTATCACTGAGGGCTTCATCTGTTTTTTTGTTGTTGCGTTTGGAGTGTATGTTTTCTACAATTTTGTCATGTGCCTTCAATGTCAGTTTTTCTTTTCTGTTATGCCTGTATGTATGTTGTATTTGTTCCACTTCTTGTGTTCATGGTAGTGAGACTGTCACTTACACTTGTTGTTAGCTGTCCCATCACTCAAGGAGGTCACTAGCCAAAGCAAAATATCTGTGGCAAACTTCTCTCCTGCCCAGCACTGTCCAGTCCCAACTGCACAAGGAAGTCTCTAATGAATAAATACGGTATGTTAATATTACAGCAACAAGTTCATTAACAAATTACAATAATTCCCACTCAATGATACTCATTATCCTTAAACCCATATGTACCCTCCCTGTCAGTTGTTCCCCTACATGATGAGTGAGACATAGAAACTGATTTAAAGACACATATGCATAAATCCAAAAACTTCACAGCAAAAGTGAAAGGGATATTAAACAGTCTGTTTTAACTTCATTTGTGCAGCGTCCATTACGTCTGGTCACTGCCTCACAAGGAGGCTGGGGTCTCTACAGGAAGGGTTATCTAGCGTGATGTCATAAATCTGCTAGAGTAACATGAGATGGTAATTCTGTTTTGCTCATGCTCAAAAGAGGCAAAATACAACTTAAGTTCAAAACATGGGGCCGATTTACTAAATGTCGGACGGACATGATCCACTGTAGTGGATCATGTCTGCCCGACATCCCTAAATGCAGACAGCATATGCATGTCGGCACTTAACATTGCACAAGCATTCCTAGTGAAATGCTTGTGCAATGCCGCCCCCTGCAGATTCGCGGCCAATCAGCTGCTAGCAGGAGGTGTCAATCATCCCGATCGTATCCGATCGGGATGATTGCTATCCGCCACCTCTTACGACCACTGCGTCTTAACTCTTTTTTCCAGCGATCTGGAAACTACGGGGGTAGATTGCAGCATTCCCTGCTTCATAAACCTACCCCCATGTCTGCTCTCTATTTTCCCTGACAGCAGTGGCTACAATAAAAATTTCTAAGTGCTCATCTTGCAAGTAGTTTGTTGGTTTTTTTTTGTTTTTTTTACACAATCTGTTTCTTTTCATGTTTAACAATGATTTAACAATTTTGCTTTTTTACTAAAGGAGTATTGATTATTTTATGTGAGAAAGCAACTTAAAGAATATCTGCCTACAATCTTATTCATTTTAATATAGACTTCATTGCAAACATGTTGACAAAAAAACTACCATGAAGCACACCTTTTAGAATTGTTGATAAAAACAGGTCCTTTCAATAAGATATATTCATTAGTTCAGCAGTCAGGTAGCTCATAAAGGAAATAAGCGATTATTGTTCTCACAACCAAATGCTATATATTTTAAGTAAAATGAATATTAATTCCTAGACCTTGCAGCTTCATTTTATCCATCCCTTGTGTGTATATTCAAATACATCCATTAATTAGTAATGTCTAAGCAAGGAGCCAATTAAGTAAAGTAGATGAATACTATAGGGGTATAACTTTATATCTCTGAGTGTGCAGCAAGCTTGTATTTAACATTAGACACATCAACTAATTTAATGTCTCTGTTGTAATGGGCTGCATATTATAAATCTCAAGGACATAAGGTTTAAGTATTCTTATCTTATGCTGTGCAATGGTTTAGCCACCCTGCCTGGTCACGTAGGCTTATTTCTTTATGCTCTCTCCTTTTGTGTCTCTAGAGTTGTGACCTTGCTAATTAGTATAGATTTGCATACATAATTATACATACTCAGAGACTAACATTTCTAGGACAGATTTTAAACAATAATTTATTTCAAATTAGAATCCCACAAGTTTAGAAGTTTTACCAAAATTTTTTTTTTTGTTTCCATATTTATTCTTCATTATCAACATGGACTTGAACCTTAAAAATACCAGCCATGTGAGGAAAACAGCAGCTAGGTGGCAGGTCTATGTGTTTCCCATATTCACTTTAATCTATGTTGAGCAAGGTTATAAACTACCTGAAGGAACATTACACACCTCTTGCTTTTAAAAAAAAATGAGTTTGCCCCACACTCCCTAGAGAGGCCCCAAAAAAACAAATTCTGTAACCTAAAAATGCTGCAAATCTGTAGCTCATTTAGGCATTTTGTGTGTGGTACTGTAATTATATATTGTCAACTATATAGTCAGTGCACTATTACAAAACAAATATGTGTTATTTGATTATAAAACCTCCATTTGTTAAAGTGACATTGGAATCAAAACTAAACATTCTTATTCACTTCCATTATCAAAATGTGCACAATCTTTTATAAGCACACCAGCTCCTACTGAGCATGTGCAATAATTCACAATATATACGTATATATATTTTGTGATTGGCTGATGGCTGTCACATGATGCAGAGGGAAGGAAAATGAAACTAACTACTACTCATTTGAAATTCAGACTAAAGGATTTTGCATTGCTTTTTTATTATGCAGTCATACTGTATTTAATTGTCCTTTAAAAAAAATCATCTTTCCAATTTACTTCTATTATCAAATTTCATTATTGGTATTAATTGTTGAAACCTAACTCCTTTTCCATATAAAACATTAAAGGGACACTGAAACCAAAACATTTTCATTTGTGATTCTGACAGAGCATGCAATTTTAAGCAACCTTCTAATTTACTCCTATTATCAATTTTTCTTCAATCTCTTGCTATCTTTATTTGAAAAAAGAATTCTAAGCTAAGAAGCCAGACAATTTTTGGTTCAGAACAATGGACAGCTCTTGTTTATTGCTGGGTGAATTTATCCACCAATCAGCAAAAATAACCCAGGTTGTTCACCAAAAATGGGCCAGCATCTAAACTTACATTCTTGCTTTTTAAATAAAGATACCAAGAGAATGAAGAAAATTTGATAATAGGAGTAAATGAGAAAATTGCTTAAAATTGCATGCTCTATCTAATAGAGAAAGAAAAAAAATTGAGTTCAGTGTCCCTTTAAGGGCCAGATTACTAGTGGATCGCTAAATATCTCTTTCATGAAAGCAATTTTTGCGCAGCACTGAGTAATACCAGTGCACCCTAATGTGCGCTGGTATTAGAAGTTGGTAGCAATAACCAGCTACTTGTAATGGCTGATTATTTATTTCGCGCCCACAAACTGGCAAATTTTCCCATTTGTGGGGGGAGATAAATTAGCGCTCCACTAATAATCTAGCCCTAAATGGTGGCTTTGAGTACAAATTAATACTATATGGCTACAAAACCTTACCTATACACAGCTTTATAGAGTCCATGTTCATATCTTAAATTAATAATGATTTGGTTGTTTTATTATAAACTAAAGAATTATATAAATAGTATAAGTATACATATAATATGAAATCTACAAATCTTTTGAAGCATTAGTTTATCTAACTTTGCTTTAATCTCTTGATATCCTTTATTGAAGGAGCAGCAATGCACTACTGGGAGCTAGCTGAAGACATCAGTAAGCCAATGAAAAGAGGTATATATGTGCAGCCACCAATCAGGAGATAGCTCCCAGCTCCTGAGCGTACCTAGGTATGCTTTTCAACAAAGGATACAAAAGAACAAATCTAATTAGATAATAGAAGTAAATTAGAAAGTTGTATAAAATTGTATGCTCTATCTGAACCATGACAGAAAAAAATTGGGTTTCATGTCCCTTTAAAGGTTGATCTCAACACACTTGTATCACAGTCTCTGATGAAGAGAGGTGCTGGCAGATCATCAAATAAAATGCATCAGACTGTTGTCTAACCCCCCTTCTGTTATGGACTTTTGACTGTACGTTTGAATATAGAGAACTGTTTTCATCTAGACTAGTGTACATCCACATATTTACTGTGCATACTCATGGAAAGTTTAAAGGGACAGGAAACCCATTTTTTTTTCTTTAATGAATCAAATAGAGCATGCCATTTTAAATAACTTTCTCATTTACTTCTATTATCAAGTTTTCTTCATTCTCTTAGTATCTTTTGTTGAACAACAGTGACATAAGCTCAGAAGTGTGCACATGTCTGGAGCACTATATGGCTGCAGTTTTGCAAGAATGTGATATATTTGCAAGAGCACAAGATGGCAGCACTATTTCCTGCCACGCAGTGCTCCAGACTCGCTTCACAAAAGAATATCATGGGAACTACACAAATTGGAAACTTTAAAAAAAATGTATGCCCTATCTGAATTACATATTCTTTTAAGAGTGTGCACATGCCTTGATCACTATATGGTAGTTGTGTTTGCAGCAACGCTTGCAATAATGTTATACATATTGTGCTACAGATACCTGTGACTACCTCAATATGCTGTCATGGAAAGGAACTAACAGGCCCATTTATCAAGCTCCATACGGAGTTTGAAGTGTCGTGTTTCTGGTGAGTCTTCAGACTCGCCAGAAACACAACTTATGAAGCAGCGGTCTAAAGACCGCTGCTCCATAACCCTGTCCGCCTGCTCTGAGCAGGCGGACAGGAATCGCCCTAAATCAACCCGATCGAATACGATCGGGTTGATTGACACCTCCCTGCTGGCGGCCCATTGGCCGTGAGTCAGCAGGGGGCGGCGTTGCACCAGCAGCTCTTGTGAGCTGCTGGTGCAATGTTAAATGCGGAGAGGGTATTGCTCTCCGCATTTAGCGAGGTCTTGCGGACCTGATCCGCAGTGTCGGATCAGGTCCGCAAGACCTTTGATAAATTGGGGCCTCTATGTCAAAAAAGGACACAACAATGTGAAAGATGTTTTTTTTAATTACAAGTTCTATCTGTATCACAAACATTTAAGTTTTCTATCCTTTAAGGAGACTCCTTATAATCTTTCAGTTTCATTACAAAGTTGCAAAATCAGATTTCACTGAAAGTACAATATTATTGTACGGTATTTACAGTAGCTATTGGTCTACATCTTTCAAAGGCGTTTATTTTTTCTTCTTGACGTGATAACCAAGCAGAACTCTGAAACTGGAAGTGCTAACTAAATAAAGATTTGGTTCAGTCAATAGGTCCTCACCTGGTATAAAGCAACACAGGCGTTCTTCTTGCTGATCAGGGAAGGATCTTCCAAAGTCCCCATCAGGTCTGACTCATTGTTACTAAAAGAAATGTTCTGAATTTCAACTGAAAAAAAAAGAAAGATTATTCCATGAAGAAACAGATCTACCTGATATGACAAATGGTAAAGCATAGGTATAAGAACTCAACCAGTATGGGACCTTCTTCATTTATCTGACCTGGCTGCTTTCATTTGAGTCCTATTACTACTTTCAGCACAGCAGATAAGCATTTTTGCAAATTTATATATTAATAACTAAAACAAAAGAGTGACATGGGACCCTGTTCTGTTTTAGGCCTTATACTCATTTATATTATTCTTTTTAATGTTATCTGTAAAATACTTTTGTTTGATCACTAATTCTATTTCCAATCCCACTAAAACAATGTTGGGATACAAAACAATTTATCGGACCACGTTGGTAAAATTTCCAATAGCTTAAATCTAAAAATATGTTTCATACTATTACAACTGATATTTAGCTAAATATTTCTGCCTATCATTTTGTTCTTTTTCTGGATTGGAATAATTAATATTACTTTAATTCTGATTTTAGTATGTAAATATTATTCTTCAGAATATGTCGTTGATCACAATCTTGTTCTTGTTTTTTGTCAGATAACAATTTCTGAGCGTTGGCCAATATTATTAATGTGTGAATAAAGTTACAAAATGCTTTTACTGATAATACTCCAGCTCAAAATTGTTACCTCCTGAAAACAACAATTAATCTCTTGAATATGTAATTAAAAAAACTGTACATGATTAAAGGCAAGCAATATAGCATGTTGGGGTTTATTAATTTCTTCACAGGTTGACGCGCCTGTATGTTCATTGCACTCTTTTTATAATGTGTAGTGATGCTGTTCCAAAACCATACCGATATGTTTCATGTTTTTAGGGGATTTGAACAGGTGTATTATGGGTGCAGTGGGCAGGGGTGTTTGTTGGGTTATGAGTTTTGCTTATTTCTATTAGTGTAAAAGTGTTTATTATTAAGTTGTCTGTGGTTTTATCAAACCTTTCTAAATGTGGCAATCGATAAGTAAAAAAATGACCCTATAAATGTGTTGTTAAGTATAGAGAATTTGGACTGTGATTAGAATAAACAGGACTGGCGCATGTATAGGGACAGTTTTCAACAAACTGATAATCTAAAAAGTATTTCTAATAGATAATGAAAATGGCTAATTGTGTTGACATTGAAAATAACTCATAACATGCAGATCATTTTAAAATAGATCTTGATCAGTTCCAATGTTTGCTATCATATGAGAATGGAATACTTTGTACCCAGAAAATATTTCCATTTACCTTGTCTTTTAACGACTAAGATGTATTTTATGCAGGATTGCAATTCCGATATTACTGGCCATCTTGTGGTAATGTTTAGAATAGTCTCCCACTCCGAAATAAAACTAAAAGACAGAAAGTAAGAATGATATTTATTAAAGTAACATTAGAGTCATTTTGTTATGTATGTATCAGAAATTAATCAAGAGACCTGCAAACAAAATCATCAGTGAGTCAACAGTGACCTACAACTTACGAGTATCATACATGCAGAAAATGAGATGCACACATTTCCACAGTGACATAGTCGAGAGATGAAGATTACCAATACTTTCAGGAACAGGGATTACATTTATACCCACAATCAATTTGTGCCAAATAGGTAATAGGACAGTCAGTAGCACAAAAATGCCCCACTGTTTGCCTATAGCTGGCCTATAAAAGACCTATAAATAGTTAACCGGAAGGTGAGGCCGTTAGAAACAGGACAT
The DNA here is from genome assembly GCF_027579735.1 of Bombina bombina. NCBI lineage: Eukaryota > Metazoa > Chordata > Amphibia > Anura > Bombinatoridae > Bombina > Bombina bombina. Next base: position 576,229,356 of record NC_069499.1, read on the forward strand.
AATGTAGTCCTGGATTCTTGCTTAGCTCTACTGTTTCTCCAAGTACCAAGCTAGATACTAACCAAAGAGGCAGCCTAACCATTTAGATAGTCTAAGTCCATCTTTACTGTTACACTAACTATGCATGAATTTTAATCCTATAATTTTAGCCTCAATGTCAAGTGTCCAAAAAACAGGGCTTCTTTTATCTGCCAACATCCTAACCACTGCTTAGCCAATATCAACTTTTATCAAGAGTAATCAGTTAACTCAGCTTTACCTTTTCTTTGAAGCTGGTTAGTTGGCTCCTTCTTCTGACAGTTAAGGGGCCATGAACTACATATAAATAACTATGCTATCTTTCGTACAATTGAAATGACTACATTGAACACTTGCTGTAAGTTTTTACATTTTGGAAATCTGGTGAATTTTTGAGAAACAAAATTATATTTTTCAAGTTATATAAAAAAGTACTAAAGGCCTGCAAGAAAAAATAAATGCTAGATGCCAATCAAATACTGCACCGTAAAACTTATGCAAATATTAGCTGAGCTACAGTTTTAGTGAGAGCATCTATATGTCTTATGTATATGTCTGCTTGTTGTTATCTATTGAACAGTAAATAATTTAACAGTGCTTATTATTTGGGTCTGTAGTAGGAGCTGTTAACCCTTGTCTGCCAATAACATAGCAGCTATAGAGTTAAAGGGACACTGAGATCATTATTTTAGTTGCTCATTTATAACTGTCCTAACTGGCCTTAACTGGCTTTTAAACATAGGGAATCCTAGGTTACAACATGGCAGAACCTTTTACTTTATGGATACAAAAATGTACTCTTATTTCTTCAGTATTTAAAAACAAATATAATTAAAAACCTGTAAAGTATTCTCAAACAAATCTGTATTTTAAATTAAATTTGAATTGTGTTTCTTTTAAGTGAATATAGTAGCCTAGCCTTCTGGTTCCGGCATTTTACATCACATAATTTATATTTTTTTAAATATAGTTCAATACTTTAATATATTTAAACATTTCATTATATTTACAATTTTTCTTTATTTAATTATATTTACAATTTAAATTTCAATGAATAAACTGAAAACAGTAATTAAAAAAAACAAACAGAGCCCGTGGCTTTGTATATGGGTCACAAAATACTGTTTGAAGAAAAAAGTATCATTTAAAATGAGGACATCATTCAAATATTATGCATATTACTTTAATAATTAAAACATTATGGCTAGATTACAAGTGGCGCGCTAAAGTTAGCACAGTGGCAAACTTATGATTGTATTACAAGTTGAAAGTAAATGCATACAGCTGAGCACAATCTAAATTTGCGCTTGTCGGGCAAGCACGACTGAAGACCTTGCACACTAAACACATTATAAATATTTTATAATAAAGGGTTAGACTCACACTATATATATCTGCTCATATCTATATCTATATATATTAATATATATATATATATATATTTATATATATAAATAGTTATAGGTATATATTTTACAAAAAAATCATCAGATAAATAAATATAGAAATATATATTTAAAAATAAAAAGAACATTTTCTTCTATTGGAATGTGAAATATCGATAACTCACGTTGGGTTGAGCAATAAGTCTTTATTTCTAAACAGAACACTCCATTGAAGTCTATGGGGTTTTGCTTGCACGCAAACCATTCAACTTGTACGTTTACTGGAGCAAAAGCGATACATAGCACGCCACTTGTAATCTGGTCTTATGAAATCTAATATAGGCCTTGATCACAATTTATCGGATGAGGCCTTTTCTGCTTTTTTTTTTTTTAATTGGTTTCAAATATATTTTTTATTCAGAAAAATATAAAGGCATTACATGAAAAGCATAGAATCAAAAACTATACATATCAGATATAGACAGATTCATTACTGGTACAAAACAGGTGTTAAGACAACCTAGTATCTTCTCCATTCTATATGAATAGCATAATCCGAAATACCAGACTTCTACAATAGACAAGATTGTTGTTTAAACAAGAGAATACTATGGGTCCATTTATTAATGTGCGGACGGACATGATCCAAGATAGCGGATCATGTCCGCCACACATTGATAAATGCTGACAGCATACGCTCTCGGCATTTATCATTGCACCAGCAGTTCTTGTGAACTGCTGGTGCAATATCACCCCCTGCAGATTTGTGGCCAATCGGCCGCTATCAGGGGGTGTAAATCAGCCTGATCGTATTCGACCGGGCGGATTTCTGTCCTCACCTCAGAGGTGGCGGACGAGTTAAGGAGCAGCGGTCTTAGGACCGCTGCTTCTTAACTTCCGCTTCAGCTGGAACTGAAGCAGAGTGGGTCGGAGGCAGCATCCGCTGCTTCTTAAATAGACCCCTATATATTAAAGTTATTATTTCGCCCTATTGGGAAAAGGACTCACAATTAGTGTATTATTTTGGTGATTAGTAAATAATATACAAAGTGGATAGTCAAGATATTGAATGTTTGGGAAAATATGTTGAGATAGGAGGTTCGTCCATCTATTAATCACTTTTCGGCTTTTTTAATGCCTCAAAAGACCACTTTTCAATTCAACGCAATCTCAAAAGCAACTTTTCGATTCTTTTCCACAACTACAAATTAATTTTTGGATCCTTGTTAAATGCCCTATTTTTACTATGTGGCCGAAAAGTTTTAAGCAATCACAATCCATTTTCAATTCAGTTTTCAACACTTTTTCGAGGCAAGTTTTGGCTTTTCAAATTACATAGACTCCATAATGAGCATTTTTCTAAGTGAACAAATCAGACCTATTTAGGGTAACGTAATGAGTTACTGTCAGAGCTGAACAGAATGTTATGAATTTTCTGGACTGCTTTAGCTATGTACTTCACAGCACCCTCTGGTCCTCACCTCTTTACATCATGAATCCACCTTGGCAGCTTCAGCAGCATCTCCCAAAGGCCAGTGTTGTCCTGTACCTCTTGTATGATATTTGACACATTAATTACTGTGGCACTGATGTCAGTCCAGGAAAAAATTTGCATCTTAAGGAAAGAAATTCAGCAGAATATGATAAAGTTACAGAAAGCTCTAACTTTACGCACAATATTAAATATTAAATATTAAAGCGACAGCCTATACTTTTGGTATTTATCGATGTGCAGCCGACATGATACGCTACATTGTATCATGTCCACTTGCACATTAATAAATATACCCCTATAAATCAACCAGCTTCTTTCAATTATGAAGACTGACATGTAACTACTGTTACACATGAGTGATAGCATAAAATGCACTTGCTAATTTAGTTAACAAAAATAATATATTTCTGATTGGTGGATTAATGTTCCAAAATTAGAGATTAGATAGAGTCAGGTAGCATTTGACGTGGGGGGGGGGGCATAGAAATATAGAAATGCATATTATGGTTAGTTTTTAGGAGATATTAATTTAGTATGAGTTTTTACAGCTGGGTATGAGCTGTCATGGGAAATTTAAATTTGATAAATGTTAATCTTTAAACTGATGACTATGATTGGGTTTAGACTGTAGTGGATGAAGAAGTGTGGGGTCATTTCATTTTTGGACCCAAGTAGCACAAAGGGCTTAATGTATTAAGCAACGGATGCTGCTTTTGAGCCCTTGCTACTTCTTACCTTATCCTCCATCTCTGAGTAGGCAGAGGTAAAACAGATTATGTGAGAGTAGGGGGCTGCATTGCACAAGCTTGTGCAATGGTACATCCAGAGAGCATATACTGTCCACTGCCCATTTGCAGCCTGAAACCTTGTCCGGCTGCAATTTAGTACATGGGGCCCAATGTCTTGAGTTGACCCTAGGTAGAATGATAATTGATATGCAAATGCACTGATCCCCTTCTATTTACATGGCTTCTTCATGCATAGCTTCATTTTTGGCATGGTAAGTCAATTGTGAGAACTTTCAGAAAATACCTTTAGTTTAATGACATACACATAAATGGCAAAAAGCCATCATATATAATGCAAAAAATGGTCATGGTCAACAACATTATTTCCTAAAGTTCTCATCAACTGCTTCATGGTAGCACATATTTTGAGACTAGTTTCCTAAAACACTAAGATGTATGATTCCCTGCTTATGTTTTTTTAGTAGTTGAAAAGGGACATGAAGCATGGAGAGCAGTGAGTACCAGCGGTGGTATCCTGTAACATGTATAAATATATATAGGTGGAAGTCAGACTACAAACTCTACACATGCACACTGGCTCTTATACATTTATATACATTTTTACAATAAAAAAAAAAGAAAAAGGAAATTCACTTCCAGAAAACTCAATGACAAAGTTTCTCAGAGTTCACAATTAAAAGTTAAAAAGCAGGAGAATACTGAAATTAACCCCACCCACCCCACAGAAATGAATAAATAACATAACAGTAAAAAATGAATCTATTATCAGGAGTTTTTGTTTTTTTAACTATCCACAAAAAAAGTTAAAATCAGCCATTAATCTTTTTTTTTTACACTCAATTGATAGCGCAGGGAATTGTTATTTTGTAGTTTGTTCCATGCTAAGAATAGCGCACAATCTGGTATTAAAAGTGGATGATACATTTAAAACAATGAAATACTATAGTACATAAATAAGTGAAAGAATTCTAGGA